>NC_061511.1:153070918-153113622 GCF_022539505.1 Lolium rigidum
TTTCTTCATTAATAGGTGCAAAGTATATGATGCAAGAGCTTAAACATGAGCACAACAATTGCCAAGTATCAAATTATTCAAGACATTTTAGAATTACTACATGTAGCATTTCCCAATTCCAACCATATAACAATTTAACGAAGAAGATTCAACCTTCGCCATGAATACTATGAGTAAAGCCTAAGGACATATTTGTCCATATGCAACAGCGGAGCGTGTCTCTCTCCCACACAATGAATTCTAGGATCCATTTTATTCAAACAAAAACAAAAACAAAACAAACCGACGCTCCAAGCAAAGCACATAAGATGTGATGGAATAAAAATATAGTTTCAGGGGAGGAACCTGATAATGTTGTCGATGAAGAAGGGGATGCCTTGGGCATCCCCAAGCTTAGACGCTTGAGTCTTCTTAAAATATGCAGGGGTGAACCACCGGGGCATCCCCAAGCTTAGAGCTTTCACTCTCCATGATCATATTGCATCATTTCCCTCTCTTGATCCTTGAAAACTTCCTCCACACCAAACTCGAAACAACTCATTAGAGGGTTAGTGTACAATAAAAATTAACATGTTCAGAGGTGACATAATCATTCTTAACACTTCTGGACATTGCATAAATCTACTGGACATTAATGGAACAAAGAAATTCATCCACCATAGCAAAAGAGGCAATGCGAAATAAAAGGCAGAATCTGTCAAAACAGAACAGTCCGTAAAGATGGATTTTATTGAGGCACCAGACTTGCTCAAATGAAAATGCCCAAATTGAATGAAAGTTGCGTACATATCTGAGGATCACGCATGTAAATTGGCATATTTTTATGAGCTACCTACAGAGAGGCAGGTCGAAATTCGTGACAGCAAAGAAATCTGTTACCGCGCAAGAATCCAAATCTAGTATGAACCTTACTATCAAAGACTTTACCTGGCACAACAATGCACAAAACTAAGATAAGGAGAGGTTGCTACAGTAGTAAACAACTTCCAAGACTCAAATATAAAATAAAAATACTGTAGTAAAAACATGGGTTGTCTCCCATAAGCGCTTTTCTTTAACGCCTTTCAGCTAGGCGCAGAAAGTGTATATCAAGTATTATTAAGAAGTGGAGCATCGACATTACCTTGGGCTTTACCCTTACCTTTCTTGTTCTTTTTCTTACTCTTTGGCTTAGGGAATATATGTCTACCCCCGGGTGTAGAGGTGAATTTTAGGGTGCCTTCTCCCATGTCTATGACTCGCTCCCAATAGTTTCAACGGGGATCTTCCGAGTGTGATTTGTCCTGTTCCTCGCACATTCAATAACAAGATAATCAATGGATATTGTTCTCCCAAGAATGGTTGTATGCACACCCGCAGCTATTCCTTTAGGAATTATAACGAGTTATCAATAAGAGTTATTCCTTCTCCCCTTCAACAAATCCCCAAAGTTTCAAAGATTCATGAATACTCTTAGGCATTAGGCAAAATTCGGACATAATATCACAATTGGCATGAAGAGTTTGGTCACCGATAACAATTTTAATAGTAGGATCCCATAATGAAGGTTCGAGTTCACTAAAACTTGATCAAGACGGTTACGAACATATGTATAATTTTCATTCAAGCGAGATGCACTTGTCTCAAGAGTGTTTAATCTATTATAAATGCTAATAAGGGCTGAATCAAAGTTATTAGCTGAATCATGTGATGCAACCAACTTCTTTATGGCATTAAAAGCTTGATCCCCATTGCAATGAAGGAAATCTCCTCCCACTATAGCATCCAAGGCATATCTATAGCGAATCATAAGACCAAAATAAAAATTACTAAGGAGCAAGCTTAGAGTCATTTGAGGTTCAGCTTTACGATAAGAAGTAAAAATCCGGACCAAGCATCTTTAAAACTCTCCTCATCCCCTTGTTTAAAAGTGAAGACTAATTCCTCAGGTGAAGAAGTAACAAGTGCAGAACTAGACATAGTAACAAAAGTAAAATGCAAGTAACTAATTTTTTTGTGTTTTTGATATAGAGTGCAAGACAATAAATAAAGTAAAGCTAGCAACTAATTTTTTTGTGTTTTGATATAATGCAGCAAACAAAGTAGTAAATAAAATAAAGCAAGACAAAAACAAAGTAAAGATATTGGATTGTGGAGACTCCCCTTGCAGCGTGTCTTGATCTCCCCGGCAACGGCACCAGAAATTTGCTTGATGCGTGTAGTTGACACGTCCGTTGGGAACCCCAAGAGGAAGGTGTAATGCGCACAGCAGCAAGTTTCCCTCAGTAAGAAACCAAGGTTTAATCGAACCAGGAGGAGTCAAGAAGCACGTTGAAGGTTGATGGCGGCGGGATGTAGTGCGGCGCAACACCGGGGATTCCGGCGCCAACGTGGAACCCGCACAACACAACCAAAGTACTTTGCCCCAACGAAATAGTGAGGTTGTCAATCTCACCGGCTTGTCGTAACAAAAGATTAGATGTATAGTGTGGATGATGATTGTTTGCGAGAAAACAATAGAACAAGTATTGCTTGTAGATTGTATTCAATGTAAAAGAATGGACCGGGGTCCACAGTTCACTAGAGGTGTCTCTCCCATAAGATAAATAGCATGTTGGGTGAACAAATTACAGTCGGGCAATTGACAAATAAAGAGAGCATGACAATGCACATACATGATATGATGAATATTTTGAGATTTAATTGGGTATTACGACAAAGTACATAGACCGCTATCCAGCATGCATCTATGCCTAAAAAGTCCACCTTCGAGGTTATCATCCGAACCCCTTCCAGTATTAAGTTGCAAAACAACGGACAATTGCATTAAGTATGGTGCGTAATGTAATCAATAACTACATCCTCGGACATAGCATCAATGTTTTATCCCTAGTGGCAACAAGCACATCCACAACCTTAGAACTTTCTCGTCATCGTCCCAGATTTAATGGAGGCATGAACCCACTATCGAGCATAAATACTCCCTCTTGGAGTTAAGAGCAAAAACTTGGCCAGAGCCTCTACTAATAATGGAGAGCATGCAAGACCATAAACAACACATAGGTAATAGATTGATAATCAACATAATATAGTATTCTCTATCCATCGGATCACGACAAACACAACATATAGAATTACAGATAGATGATCTTGATCATGTTAGGCAGCTCACAAGATCCGACAATGAAGCACATGAGGAGAAGACAACCATCTAGCTACTGCTATGGACCCATAGTCCAGGGGTGAACTACTCACTCATCACTCCGGAGGCGACCATGGCGGTGAAGAGTCCTCCGGGAGATGATTCCCCTCTCCGGCAGGGTGCCGGAGGTGATCTCCGAATCCCCCGAGATGGGATTGGCGGCGGCGGCGTCTCTGGAAGGTTTTCCGTATCGTGGCTCTCGGTACTGGGGGTTTCGCGACGAAGACCTTAAGTAGGCGGAAGGGCGGAGTCAGAGGGGTCACGGGGGCCCCACACAGCAGGGCCGCGCGGGCCTCCCCCCCTGGGCCGCGCCGCCCTAGTGTGGCAGCGCCCCGTGGCCCCACTTCGTCTTCTCTTCGGTCTTCTGGAAGCTTCGTGGCAAAATAGGCCCATGGGCGTTGATTTCGTCCAATTCCGAGAATATTTCCTTACTAGGATTTCTGAAACCAAAAACAGCAGAAAACAACAACTGACTCTTCGGCATCTCGTTAGTAGGTTAGTGCCGGAAAATGCATAAATACGACATATAATGTATATAAAACATGTAGATATCATCAATAATGTGGCATGGAACATAAGAAATTATCGATACGTCGGAGACGTATCAGGGCCAGTGAGCCTGGTGCGATGGCACAAATATCAATCTCTTGTGCATTCTACCTGCCCTCACTGACCCCATCCCGGAATGTTAATATTTCTTTCGACCAACAAAGTATGAGGCATATGATATCTAGTTGAGATACCACTTGGCTCTTTCTTCCATTTTAGTGCCGATGATTAGAATGTTTGGTCACCTATACGCCGCAATATACTTTGTAGACGGGCCCCCTTTCCCCGGCCGCCGTTCCGTGAACGAGTCTTTGACGAGACAACAACGCCGACCTGCCTCTCCGGTGCATCACCACTTTTCTTCTCTCGCCATCCAGTACGTGAACGAGTCCTTAATGCAAATACGGTGTCAGCCTCCCTAGCATCATGCCCACCCTCGTTGCCGTGCTTCGAGCCGTGTCTCGAGCGCCCGCACTCTTCGCCTTTTGCCCGGTGAACGAATAGACTAATCGCTGGAATAAGGAAGCCGATGACGGCCGATCGCAATTTAATCTTGCGACCGGCCGTCATCGGTTTCCTTATTCCAACGATCAGTCTATTGGTTCACCGGGCAAGAAGGCGAACAAGGCAGGCGCGGACACACGGCCCGAAGCGCGGCAACACGGCCCGGCATAATGCTGGGCAGGCCGGCACGGTCTTTGCATCAAGGACTCGTTCACTGGACGGCGAGGGACTGCCGTGGTTCTGCGCCGGAGAGGCAGATCGGCGTCGTTGTGTCGTCAAGCACCCGTTCACGGAATGGCGGCTGGGGAAAGGGGGCCCTTCTGCAAAGTATACTGCGGTGTATACTGCAACTATGGTTTCTGACCATAGTATTTGTGTTGACCAACAATGTATGAGGCACTTATTCCATTTTGTCATTCCATTTGCTTTGAGATTTTCAAAATGCCGATGATTAAAATGTTTGGTCACCGTACACTCGGGGCGGCGTAAGTGAGCCTGGTAAGATAGCACAAATATCAATCTCTTGTGCATCGGACTTGGTCTCACTTACACCGTCCCTGAATGTTAATATTTACGTTGACCAACAATGTATGAGGCATTTATTCCATTTCTCTTGTGCATCGGACTTGTTGGTCTCACTTTCTTCCATTTTCATCATAGTAGGAACTGGATGAAGGACCCCGATGCAAGCGAGCCTGGTGGGTAGAGATGAGGGAGCAAAGGAGGAACCGGATGAAGACTACTTTATATCTCGAAATTGTGAATTTTGTATGAATTAAGAGTTGTATGCAAAACATTTGACACTTGCCACTATATATGTATCTCGATCGGGCTCTAAGTAATGTGATGATGATGTCTATGTTATATCTCGTGCAATGTACATGATATTTATATTATATCTGAATGTTGCTGTATATAACCCGTATATCCGTATATTGCTGTCTATAAACTGCATGTGTATAGCGAGCAGCAAAAAATCGTGTATAATACAAGCAAATTCTGTGGCGCACCGAAAACCAATTCTGTGGCGCACGCTTTTCTGTGGCGCACCAAAGAACACGTGCGCCACAGAAACCTTAATTCTGTGGCGCATGGGCAGGTGCGCTACAGAAACCTTATTTTTGTGGCGAAGTTTCTGTGGCGCACCTCCCATGCGCCACAGAATCCATTTTTGGTGCGCCACTGATGAGGCTTTTCCTACTAGTGGACGAGGCGGCGGTGACCTCTCAAACGGGAAGTCACGGTCGCCGTGGAAGCCCGCCTTACTTCTCTGATCCTCCTCGGTCTTGCGCTAGGTGTTCCATTGATTGGACTCCACGGCGAAGGAGGGATCATCGCGGATGTCCGGCCGCAGGTACCGTCGCCTGCGCCGGATCTCCGCGCTCCTCTCCAGCTCGCGAGGAGGCGTCGGCTGGACAGGCACCCGACAATAGCTAAGCCGGCAGCCGCCGCCAGGCAAGTGCACGTCCCTCTAGCATTCACCCGCCACCTAGTTTGCGTGCAGCACCCGCACCATATCGACAGGGAACGGCACCCTATTCGGCCACAGATTCTTTTTCACGTTGCTGTCGGATGCCTCAGAGTCGTGCTTCTTCTTTCCCATGGTGATGCGGCAGCGCGCGGTGGTGAGGGTGGGAGCGGAGGTGTCGGTGGTGTGGGCAATAGCAGTGACGATGCCCGTCACTTTTCAAAGTCCGGGCGCGCGTGGGACATGATGTCATTGATGGCAGCGTAATAGCCTAGTCGCCACCCGCCTGGTGCAAAAGAGGAAGCGGCGTCATTGATGGTGAAGGTTGCGGCGCAGACGCGGAAGCAAAGACCGCGGAAGGGACGGACACAGAAGCGATGGGCTCCAAACAGATCGCTGCCAAGAGGGCCCTTGGGAAAAGCGTGTGAACACTCGGCGTGACCACGTAGCGTCCGCCGAGACACATCTAAGGCGTAAATATACGACACGTTTGCGTCTCCGTGGATGGCCAGGTCACTATGCGTCGGGCCGCTGGGTCTGGTTCCAGACGCATTTTTTGACTGCGAAGTTGCAAACTGTCCGCATCCGTTTGCGTCGCCACGTTGAAAATGCCCTAATAAGAATATCCATAGGCTGGCTCCAAGGTTCTTGATCTCCTTTGAAACTAACGAACCTTACCTACAAACCAATGTTGTGTCTGAAAGTTTGTGCTTAGTCAAGTCCTAAACCATTTGATTGCATCGTGATTCGTAATTATGAGTTGCAAGTTGGATTGTAACTGGTTTTTTTAGTTACAAGTGGAGTTGCAGCTATGTTTTTTTCGCAGTTGTAATTGGAGTTGCATCTGAGAAAAAAATATCCAGACCATTAAATTTTGCTTCGTGATGATTTGTGCTAGTCATCGGTTGCGACATGATTTGATAACATCATCTGAGTCAGAACGAATAGTTACACCCAATCTGGAAAATAGTCTGGTACTCTCTCCGTGCAAAATATGTCTTAAATTTATCTAAATTCAGATTTATCTATCTATATAATATTTAGTGTATGAATACATTCAGACTTGAAACAAATCTAAGATATTTTTTTGTTAACGGAGAGAGTACTAACAGTACCTTCGTGCTCAAAACTATCTGTTCACCCAGGTCACGCACGTATTCACAGATCACAGGCAGCATATCAGCGAACAAGAAGATTTTGGCGGCTGGCAACAGTCGGCAACTAAGGATAATTTAAAACGCAGCCCTTTCATCCATGGCCACAAAAGACAGCGCCGATTCACCGAGGAAGCTGCTCTGCTCTGCTAGGTTTGAGTGTCCCGTGTGGGCCTCCCGGCGCATTGCGACGCACTCGCGACCAATCCAACGTTTCTGCTTTGTCTTGCTGAATTTTGTTTGTCAAATCTTGTGACTGCCTGTACCCTCCTCTGCCGACCTTCTGAAGTTGCACGTTTCAGAGATTTCCCTTGGCTACTCACACAAATGGAATGGCTGGTTACTGCATGTTATTACTCCGTTTTGATACCTAACAGCCAGTTTTATGTTATACACTCATGCACCTGTGTACGAGGCAATCAATACAAGTCAGGATGCAGACGGACACGTCCGCGCCATCCGTCACGTCTGCGTACTAAGCCGTGTAGCTAATTTCCGGTGTCCGTGGAATCCGCGTAATCGCACTGAGCTGTTCACGGAGTCCGCCGGACAATACGGACATGCGCACAGTAGCCAGCTTGTTTGATTAGGAGTAGTATACCCGGAAAAGTCCGGTTTGAACCTGTCCACTAGCTAGTTTGATGCACAGTTTGAAGTACATGCTCTATATTATCCCTGTTGCTCTTGGATGGCTAGGTGCGATGAGGCATGGAGCAACTTGGGTGCATAGTAGCCGTAGTTTTTTGGGGTTATTGGCTAAAATGGTCTTGCACCCGCGCGTCTTAAAAAGTGCCGACGAGTTTTTGAGCCCAATAGAAGCACCGGTCTTTTTGCGAAGAGCGAGAATCGGACGCGCCGACACCTCCCGTCACAACGGTTTTCACAGGTGGGGCCGTCTTGGCAGCGACTCGAAGCGACAGGTCACATTAAAAATGACGCGTGTCGGGTGGTCGTCGGCGTCAATAGCTCCGTTCGAAAACCGAAGCGGTGACCACCCACCTCACCCACGCGCCTTCAATGCGCGTCCGCCGCCCCCAAGGAGGAGGGACGTCGTGGGCTCGCCACCACTTCCGCCGGCGAAGAAGAGGTGGTGGGAGATGGAGGCGCGGACGCGAGCGGCTCTCCGTGGCGGCGACGACCCGGCGTCGCCGAAGGTATTCCCCGGGTAGCACTTCATCATCGGCCGCTCCGTCGACGAGGACTACTGGCAGATCACGCTCACCCCGCGGCAGGCGACGGTGTTGTCCACCAAGGACCACGACGAGAACTTCGTCGACCTCGCCGATCCTTCTGAGCCGCCGGTGCCAAAGGAGGAGGACGACTAGTCCTTCAACTTCTCCGACGATGACGACGGCGCGGACAACCTCGACTATAAAGGATGGGACAGCGGCGCCGTCGACCTAGAACTAGTTAAAGTCGCTGTCCATGCAGCCCTAGGCTAGTGCCTATCTAATATACACAGAATGATTGACAAAATTCATACTTCAGTACTCTGCCATAGACTATAAAGAAATAGAATAAACTCTTTGCATTATCTTCATTTTGTTGCACTTCACTGTATCAAATACAAACCAGAACTCAGTATGCAGTAGCTGAATTATTACTGGGTACAGTAATTCAGATGCAAAGCTCATACTTTCGCCATTCATTGTACTTTATCTACCTAAATGCCACCTACGCTAATCATCAACTTCTTTGATCAAGCTACACTAATCATCTGCTTCTTTGATCATACAGATTCTTCTTCTTTGATCACCATTTTCTTTGATAAAGCTACAAAATATAATTTGGTAAATGAGCATAGAACACTAGAAAATTCAACTAACTTTTAAGAATAAATGAGCAGATATCCTATTTACAGTGAACAAATGAGCAGATAACTAGTAGTTGAGCACTAAAAGAGAGCACTAGCATCAGATAGAACTGCTGTGGTGAGTTGTTACTGACTAATAAAGAGGATTAGAACTGTAATACATGCACACCAGATCCTATTTACAGTGTGTATTGACTGAACATGTGTCTCGTGTTGCATCCTTGAGCACTCAAACTGAAGAATAACCATGCATTAAAGCTCAGAATAAATATGGAAACAATCAAACAGTTTCAGTATGCAGCAGGGCATAAACATATTTTATGCAACTAACCTGGAACTACACAATGACACCTGACCATATTCTATGCAGCAGGGCATCACAAGCATAACATTTACTTACAGGTTCTTACCTGAACATTGCTTGGATCATAAGTTCATAACATGGAGTAGTATATATAATTTCCATAAACTGTAAGATCAATTTCCTTACACTTTCACTAACCAATAGGTACAAACAATACAGTATTCAGTCCTTGAAGAAACTGGTGCTTTTAAGCTATAAATATGCAGACGGCTTGAAAGATCAGAAACACAAACAAGGAAACTGGTGAGATTCTGTCACCATCCACGCCAATTTTCTTCTTAAACAAGGAAACTGGTGAGACGGATTGCAGTATAAACAATCTTGCTTAGTTTATACCAGAACAAGTAGAGCACGAGATTGCAGTTTCAGTAGGGCACGAGATTGCAGTTTCAGTAGAGCACGAGATTGCAGTTTCAGTAGGGCACAAGATTGCAAAGGGGGAGGAATCAGACCTGCTCCTTGCCCTCTAGGTTGGCGCCGATGCCGCCGCCCTCTCTCGTCGAATTCTTGTCAGTTTCCAACGCCGGATTCTTCTCGTCCTCCGACGCCAGATTCTTGCCCCACTCCACCGCTGCATCTTCTATCCGTACCTCCACCTTGCTCGACATCTTGCTCAGCAGGCAGCGACGGGAAGCGCACCAAGGCCGAGGGGCGCACGGGTCAAAGGATCATGGCGGATACGAGCGGGAAACCGGGCGGCGGCCGGCGTCCAGGCGCTCGGCGGCGAAGACCTTTTGAGAAATCCGACGAGCTCCTATCTAGGGTAGAGTGGAGGCAATGGGACAAGGGGGTGGAGGGCTGCAGGGATCTGGGCGCAGGCTGCCGGTGAGGAGCGGGGCACCGGCCCAGCGGTGGCGAACGGCGTGGCGGCGTGCGCCGTGCCCTATCGGCAGAGATGGAGAAGTGGAGGTACTTCGTTGGTGTTTCTGATTTTTTTTTTCCAGGAGAGACAGGATTAGCAGGCTCCGCGGATGGTGTCCGTGAGTCCGTGTGAAATACGCGGCCCATCCGCGAATCCGTTTGGCCTTTTTAACGGACACGGACATAAGGAGTCCACGGATATCCGTGTCCATTTGCATCCTGAAATACAAGCGTCCAGCTTGCTGCTAGTATTAGCTGCGTGTCATGTTTTCTCTGACGCCGAGCGACTGACGGTGCTATACTCAACACCTGCGAACATCACGATAACAAGATATGCTCGACCCATATCTCTTCCATCAATTCTCTGCGCAAAATAAATTAGCTTATCTTCTATGCAGCGCTGCTTCTTTTGTTAGTCACATCGCATGACAACACATCACTCTCTGGTTCAGCATCTTCCTCTCAATGCCATCAGAGCCTCCACCGAAGGCGCCTCAGTCTCTCTCAAATCCAGCTCCACTTCCATGGATCCTTCATTCATCTCCCTCTATATATAAACCCCTCTACCTCCTAGCATATATTTAACACGAGGCAAAGCAGAGCAAAGCCAAGAACAAACACACACCACGAACCCCTTCTCGTTGTTACTGTTAGTTGATCTGCCGCAACCCGCCATTTTGATCATATATAGCTAGGCAGCGAACCGGCAGCGGTATGGCGGGAGAGAGGAGGCGGTCAGGGGTGGCGGCGGCGGCGGACGCGACGTCGTGGTGCTGCGGGCTAGCGCTGGTGGCGCTGCTGCTGGTGTCGTCGCTCGGCGCCGGCGAGGCGGAGGAGCAAGGTGGGGTGGTGGTGGCGCGCGGCCCCCGGATGCACGCGGGGTCACGGAGGCCATGCGAGGAGATATACGTGGTGGTGGAGGGGGAGACGCTGCACAGCATCAGCGACAGGTGCGGCGACCCCTACATCCTGGAGCAAAACCCGCACGTCAACGACCCCGACGACGTCTTCCCGGGACTCGTCATCAAGATCACGCCGCGCGCCGCCGCCGAGAACCGCAACTGAACACAGTCTCACACTGACGCGGGCACTTCAGTACAGCGTTGTCTGCCTTCTTGAGTCGTCTTGGACGGATCTAGGACTCAGAGTAAACTGTAACTAGTTGGAGCAGTTGCTATGTGAAATGGGTTTCTCATAATCTCATGGATCCTCTCTAACTTCCTGTTGTCTGTTCGTCTCATTGTGCCTGAGTGACTTCGTTGCATCTCGCCCGATCTGTTTTAGACACCAAATATATCCGTTTTAGTCCATTTAAGTTGAGCTGCGCACACGAAACTGGTTGTGAGCACCACTAATCTGTATGGGTCGGTGGCAGCACCAGCAGCATGACGCACTTGGTCTGCCCCGACCATGTTGATTTTTACCCTATTTCAAACCTATTGGTCAACAGATGGATGAAAGTGGCAATACAAAACGGAGCTGTTGGAGTCGTGTTGATGTGGCTGAGGGTACAATAGATCCACCAGAAGTGGCCGTGGTTGCAGACGGAGTGGGCGTGGCGGTGGCTGCTCCAGGAGCTGTAAATCCGGGCGGCGTCGGCATGGCCGTGCTATCTTAGTAGAGCCACCGTGGGTGTGCTGAATCCACATAAACTCGGAGGGTGAGCCCACCGCCCTAACTGCACCAAGGGGTTAGCATGAGGGTGAATCTCGTTGGCACGGAAGAATCCGGCGACAATGGCCATCAATCCATTGCAGAGCCCCCCCTGATACGTCCCAAACGAATCTATAATTTCTTATGTTCCATGCTACTTTTATGATGATACTCACATGTTTTATACACATTATATGTCAATATTATGCATTTTCCGGCACTAACCTATTGACGAGATGCCGAAGAGCCAGTTGTTGTTTTCTGCTGTTTTTGGTTTCAGAAATCCTAGTAAGGAAATATTCTCGGAATTGGACGAAATCAACGCCCAGGGTCCTATTTTTCCACGAAGCTTCCAGAAGTCCGAAGATGATACGAAATGGGGCCACGAGGTGGCCACACACTAGGGCGGCGCGGCCCAAACCCTGGCCGCGCCGGCCTGTTGTGTGGGACCCCCGTGGCGCCTCTTGACCTGCCCTTCCGCCTACTTAAAGCCTTCGTCGCGAAACCCCCAGTACCGAGAGCCACGATACGGAAAACCTTCCAGAGACGCCGCCGCCGCCAATCCCATCTCGGGGATTCGAGAGATCGCCTCCGGCACCCGCCGGAGAGGGGAATCATCTCCCGGAGGTCTCTTCATCGCCATGATCGCCTCCGGATCGATGTGTGAGTAGTCCACCCCTGGACTATGGCTCCATAGCAGTAGCTAGATGATTGTCTTCTCCTCATTGTGCTATCATGTTAGATCTTGTGAGCTGCCTATCATGATCAAGATCATCTATTTGTAATCCTTCATGTTGTGTTTGTTGGGATCCAATGAATATTGAATACTATGTCAAGTTGATTATCAATCTATCATATATGTTATTTATGTTCTTGCATGCTCTCCGTTGCTAGTAGAGGCTCTGGCCAAGTTGATTCTTGTGACTCCAAGAGGGAGTATTTATGCTCGATAGTGGGTTCATGCCTCCATTAAATCTGGGATAGTGACAGAAAGTTCTAAGGTTGTGGATGTGTTGTTGCTACTAGGGATAAAACATCGATGCTTTGTCTAAGGATATTTGTGTTGATTACATTACGCACTATACTTAATGCAATTGTCTGTTGTTTACAACTTAATACTGGAGGGGGTTCGGATGATAACCTCGAAGGTGGACTTTTTAGGCATAGATGCATGCTCGGATAGCGGTCTATGTACTTTGTCGTAATGCCCCGATTAAATCTCATAGTACTCATCATGATATATGTATGTGCATTGTTATGCCTTCTTTATTTGTCAATTGCCCAACCGTAATTTGTTCACCCAACATCTGTTATCTTATGGGAGAGACACCACTAGTGAACCTGTGGACCCCGGTCCTATTCTTTACATCTGAAATACAATCTACCGCAATTGTTCTTTACTCGTTCTTCGCAAACAAACATCATCATCCATACTATACATCTAATCCTTTGTTTACAAGTAAGCCGGTGAGATTGACAACCTCACCGTTACGTTGGGGCAAAGTACCGTGATTGTGTTGTGCAGGTTCCACGTTGGCGCCGGAATCCCTGGTGTTGCGCCGCACTACACTCCGCCGCCATCAACCTTCAACGTGCTTCTTGGCTCCTACTGGTTCGATAAACCTTGGTTTCTTTCTGAGGGAAAACTTGCTACTGTATGCATCACACCTTCCTCTTGGGGTTTCCAACGGACGTGTCGACTGCACGCATCAAGCTCTTTTTCTCGCGCCGTTGCCGGGGAGATCAAGACACGCTGCAAGGGGAGTCTCCACTTCCAATCTCTTTACTTTGTTTTGTCTTGCTTTGTTTTATTTTATTTACTGCTTTGTTTGCTGCATTATATCAAAACACAAAAAAATTAGTTGCTAGTTTTACTTTATTTACTGTCTTGCTCTCTATATCGAAAACACAAAAAAATTAGTTACTTGCATTTACTTTATTTACCTTTAGTTTATTTCATCATGTTTCCTCCTAAGTTCACTCTGAAAGACATACCGGTAGGACAAGGGTCTATAATTGGGAGAGATAATATAGAAGATTTTTTCACTCATGTTAGTACCACTGAAGATTTCAAAGATAGACACTTGGTAGAACTTGCTCCTACTTATGAAATTGATGTTGCTTCTTTAGTACACATGTTGGAAACTAAATTTGTTAATCTTAATCCTATAATCCAACACATGTTTCTCACACTCGGTGATATGGAGGAAGGGGAAAAGAAAGATTTTGTTTTGGAAACTCTTCTTAAAGAATTTGGTTGTGTAGCAAGAGAGGCTAGAAAGGTCTTTATTAAATATATAAGATGCTTGGCTCTTATACCAATTTTGTTAGTATCCTTGAAAAGATGGACATGGAGAGAGTAAGGTACACTAATAATATTAATGATGGTGGGGAGATTAAGACAACAATACCTTGTAAGCTCCTAGGAATGAATGACGCTCTAGAAAATAACTATGGTTGGCTTGTCCCCGAAAATTTGTTTGACGAGGATAGCAAACCTAAGAATAATGAAAAGGGAGTCTCTGAAACTCACATAGATAAGATAAAATGCATATTTGAGAAAACTCCCAACACCTATGTTGATGCTTCATCTCTCGATAATACTTGATACACACTTTCTGCGCCTAGCTGAAAGGCGTTAAAGAAAAGCGCTTATGGGAGACAACCCATTATTTTACTTCTGCACTTTATTTTATATTTGAGTCTTGGAAGTTGTTTACTACTGTAGCAACCTCTTCTTATCTTTATTTTATTGCATTATTGTACCAAGTAAAGTCTTTGATAGTAAAGTCAATACTAGATTTGGATTACTGCGCAGAAACAGATTTCTTGCTGTCACGAATTTCGACCTGCCTCTCTGTAGGTAGCTCAGAAAAATCTGCCAATTTACGTGCGTGATCCTCAGATATGTACGCAACTTTCATTCAATTTGAGCATTTTCATGAGCAAGTCTGGTGCCACTTTAAAATTCGTCTTTACGGACTGTTCTGTTTTGACAGATTCTGCCTTTTATTTCGCATTGCCTGTTTTTCTATGTTTTATGGATTTCTTTGTTCCATTAACTTTCAGTAGCTTTGTGCAATGTCCAGAAGTGTTAAGAATGATTATGTCACCTCTCAATATATGAATTATGCACTGACCCTCTAATGAGTTTGTTTTGAGTTTGGTGTGGAGGAAGTTTTCAAGGGTCAAGAGAGGAGGATGATACAATATGATCAAGAAGAGTGAAATGTCAAAGCTTGGGGATGCCCCCGTGGTTCATCCCTGCATATTTTAAGAAGACTCAAGCGTCTAAGCTTGGGGATGCCCAAGGCATCCCTTCTTCACCGACAACTTATCAGGTTCCTCTAGAGAAACTATATTTTTATTCCGTCACATCTTATGTGCTTTACTTGGAGCGTCTGTTTGTTTTTGTTTTTGTTTGAATAAGATCGGATCCTAGCATTCTTTGTTTGCGAGAGAGACACGCTCCGCTGTTTCGTATGAACAAATATGTTCTTAGCTTTATCTTTAATATTCATTGCGAAAGTTGGACTATTTCATTCATTGTTATATGGTTGGAAACGGAAAATGCCGCATGTGGTAAATGGTTTAATGTCTTGAGTAATGTGATACTTGGCAATTGTTGTGCTCATATAGATCATGTTTAAGCTCTTGCATCATGTACCTTGTACTCATTAATGAATAACTACATAGAGCTTGTTAAAATTTGGTTTGCATGATTGATCTCTAGAGTCTAGATATTTTCTGGTTGAGGTGTTTGAACAACAAGGAGACAATGTAAAGTCTTATAATAGTTACAATATGTTCATATGTGAGCTTTGCTGCACCGTTTTATACTTGAGTTTACTTCAAACAACCTTGCTAGCCTAGCCTTGTATTGAGAGGAATTCTTCTCGTGCATCCAAATCCTTGAGCCAATAACCATGCCATTTGTGTCCATCATACCTACCTACCGCATGGTATTTCTCCGCCATTCCAAAGTACATAACTTGAGTGCTACCTTTAAAATTTCTATTCTTTGCCTTTGCAATATATAGCTCATGGGACAAATAGCCTCAAAAACTATCGTGGTGAAGAATATGTACTTATGTGTCTTGTTTCTTAATAAGTTGCTTGTTGAGCGGTAACCATGCTTTCTGGGGACGCCATCAACTCTTTTACCTTTGTTGAATATCATGTGAGTTGCTATGCATGTTCGTCTTGTCTGAAGTAAGGGAGATTTTCATGATCAAATGGTTTGAGTATGCATAATGTTAGAGAAGAATATTGGGCCGCTAACTAAAGCCATGATTCATGGTGGAAGTTTCGAGCTTGGACAACTAATCCTCAATCTCTTATGAGAATATTAACTGTTGTTGAATGCTTATGCATTAAAGAGGAGTCCATTATCTGTTGTCTATGTTGTCCCGGTATGGATGTCTAAGTTGAAAATAATCAAAAGCGAGAAATCCAATGCGAGCTTTCTCCTTAGACCTTTGTACAGGTGATACGTCTCCAACGTATCTATAATTTCTGATGTTCCATGCTTGTTTTATGACAATACCTACATGTTTTGCTTGCAATTTATATCATATTATGGTATTTATTGGACTAACCTATTAACAAGATGCCACAATGCCAGTTTCTGTTTATTATGTCTGTTTATTGCAGAAAAGGCCCAAAAACCAAAGTGCTCGGAAAAATCCAGAAAAATTACAGAAATTCTATTTCGCCAGAAGACTCACGGAGCCGAAGGGCAAGCCGTGGGGAGGCCCAGGGCCTCCTCCCCATAGGCCGGCGCGACCTGGAGGGTGGTCACCCCACCCTATGGGGTGGGCCCCTCGGGACTCTTCCGACTCCGACTCTTCGCCTATTTAAGCCGTCGTGACCTAAAACTTCGACACCACTTGAAAAAGCCACGGTACGAGAAACCTTCCAGAGCCGCCGCCATCGCGAAGCCAAGATCTGGGGGACAGGAGTCTCTGTTCCGGCACGCCGCCGGGACGGGGAAGTGCCCCCGGAAGGCTTCTCCATCGACACCACCGCCATCTTCATCAACGCTGCTCGTCTCCCATGAGGAGGGAGTAGTTCTCCATCGAGGCTCGGGGCTGTACCGGTAGCTATGTGGTTAATCTCTCTCCTATGTACTTCAATACAATGATCTCATGAGCTGCTTTACATGATTGAGATCCATATGATGAGCTTTGTATCGCTACTAGTTGTATGCTACTCATGTGATGTTATTAAAGTAGTCTATTCCTCCTGCATGGTGTAAAGGTGACTAGTGTGTGCCCCGTGTGGTTCTTGTCGTAGGCTATGATCATGATCTCTTGTAGATTGTGGAGTTAATTATCATTATGATAGTATTGATGTGATCTATTCCTCCTTCATAGTGTAATGTGGACAGTGTGTGCACTATGTTATTTCTTGGTTTATTTTGCAATGATCTATTATGCTCTAAGGTTATTTAAATATGAACATTGAATTGTGGAGCTTGTTAACTCCGGCATTGAGGGTTCGTGTAATCCTACGCAATGTGTTCATCATCCAACAAAAGAGTGTATGTAGCACAAATGAGAAAGAGTTATTTATTATGCGATCAATGTTGAGAGTGTACAGGCGGCGGCATAGAGGTAACCCTTTGTGACACTTGGTTGAAACATATGCTATGCAATGATAATCCATGTTAATCCAAGCTAATTAGGACAAGGTGCAAGCACTATTAGTATACTATGCATGAGGCTTGCAACTTATGAGATATCTTATACATAACACATATGCTTTATTACTACCGTTGACAAAATTGTTTCTTGTTTTCAAAATGAAAAGCTCTAGCACAAATATAGTAATCAATGCTTCCCTCTCGCGAAGGGCCTATCTTCTACTTTATTGTTGAGTCAGCTTTGCATATTCTTTCTATCTTAGAAGCAAACACTTGTATCAACTCGTGTGCATTGATTCTTACATGTTTACTTATTGCACTTGTTATATTACTTTGTGTTGACCATTATCCATGAGATATACATGTTGAAGTTGAAAGCAACCGCTGAAACTTATATCTTCCTTTGTGTTGCTTCAATGCCTTTACTTTGAATTTATTGCTTTATGAGTAACTCTTATGCAAGTCTTATTGATGCTTGTCTTGAAAGTATTATTCATGAAAAGTCTTTGCTATATGATTCATTTGTTTACTCATTATCTTCATCATTGCTTCAAATCGCTGCATTCATCTCATATGCTTACAATAGTATGATCAAGATTATGATAGCATGTCACTTCGAAATTATCTTTGTTATCGTTTACCTACTCGAGGGCGAGTAGGAACTAAGCTTGGGGATGCTTGATACGTCCCAAACGTATCTATAATTTCTTATGTTCCATGCTACTTTTATGATGATACTCACATGTTTTATACACATTATATGTCAATATTATGCATTTTCCGGCACTAACCTATTGACGAGATGCCGAAGAGCCGATTGTCTGTTTTCTCGCTGTTTTTGGTTTCAGAAATCCTAGTAAGGAAATATTCTCGGAATTGGACGAAATCAACGCCCAGGATCCTATTTTTCCACGAAGCTTCCAGAAGTACGAAGAGGATACGAAGTGGGGCCACGAGGTGGCCACACACTAGGGCGGCGCGGCCCAAGCCTTGGCCGCGCCGGCCTGTTGTGTGGGGCCCCCGTGGCGCCTCTTGACCTGCCCTTCAGCCTACTTAAAGCCTTCGTCGCGAAACCCCCAGTACCGAGAGCCACGATACGGAAAACCTTCCAGAGACGCCGCCGCCAATCCCATCTCGGGGGATTCAGGAGATCGCCTCCGGCACCCTGCCGGAGAGGGGAATCATCTCCCGGAGGTCTCTTCATCGCCATAATCGCCTCCGGATCGATGTGTGAGTAGTCCACCCCTCGGACTATGGGTCCATAGCAGTAGCTAGATGGTTGTCTTCTCCTCATTGTGCTATCATGTTAGATCTTGTGAGCTGCCTATCATGATCAAGATCATCTATTTGTAATCCTTCATGTTGTGTTTGTTGGGATCCGATGAATATTGAATACTATGTCAAGTTTATTATCAATCTATCATATATGTTATTTATGTTCTTGGATGCTCTCCGTTGCTAGTAGAGGCTCTGGCCAAGTTGATACTTGTGACTCCAAGAGGGAGTATTTATGCTCGATAGTGGGTTCATGCCTCCATTAAATCTGGGACAATGACAGAAAGTTCTAAGGTTGTGGATGTGCTGTTGCTACTAGAGATAAAACATCGATGCTTTGTCTAAGGATATTTGTGTTGATTACATTACGCACCATACTTAATGCAATTGTCTGTTGTTTACAACTTAATACCTGGAGGGGTTCGGATGATAACCTGAAGGTGGACTTTTTAGGCATAGATGCATGCTGGATAGTCTATGTACTTTGTCGTAATGCTCTGATTAAATCTCATAGTACTCATCATGATATATGTATGTGCATTGTTATGCCTTCTTTATTTGTCAATTGCCCAACTGTAATTTATTCACCCAACATCTGTTATCTTATGGGAGAGACACCACTAGTGAACTATAGACCCCGGTCCTATTCTTTACATCTGAAATACAATCTACTGCAATTGTTCTTTACTGTTCTTCGCAAACAAACATCATCATCCACACTATACATCTAATCCTTTGTTTACAGCAAGCTGGTTAGATTGACAACCTCACTGTTATGTTGGGGCAAAGTTCTGTGATTGTGTTGTGCAGGTTCCACGTTGGCGCCGGAATCCCTGGTGTTGCGCCGCACTACACTCCGCCGCCATCAACCTTCAACGTGCTTCTTGGCTCCTACTGGTTCGATAAACCTTGGTTTCTTTCTGAGGGAAATCTTGCTACTGTACGCATCACACCTTCCTCTTGGGGTTCCCAACGGATGTGTCGACTGCACGCATCACCCCCTCCCCCCGCGGCGATGGATGCTGCCCTCATTGCACCAAGGGTCAGCACGGGGCCGACGAATCCAACATCGATACTCATCGATTCCATTGCAGGCACCTCTGTTGCCCAAGTCGATGTGCACCAATAGTGCAAAATCGACGAGCGTCGCCTCAACGAGGGAACCACGGTCGGGTCAATGACAACGGTCGCATTACTTACCAGCGCCACCTCTAACTCCGGGACGCAACATGCGGTAGATGGGGGATGGGGCACGACGGTGCCAGAGCTTTGGGGTGGATCTGCGGATGGAGGAGGCGGCGGAGGAGGTGAGGAGGCCATCTCACTCTCTGATGGGACATGGGGAGGGAGGGAGAGAGAGAGAGAGACGTGGTGATAGGAGAGTAAGAGAGTGGGGAAAGAGTTATTGACGCGGCTCCCGCGCTTCTACATGTGTGCAACCATTTTATGGTTCAAGGCCATTTTACGCTCACCCGGAACATGCTCCACGAAAACAGCTGATTCAAGCATGTCCATGGGACTGGTTGTGGGCTGCTTTATCGACCAGGCTACCACAACGTAGGAATCATGCAGGCACCCAAACTACTCGTTTTGGTCGCCTACGGCCTTCCATGCCAAACGCGTTATAACTGTTTCGAGCAGTGGCTATGGAAAATGGGTTCCAATGGATCCTCTCCGACGTCTGGTTGTCAGTGGACGCGGCTATGGTTCAGTGTGTTCATCTTTTACTCGGCTATTATGGGTTGTTGTAATAGATAAGCTTGATTTGATATGTGTTTTTTATTCCTCCTGAGTGCATATGTTTTCCTTATTTAAAATGCACTTAAAGCATATTAAAATAGTGTTTGTGAAGTCATTTTAAGAAAAACAAAAATAGTATGTGCAAAAAGATCAAATTCGGTGCTAAAATAAGGCTTTTTACAACGCATTTTTTATCCTTTTTGCATAGGCCATGAAATATGTCAAATTTATACAAAACTTTAAACTAGGACATAGAATGTAGAGATATGCGGGTCAAAAAGAATTCTTAAATTTTTATCATTTTGAAAATTGCTGTTTAGGTGAAGGGTTCCAATTGCTTTTGAACACTGTAATGCGCTGCTTTCAAACGTAAACATGGCTGCAAGCCTTTTCTCAAGGAAAATAGAAACAAAATGTTGCTTGCTGAATAACTCCGAAGTTTCTCATTTCCCTGACAAATTTCAATCTTCTCTTCACATGTCTTGACGATTTCATATTATTCTTAGAATTGTTTACTTTGATGATCACGGTTTGATTATCACAGTTCTCGCGGTAGTGGGTATTGGTTACTCAACCACAAGTAAGATCATCTAGAGCTCACGAAGCCACTCTGCTTTAACAGTGATTGTATCTAGTGATGTAAGTTCTGCTTCCATTGTTGATCTTCTTAAAATGGTCTGCTTGCAGTACTTTCATGAAACAACGCCACCACCAAACAAATAACCACTTGTGACTGTATTCTCATCTGCATCAGATATCCAGTTTGAACCACTATAACCCTCAAGTACCCTTGGATACCCAATATAATAGCGCAATACTCTCTCAAGAGCATGCCAATGAACATCTGCAGGTCTTGATACAAATCGAGCCAAATTGCTTACAACAAAAAGATGCCAGGCCTCGTGGCGCTGGCATGGCTAAATACATAAGCGAACCAATGATTTGAGAGTATCTCAATTGATCTATACCAGCTCTTTTCTTCTTTCACACGTCTGTTGGGAACCCCAAGAGGAAGGTGTGATGCGTACAGCAGCAAGTTTTCCCTCAGTAAGAAACCAAGGTTATCGAACCAGTAGGAGTCAAGGATCACGTGAAGGTCGTTGGTGGCGGAGTGTAGTGCGGCGCAACACCGGGATTCCGGCGCCAACCTGGAACCTGCACAACACAATCAAAGTACTTTGCCCCAACGTAACAGTGAGGTTGTCAATCTCACCGGCTTGCTGTAAACAAAGGATTAAATGTATAGTGTGGAAGATGATGTTTATTTGCAAAGAACAGTAAAGAACAGAGTTTGCAGTAGATTGTATTTCAGATGTAAAGAATGGATAGGGTCCACAGTTCACTAGTGGTGTCTCTCCCATAAGATAAATAGCATGTTGGGTGAACAAATTATAGTTGGGCAATTGACAAATAGAGAAGGCATAACAATGCACATACATATCACGATGACTACTATGAGATTTAATCAGGGAATTACGACAAAATACATAGACCGCTATCCAACATGCATCTATGCCTAAAAAGTCCACCTTCAGGTTATCATCCAAACCCCTTCCAGTATTAAGTTGCAAACAACATACAATTGCATTAAGTATGGTGCGTAATGTAATCAACACAAATATCCTTAGACAAAGCATTGATGTTTTATCCCTAGTGGCAACAAGACATCCACAACCTTAGAACTTTCCGTCACATCGTCCTGCATTCAATGGAGGCATGAACCCACTATCGAGCATAAATACTCCCTCTTGGAGTCACAAGTATCAACTTGGCCGAGCCTCTACTAGCAACGGAGAGCATGCAAGAACATAAACAACACATATATGATAGATTGATAATCAACTTGACATAGTATTCCATATTCATCGGATCCCAACAAACACAACATGTAGCATTACAAATAGACGATCTTGATCATGATAGGCAGCTCACAAGATCTAACATGATAGCACAATGAGGAGAAGACAACCATCTAGCTACTGCTATGGACCCATAGTCCAGGGGTGAACTACTCACACACCAATCCGGAGGCGATCATGGTGATGAAGAGTCCTCCGGGAGATGATTCCCCTCTCCGACAGGGTGCCGGAGGTGATCTCCTGAATCCCCTGAGATGGGATTAGCGGCGGCGGCGTCTCTGGAAGGTTTTTCGTATCGTAGCTCTCGGTACTGGGGTTTTTGCGACGAAGGCTTTAAGTAGGCGGAAGGGCAGGGTTGGAGGCGGCGCGGGGGCCCCACACCATAGGGCAGCGCGGGCCCCACCCAGGCCGCGCGGCCCTATGGTGGCGGCGCCTCGTCGCCCCACTTCGTATCCCTTTCGGTCTTCTGGAAGCTTCGTGGAAAAATAAGACCCTGGGCGTTGATTTCGTCCAATTCCGAGAATATTTCCTTTGTAGGATTTCTGAAACCAAAAACAACAGAAAACAGCTACTGGCTCTTCGGCATCTCGCCAATAGGTTAGTGCCGGGAAATGCATAATAATGACATAAAGTGTGTATAAAACATGTGAGTATCATCATAAAAGTAGCATGGAACATAAGAAATTATAGATACGTTTGAGACGTATCAGCACACTAGGATCATAAGGCGTTGGAGAAGACTTGCAGTCGCTATACCGGAAGCGACTCAATATCTTTTCCACATAGTGGGATTGAAGCAATGTAATCCCACCATTGTCATCCTTGAGAAGCTTGATGTTTAAGATTACATCAGATATTCCTAAGTCCTTCATCTCAAAGCAGCAAGATAGAAACTCTTTGACCTCCTTAATAACAGTAAGGTTGGTCCCAAATATCAATATGTCATCAACATAGAGACAAAGGATAACTCCCTCATCCCCACCATGGTAGTATACACACTTGACAGCTTCATTTACAACAAAACCTTCAGCGGTTAAGGTTCTTTCGAACTTCTCATGCCACTTCTTAGGTGTTTTCTTAAGACCATACAAAGAGTTCAATAACTTACACACCTTTCCTTCTTGACCATCTACTACAAATCCATCAGGCTGCTCCATATAAATTTTCTCATCGAGCTCTCCATTTAGGAAAGTTGTCTTAACGCCCATTTGATGAAAAAGAAGATCATGTGAGGCAGCCAAAGAAAGTAGTACTCGAATAGTGGTCACTCGAGCTACAGTGAGTATGTATCAAAGAAGTCTTTGCCTTCTTTCTGAGCATAACCCTTGGCTATAAGTCGTGCCTTGTACTTTTCAATAGTACCATCGAATCTAAGCTTTTTCTTAAACAATCACTTACATCATATAGTTTTGCACCCATATGGACGATCAGTTACCTCCCAAGTTCCATTAGCTAAGATGGAATCCATCTCGCTACGGAAAACTTCTTTCCAGTAGTCAGCATCTTGAGATGCATAGGCTTCCGAAATAGAAGTGGGAGTATCATCCACGAGGTACACAACGAAATCACGACCAAGGGACTATGCAGTCATTTATCTCTTAATCCTTTTGGGAGCTTCATTGTCGTCCTCCACATGATTCTCATAGTGTTCTATCGCAATGGTAGGTTCAGTAATTGTAACTAACTCCTGACTTGATGAAGTAGGCATCTCCTGATTTGATGAGCTAGACGTGTCTTTCATGGGAAAGATGTCCTCAAAGAAAGTCACATCATTCAAATCCATAATTGTACCAACATGCATGTCGGATACCTCATATTTCACTATCAAAAATCTATAGCCAATGCTATGAAATGCATATCCCGGAAAAACACAATCCACGGTTTTTGGTTCAAGCTTGCGCTTCTTGGGTATTGGCATATTCACTTTTGCCAAACAACCCCAAGTTCATAAGTAGGAGAGTTTCAACATTTTCCTTCCCATTCCTCAGATGGAGTAATGGTGTTGTTCTTTTTGGGAACACAGTTTAGGACATGACATGCGGTCATTATCGCATCCCCCACCATATCTTGGATAGAACCAATGTATCTAACATGACGTTAACCAAATTAGTTAGAGTACGGTTCTCTCTTTTCTTTCACCCCATTAGACTGAGGTGATTAGGGAGGCATCCTCTCATGGATAATACCATGCTCCGCACAAAAATAATCAAACTCATTAGATAAATTCTCTCTATGATTAGACCTAAGCCGTTTAATCTTTCAATCAAGTTGGTTTTCTGCTTCAGCTTTATAGATTTTGAAGTGATTAAAAGCTTCATCTTTATATTTTAGAAGATACACATAACAATATAGAGTGGAGTCATCAATTAAATTCATGAAGTATCTTTTTCCACCTTTTGTCAACTCGTCATTCATTTCACCAAGATCTGAATCTATGAGTTCCAGCGGTGAAAAATCTCTTACATCGGCAGTCTTGTGATACTTGCGGGGTTTCTTAGCTTGCACACACACTTGACAATTGGAACTCTCGACAATAGTAAATTTTGGAATTAAATTCATATTGGCACCTAAAATTAATATGACAAAGTGAAGAATGCCAAATATTGGACTCACTATCATTGCAAACATGATTAATAATTTGAGTACATAAGTCTAACAAAGATAAGTGGAACAAGCCTCCGCACTCATAACCTTTTCCAATAAATTATCCATACTTAGAAATTACTACTTTATTGGACTCAAAAACCAACTTAAAACTATCTCGGCATAAAAGCGATCCGCTGATGAGATTCTTATTGATGGAGGGAACGTGCTGCACAGTCTTCAGCTGGATGGTCTTCCCTGAAGTAAACTTTAGATTTACCGTACCAACACCATGAACATAAGCACGTGAGCCGTTTTCCATCAGCACGGAGCAAATCCTTGCAACCGAATAAGAAAAAAACATGGAAACATCAGAACATACATGTGTATTGGCACTCATATCAATCCACCAATCAGGAGAGTTACATACTGTAGGGAAAATATTGTACCCACCGTCCTTCATCTTAGTATCTCAATCAATAACATCATTAGCGGTCTTGCCGCAGTTCCCACGCTTATCATAGCAATTAGGGTAATTAGGAGCTCAATGATTAGGCTCACCACAGACGTGGCAAGCCCCTTTCTTCCTATCAGTCTTCTTCTTAGTGTGAGGCCTTATTCTTACCATCAAACTTGCCTTTGTCTTCAGATTTGTTATTGTTCTTGAATTTGTGGGATTGGAAGCTTTTCTTCTGTACGACATTGGCACTAGAATCTCCCTCAAATCCTCGAGCACGAGTGTCCATTTGTTATGGTTGTGTTAACACGTCCGTTATTGACTCGTAATTAATCACACGATTAATTTCTGGGACAGCAAAAAGATAAGCTCAGCTTGGCCAAGATTCGAGCCAAGGCGGACGGTGGAGGAGGAGGAGTGCGTGAGGGCTCTCTCTTCTCACTCACTTATAAGGACTAGAACAACTCATCTTATATACCATTTCAACTCTCTCTCAACTAGCAATGTGAGACTAAACTTTAATCTTGCCAGATCCGCATAGGCCAAGAGAATTTCAGAATTTGTATTAGGATATGGGCTAAGGCCCAAGGCCAAATTCTAGCACACATAGCTTATAAATTAGTTCACCTGAGGGAAAACTGTTCCTTGCCACTTGCTATGTGTTTTTTTATAATCTGCATGGTTTTGGTGAGTGGGAAGTTATTATCTTCGCAAATTTTATGATGAAGAGATTTAACCGAAAATTTACCCAAAGGTTCAAGAGCCCAAGTAACCCAGTCCAAACCCTCAGCAAACCCCACGGTGTCTGGTCTCTGTCGCCGAAGGTGCGACGGGAACTAACCGCCATCCCTCGTTAGTATAAGTATTCACCACTAGAATTTACGAATTTGATGAGATTTTGAAGAGGCCAGGGTAGCCATCAAGTTGAAACAGAATTTAGCCTCGTCCGTATAAGCAGATCCTTTCTCCCGAGCCCAACATAAATTTAGCCTCCAAGTTGAAACAGATTTTTGACTTTATGGATGGTGTGTCATAATTAGGAACCTCCCACGGAAGGAGACTCCTACATATTTAGCTCGAATAAGACGCAGTCGCAGAGAGATACTGTTATCCTCTAAAAATCATTCGCCAAATCCACTTGACATGAAAGCAATGGGCGATTTACACAGAAATAACCCTTTTGTGAAACTATAGCACAGACTGACCTCTCGGGCAAACTATTTCACCCATCTAAACCTTTTGTGTGGCGCCCCTCTCATGGGCGCCACACATGCCCCAGTGGCGTCTGATACGTCTCCAACGTATCGATAATTTCTTATGTTCCATGCCACATTATTGATGATACCTACATGTTTTATGCACACTTTATGTCATATTCGTGCATTTTCTGGAACTAACCTATTAACAAGATGCCGAAGTGCCAGTTCCGTTTTCTCGCTGTTTTTGGTTTCGAGAAATCCTAGTAACGAAATATTCTCGGAATCGGACGAAATCAACGCCCGGGTTCCTATTTTTCCCGGAACCATCCGGAACACCCGAGAGCCGCCGGAGGGAAGCCCCGGGGCCCCACACCACACCCCGGCGCGGCCGGAGGGGGGCCGCGCCGCCCTATGGTGTGGTGGCCCCGAGCCCCCTCCGAGGCTGCCCTTCCGCCTATTTAAAGCCTCCGTCGCGAAAACCCTATTACGAAGGACGAAACCCACGGAAACCTTCCGGAGCCGCCGCCATCGCGAAGCCAAGATCCGGGGGACAGGAGTCTCTGTTCCGGCACGCTGCCGGGCGGGGAAGTGCCCCGGAAGGCTTCTCCATCAACACCACCGCCATCTTCATCAACGCTCGCTGTCTCCCATGAGGAGGGAGTAGTTCTCCATCGAGGCTCGGGGCTGTACCGGTAGCTATGTGGTTCATCTCTCTCCTATGTACTTCAATACAATAATCTCATGAGCTGCCTTACATGATTGAGATTCATATGATGATGCTTGTAATCTAGATGTCACTATGCTAGTCAAGTGAGTTTTACTTATGTGATCTCCGGAGACTCCTTGTCCCACGTGTGTAAAGGTGACAGTGTGTGCACCGTGTGGGTCTCTTAGGCTATATTTCACAGAATACTTACTCACTGTTATGAATGGCGTAGTGAAGTGCTTATTTATATCTCTTTATGATTGCAATGTGTTTTGTATCACAATTTATCTATGTGCTACTCTAGCAATGTTATTAAAGTAGTTTTATTCCTCCTGCACGGTGTAATGGTGACGAGTGTGTGCATCCGTGTTAGTACTTGGCGTATGCTATGATCATGATCTCTTGTAAATTGTGAAGTTAACTATTGCTATGATAGTATTGATGTGATCTATTCCTCCTACATAGTGTGAAGGTGACGAGTGTGCATGCTGTGTTAGTACTTGGTTTAGTCGTGTTGATCTTTCTTGCACTCTAAGGTTATTTAAATATGAACATTGAATTGTGGAGCTTGTTAACTCCGGCATTGAGGGTTCGTGTAATCCTACGCAATGTGTTCATCATCCAACAAGAGTGTAGAGTATGCATTTATCTATTCTGTTATGTGATCAAAGTTGAGAGTGTCCACTAGTGAAAGTCTAATCCCTAGGCCTTGTTCCTAAATATCGCTATCGTTGCTTGTTTACTTGTTTTATCTGCGTTACTACTGCTGCGTTACTACTGCTACCATATTACCACCATCAACTACACGCCGTTACTACTGCTCATATTCATTCATACCACCCGTATTTCACTATCTCTTCGCCGAACTAGTGCACCTATTAGGTGTGTTGGGGACACAAGAGACTTCTTGCTTTGTGGTTGCAGGGTTGCATGAGAGGGATATCTTTGACCTATTCCTCCCTGAGTTCGATAAACCTTGGGTGATCCACTTAAGGGAAACCTGCTGTTGTTCTACAAACCTCTGCTCTTGGAGGCCCAACACTGTCTAAAAGAATAGAAGCTCACGTAGACATCAGCGTCCGTGCTGCCGGTGCCACAAACCCATCCGACGTGGCGCCCTCGATGCTGAGGTGTGCTCTAATCTGATGTGGCAGGATGTGTGGCGCCCGTGGCAACGGCGCCACACATCTCCTCCCATCCTCATCATAAGATCTTGCCCACTTTGAGTTAAATATAAGGTATCTATGAAGAAACTCTTGACCACCCGCGTTGAGGTCTTTGTGCTTCAGCAACCCGTTGTATAGGTTTGCGAAGCGGCGCTCAGAGTAAGCGAGGCAACAATCTTGAAGAAGGTCAGACAACTCTTTGCTCTTGCATGCCCGGTAGAAGTTTGCACAAAAATTCCTCATGCACCATCGGTGGTGCAAGGGAGCATGCCCGGGAATGGCAAGCTCCACCGCATTGAGAATTCCTTGATGACGATCGGAGATGACACACACTTCCTTTGAGGGTGGTATGACCCTCGTCCTCAATATATGGAAAAACCATTGCCAGAGTTATCATTGTTCTCAATCTCTACCAATGCAAAAGCTAGTGGTACTAAACGGTTGCTCGCATCATTTGCTATTGCCACCAATAGTGTGCCCTTGTACTGCCCGGTCAAGAAGGTACCATCCACGGCTATGACCGGCCTACAATGTTCGAATGCCCTCATGCATATGCTGGAATGACCAAAATGCACGGTGAAATACCCTCACTCTTTTACCGTCATGCAATGTCATTTTGGTTGCGGAAGGCTCCACCACATGCACCATGCCCGGGTTAGTTGCGGCCATCGCTAACAACAACCTAGGGACTCGGTTGTATGATGTAATATTCCAGGTTTAGAGGCAATAAAATGAGAGAACACCAAAGTGTGCATTGCATTCATGCATAGAAAATCCGGGGAATTTTCGCGCTTCAAATAAAACTTACCACAAGAACTCGAAGTTTCACTTGACTTGCTGGAATTGAAGTAGATCATCAAGTCAAGCGCTATAAACTTCACTGTGATCTTTGTTAAAACCTTGTTTTGGGTAGAGATGATTTGATCTATGGATTAGACCAAATGGAATTATATTTACAACAACACATTCTTTAAGAATCAAACCCTAACTTATTAACACTTAAAAGTTAGCAACTACCTTTGTGTGTAAATTAATTCACTTCTAAACTTATTACCAAATAAGGTAAACCACAGGGTCTAAAGTGCATAAAAGCCACACCTTCTTATTTAAATCATAACTTATTAAGTATATGAAATATCATAAAACTAAATCCATTTACATTACGATTTATAGTTCAAACTATTTGAATCAAACTAACTATGAGTATTTTGAAACACTTATGATCATGCCTTGGTGAAATCAAACACCGACTATCCAAATTTGAGGAATAACCTTCAACCTTGATCTTTTGATCAATATTATAATATAAATCCAATCCAATATGATATAGTGACTCATCCACAATAATAAAACCATCCACAAGATATTTAGTAACAAATGCCACTTGGCTATCTAAAAATAAATCATATGAGAGGATAATGATCATGCCACATGTGATGAAAATATATACATGACTTGCTTTCCAAGTTATGCCACCTCATGCTCAAAGGATTGCTATGGATGAGGGCATGACAACCAAGCACCTTACTCATCAAGCCAACACAAGAGTCACCACCTATGTGTCATGATACTAGAGCTTGCCCAAGCCTATAAATAGAGCCACACCCTTCATCCATTTGCTCACCTTGTAGCATGATACAAGGAAGAAAACACATAGAGCCACTTCATGTGAATTAGCTAGTATCAAGATGAAGAAGCTAGGAGGTGGAGGCATACCACAAGATGCGAGTTTATCGATTTCCCGAAGAACAAGCTACAAAAGAATACCAAGGTAGAATTCCTAGGCAAACCATATATTTAGAGGATCATTTCATCATCTCTTAAGTAGGACCTTAGTCTATTCCAAGACATTGAGAAGTGAGAGAAGTTATAATACTAACCATAGCCATGTTCATACAAGCATATTAGAGAAGTACTAAACCTAGTTATTCAAGTCAATATTTGATCTTGGAGGTGAGAATCCTATTCCAATAGCAATACTTTAGGAAACCAATTCCTTAATCATCACAACTTGGTATTAATTATAAACTCTAAGAATCTATTATGAGAGTGATGAGAGGAATATTAAAGAGGGATTAGTGAGGAATGAGTGGATCTTGTCTAATGCATGATTATAACTTGTAGATATAGATGATAAGTTAAACCCATATAATTAATAGATATCATCTATCACATAAAATACTAGGTATATCATTAGTAGTTAACCCCAAACCAATCCTCATGCCTTGTATGGAGGAGTAAGGGCATTAAACCTAAACCTTGTTTATCCAAACATTAGAGACAACCCTAGTATTACTTTGATACAAGATTTCTACCTAAGTTAGGAGAAATAACCCTAGTCAATTAAACATAACTTAGCTTATGCCCATATTCCAATTCTTAGTTGTGTATCACTTGTGTGATCACAACTAAAACCTTAAGATCACATTTGAATACCAATTCAAATATCCCTTTTGAATCATACGTAGAACCCTGCCATGCCTCATGCCTATTGATACTTAAATTAGTGAAGCATTATCAAAACCCTAAACCTCTTCACATAGGATCCAATCCACCTAAAATATTGTTCCCTAACTTGTGTATCATAGATCACAAGTACACATTCCAGCCTAGAAGTGCTAAGCAAGAGTCATAACCATAAAGTTATCCAACCATTTTCTTAAACCTTAGAAATAATTCTTCACATAAAATCATGAACCAATCCAACCTCATTACCATTTAATTTAAACTCTAGCCATAATATAAAATGCATGGGAACAATCAATATTGTTAAGTAACAACAAAACCTAATAACATGTTTACCAAGCACTGGTTATAAATTTCAACTCATTCAAAATAGGTTTGGTTTTAAATACAAAGAAATTGAGACAAACCCTTAAGCCATATCTATTTTAAAAATGCACCTCACTAAAACACAAAACTAATAAAAGATTAAATCTTTGTTTTAAAATAAAACAATGCAGTAACCACTATTATCAAGTGATATGGAAAATTCAAATGTTTTAGAACTTGCAAAAACAAAACAGAATTCAAATTTGAATTCAACTAACAAATGCAAAACAGAAAATAAAAACAGAAAATAGAAAAGAGAGAAAAAGAGAGCTCACCTGGCCGCGCAGCCCAGGACCAGCACCTCCTCTACAACCCAGCAGCAGCCCACGTTGAAGCCCAGAAGCAGTCCAGCCCACGTCCAAATACCGTTTCGCTTGCTTTAAAAATCGTGCGTGGAGAAATGACTTCGCCGTCGTCGTCTCCGAGCTCGACAGCGCGGCGGAGCCAGTAGGCCACGATCTCGTCGTCGATAAGCTTGCCCCGGACGTCATCAGACCTCTCGTAACCGCGCCCAATCTCTCTCGCGTCCGAGCTTATCCGCGGACGAGAGGATCCTTGCCGCCTAGAAGCTTCCGGAGACCGCCACCTCTCCACCATGGCCGTCGCCGTGTCAAGGCCACAGGGATTCCCTTGGCCTATAAATAGGTGGAGGGTATCGCCGTGCACGCCTTGCTCGCCTCCACCACTTCAATCCTTCTCAATCTGTTATCACCAGATTTTGGCTAATCAGGAGGTGGGCCGCGATCAAGATGGGCTTGAAGAAATATATATAGAAGGAATACATGAATCGGCCTTTTATACCAAGATGGGCTTAATTGCCCGTGTATCTGTAACATATTAGATCGCATCTTAGTTTAGAGATAGAAACTTACTCGTGCACGGTTTGGTGCACGCCCACATTAGAAAGTCCCCTGGACTATAAATATGTACCTAGGGTTTATGGAATAAACAACAACTCACGTTCAACCCCAAACAAACCAATCTCGGCGCATCGCCAACTCCTTCGTCTCGAGGGTTTCTATCGGGTAAGCGACATGATGCCTAGATCGCATCTTGCGATCTAGGCGAAGACAAGCCCCACGTTGTTCATGCGTTGCTCGTCATCGAAGCGCTTTTGATGGCGAGCAACGTAGTTATCATAGATGTGTTAGGGTTAGCATTGTTCTTCGTTTAAGCATGCTTACGTAGTGCAACCCTTGCATATCTAGCCGCCCTCACACCTATCTCGGGTGTGGGGGTGGCACCCGCTTGATCATTATTTAGTAGATCTGATCCGTTACGATTGCTCCTTGTTCTACAAGGATTAGTTCAATATCCGCAATAGTTAGGCCTTACAAAGGGGGAGGATCCAGTGGCACGTAGGGTGGCGTTCGCAAGTACTAAACAGGATGTTCCGAGGATCAACTTCATGTTGGTTTTTAGGCCTTGTTTAGGATCGGCTTACGAGCACCGTGCGTGGCCGCGAAGCCCAACCTGGAGTAGGATGATCCGATTATGCGGTGAAAACCCTAAATCGTCGTAGATCTCATTAGCTTTATCTTGATCAAGCAGGACCACCAAGTATTCGTGCACCCCGTACGAATCATGGGTGGATCGGCTCTTTGAGCCGATTCACGAGATAACCCGAGAGCCGATCGAGGCTCGTATTTAATGTTTACATGTATGCCCTGCGGGAAACTAAGCGAGGCATCCCCATCACCTTCCCGACCAGGTATAGGTCAGGTGGCACGCCCTTGCACTTCGCATCGCCGTGTGTGACCGAGAAGAGCATTGCGGGCCGTCGCTCGGAGGGGTCTCAGCCAGCCGCAGCTCTAGGCTCTTCCCGGCTCTACGGTGTTGACAAGGCCGCTGCCCGCCGGTGGGTTTTGGCAGTCAACACATTCTGGCACGCCCGGTGGGACCAATGTCTACATCAACCACATCGCCATCTACATCTGAGATGGCGGGCGGCACGCCAGTCACGTGCGATGAGATCAAAGCCATCCTCGAAGCCGAACTCATCGGCTCTTCCCACCGAACCCACTCCCATGGCGTCGGGTGGAGGGGTTCCACGCCCGAAGGCGCACTCGATGGGATAGATCTCTCCACCCCGTCGGAGGAGCGCACCAGGTCGCCGAAGCATGGGGATCTGCCCAAGGAGCTCAGAAGGAAACATGACGGGATCAAGGCAACCCCTGGAGCCGAACTCATCGGCTCCTCTGAGAAGACCCGGCCGCACGATATCAGGCTCGGTAGAGACCCACGTCCGGGGCCCGGTGTCGACACGGTGGATCTCAGCCACTCCATAGGTCAGCCAAGGTTTTCCTTTGGTGTCAATATGGCAGGGTCTGCAAGCCGCCATGACAAAGAGAAAACAGAAAGCAGCCACTCCCGTGGCAAGGATGAAGAGGGGGCTGATCCGCGCGACCAACCCCAAGATGAGGACAAGGCGGTACCGGCAAGGGAGGGGATAAGAAGCATGCGGTATCAACGCCCACTCTCCGAGCACCTCCTCAACAAATACGAGCAACACCACGACCGACGTCGGCGCTACGACGTAGATGATGAAAGGAATTTTCGGTTTGATGCCGAGGTCAGAAGGTACCGCCAACATGGTAGAAGCAACGACGGGTACGATCGTCGCGCCGAAGGAAGGCCAAGGGGGCAGGGTGACATGGATAGGCACTGGGACTGCCCGTTCTTCAAACATTGCTGGGACTCAGGAATGAGCCGATTGCCAACAATCGAGGACTGCCCAAAATGCAAACAAAGGAAGAAGGGTGCCGTTAACGTGTCTGTGTTCAGCCGTCTAGGGCCTTTCCCGCCTCGGAACAAGCAGGCTGAGTCCGCTCAGGTGGAAGATCTCGAGGAGCTAGAGGACGGTGGTGAAGAATACAGATATCATCGGCCCGGGTGGTGCCCCGATGGGCTCAGCCGTTCCCGAAGCGAAGAGTTCAGCGTCCGCGTGGGTTGGAAGAAGCCGAGAGATTATACTCGCGCACGCTAAGGAAGGCACGGCCTGATCCGGCCGCCAAAATTCGGCGAACCCTGGACAAGGAAGGTCAGCCACAAAGAAAAGAGTGGCGCCCGAACAGAGAAAAGCCGATGATGAAACATCGGCTGGCACAAATATGGTGTTTATCCTCCCTTCGGAGTTCGGTGCTCCGGGTTTAGATGAGACATCCGTGGCACAACTTGATCTGCGGCCCACGGCCGGTTATCTTTGAGAAGCCACGGGAAAGGAGCTACGGCATCTGAAGGCCCTGTACTTACGAGGATATATCGATGGGAGGCCTGTAAATAAGATGCTTCGGTGGACACCGGAGCGGCGGTTAACATCATGCCGTACTCTATGCTACGTCGGCTGGGACGCTCGAGTTCGGATCTAATCAAGACTAACGTGACGTTGAGCGACTTCAACGGCCAAGCGTCTGAGGCACAAGGAGTTCTGAACGTGGATCTGACCGTAGGAAGAAAAACTATCCCTACGACATTCTTCATCGTCGATAGCACGAGCAGTTATGCTGTGTTGCTGGGAAGAGATTGGATCCACGCCAACTGCTGCATTCCCTCCACGATGCACCAATGCATAATACAGTGGGATGGTGATGAGGTAGAGGTCGTCCGAGCCGATGACTCGGCCGAAGTTTCAACGGCTGGCATGAACGCATGGGAAGCGAGCAGGCCAAGAACCCCTCTCAGGCATCAACTTGGACGACTGTGAGCGTATCGATGTGACAAAGGGAAGGGTTAAGCTAGTTTTATCCACTGGCCTGACCATGTAGTTGAAGCCAAGCGATGTGCGACTTGGCGAGGCTGATCCTTGTGATCGGCCCCAAGGGTCTATGAAGGAACATTACAAAACCTTCACCGAGCAAACAACGTGGAGGCCGATTCCGATGATCGGCCGTGAATATCCTCACCATCCATACTGCCTGGGTTCAACACATGATCCAACAGAGCCGATATCATCAATTCTCTTGACAGAATCGGCTCGGGGGGGCGCCCAAGTGGATAAAACACGAGGATATGCAGTAGAAGTGTCCCATCCTGTGGCGATGGGTATATGAGTATGCGGGCCGATACACAAATCGGCCGGAAATTCAAATTTTTTTAAGCATAGCCGATGTGCAGACATCGACTTAAGGATCAGCGCCCAAGTGGATAAAACACGAGGATATGCAGTAGAAGTGTCCCATCCTGTGGCAATGGGTATTGGAGTATGGGGGCCGATACACAAATCGGCCGGAAATTCCAAATTTTTTAAGCATAGCCGATGTGCAGACATCGACTTAAGGATCAATGGAGCGTGAAATGGGTCTTCCTTTCAAGGACCCCTAATTCTCATTGGCAAGCCTTCAAGATCAGCGGCATTAGCAGGTTTGAGGGTCGTGGCTCGATTAAACGGCAAGTCGGGGTAGGGATGAGCCTTCCTAAGACTGCGAGAACAGCCGATGACGAAGCAATCGGCTGCGACGTTTTGACCAAGATGGTGACTTAGTAGCTGTCACTTCTAGGGGGTGTTGCGTCCAGAATTTGGAGGGCATCAGAGATTCAAAGACACCCCCACCGGGAGGCGTCCCAGCCTGCCAGAAACGAAGAGCCGATAGTTGTTGGAGTCGGCTGATGCTGCATTACAAGTTGGAAGCCGAGGGTGACCGATGTGGTGGGCTCACTGTTATTCTTGCCCGACTGAGGCCCGGGGGGCAGCTTGCCCCGAAGGATCCTTTGCTACACGGACCAATTTCGTTGGAATCGGCTAACTCTGCATCACAACGGGCCTGAGGAATGGTGCTGATGTTACGGAATTATCAGTTTCAATATGCAAGACGATTCAGCGACAAGCCCAGGACTATGTTGGGGGCACCTACTCAACACCAGATTAGTAGCCTGCTGAATCGGCTGTGTAGACTGTCAGCGGATGAAAGGTGGTCCACTCTCGGACGTGGTCGAGCCCAGGCCTGTTTGCCTGAATTATTGGTCTTCATCGTTGTCTCTACCCCGGCTGAGGCTCGGGGGGCAACTTGCCGCGAGAGGTCCTTTGCTATAAGAAGGCCAAGTTCACTAAAATCGGTTGGCTCTGCGTCTCAGTTTGATTTGGAGCAATGGTTGCTGAAAGAGAACAGAGCAGGATTATACAGAGCAGGATTATAAAACGTTACTACAGAGGTAATGCATGTCCTTCAGAAGTGGCAGCTTCGGCGTTTAAATTGATCCGGCAACGATCTTAGGGCGCTTCTAGAGACAAAGAGGATCTGGAAGGGAAGGATGTGGTAGAAGAATGTCTGAAGGCCTAGGGTTTGCACGCTTATGGCTGGGCCTGGTTTGACCAGGAGCTTGGGTCCGGATGAATCTATCACAAAATCTATCGTGAGAGACCGACGCGATGCCATCGGCTTGTTGGGCATTGTCCAGATTGGCAATCGGCAGAATCAGAGTGAAGGACAATCGGCTAAATTATCATAAAGGGAATCGGCAAAATCGAGTTGGGGGATTTCTTCATTGATAAGCCAGATTTCTTACATAGAAGAGCTGATTGCTCTCAAAAGGAAATACTAGGGGGATACATTGCCCCGTCTGCTACTGCTAGCCCTATGCTAAGACCCTATCTAGGGGCCGCTGCTGCCCTCGTCGTCGTCGTCACCGTCATCGCCGCTGCCGGCGCTGCTCCCTACCGGCTCGTCATCGCTGCTCCAGCGGCCGCCGGCAGGACCCTCATCGTCTTCATCCTCTTCGTCGGCCGTCGTCGTCCATCGTCAACGTCGCTAAGGTTCCCGGGCCGGAGGTGGCGGCGTTTGGCCGGCGGCTCGTCGGAGGAGCTGTCTTCGTCCTCCTCCTCCTCTTCCTCCTCCTTCACCTCCTCGGAAGTGGTGAAGTCCGCCCAGAGATGCGATCATCATCGCTCTCCTCCTCCGGTTCCCCGACGAGCAAGGAAACGGAGGTCGCTCTCCCCGTCGGTCAAGGATTTGTCATCCTCGGACCCGACGGAGGAGTCGTGGTCCTCTTTGTCCCACTTCGTTGGGGCGAGGATGTTGTACGCCGCTTGCGTACCCCACGAAGGCGTCGACTCTCGGATGGGAGAGGACACGTGGGAAAGATCTGATGAAGAAGAGGAGGAAGAGGAAGAAGACATGGTTGCAGGGGAGGGTTTTTTGGAGTGCTAATGCGGAAGGGGTGAAGGGGAGAACTGTTCGATGCGGTTAAATAAAAGGAGTTGGTGGTTTTAATTTTCGAGCAGTTCTCGAGGACATGGTGCCAAAACTGTCAAATCGTGCGGAGAAGTTGGGAAGGCAAGTCGTCATGATGAAGCATGCTCGCGACGGTTCCGCTCTCGCCACGACATGACCCTTCGGAGGAAAAACGAGTGGTTTTGAAATTATCATTACCAAAACCAGGGGGCATGTGTTATCACCAGATTTTGGCTAATCAGGAGGTGGGCCGCGATCAAGATGGGCTTGAAGAAATATATATAGAAGGAATACATGAATCGGCCTTTTATACCAAGATGGGCTTAATTGCCCGTGTATACGTAACATATTAGATCGCATCTTAGTTTAGAGATAGAAACTTACTCGTGCACGGTTTGGTGCACGCCCACATTAGAAAGTCCCCTGGACTATAAATATGTACCTAGGGTTTATGGAATAAACAACAACTCACGTTCAACCCCAAACAAACCAATCTCGGCGCATCGCCAACTCCTTCGTCTCGAGGGTTTCTATCGTGGTAAGCGACATGCTGCCTAGATCGCATCTTGCGATCTAGGCAAGCACAAGCCCACGTTGTTCATGCGTTGCTCGTCTTGAAGCGCTTTTGATGGCGAGCAACGTAGTTATCATAGATGTGTTAGGGTTAGCATTGTTCTTCGTTTAAGTATGCTTACGTAGTGCAACCCTTGCATATCTAGCCGCCCTCACACCTATCTCGGGTGTGGGGGCGGCACCCCGCTTGATCATTATTTAGTAGATCTGATCCGTTACGATTGCTCCTTGTTCTACAAGGATTAGTTCAATATCTGCAATAGTTAGGCCTTACAAAGGGGGGGGATCCGAGTGGCACGTAGGGTGGCGTTCGCAAGTCCTAAACAGGATGTTCCGAGGATCAACTTCATGTTGGTTTTTAGGCCTTGTTTAGGATCGGCTTACGAGCACCGTGCGTGGCCGCGAGGCCCAACTTGGAGTAGGATGATCCGATTATGCGGTGAAAACCCTAAATCGTCGTAGATCTCATTAGCTTTATCTTGATCAAGCAGGACCACCAAGTATTCGTGCACCCCGTACGAATCATGGGTGGATCGGCTCTTTGAGCCGATTCACGGGATAACCCGAGAGCCGATCGAGGCTCGTATTTAATGTTTACATGTATGCCCGCGGGAAACTAAGCGAGGCATCCCCATCACCTTCCCGACCGGTATAGGTCGGGTGGCACGCCCTTGCACTTCGCATCGCCGCGTGTGACCAGAAGAGCATTGCGGGCCGTCGCTCGGAGGGGTCTCAGCCAGCCGCAGCTCTAGGCTCTTCCCGGCTCTACGGTGTTGACAAGGCCGCTGCCCGCCGGTGGGTTTTGGCAGTCAACACAATCGCTCTCTATCTTCCAAAACCATCTGTGCATTGTCGCCGGAGTCGAAGACGAAGCCGACGAAGGAGGCCACCCCAGCCTCTGGCGCGTGGTCCAGGAGGAGCGCCTGGACTCAAGGAGCATCTCGGGAGGAGCCAAGCATCCGGGGGAGCCGTGTGGAGGATCAATTTCCTCGTTCCCTTCTGCGGCACATCGCCGGGAAATCGCCAATCGCCGTCGTCTCCGTCGACCATCGCCGGAGCCGACCACACCTTGAGCTTCGGGGTGAGCATACGCATCCGTCAGAGCTAGATCTCGCATCCTAGAACCTCCTCGTAGCCTCTGATTCGAATCTCGCCGGAGTAGCACCGCCGCAGAGCTCATCGTCGGTGATGCTCCGTTGATCCCCTCGCTAAACCATCACCACCATTCGATTCACCTCGTTGTACTCGTTCAGTAGAGCCTAGCCGCGCATCTCGGGAGGCCGTAAATCGGCGGCGCCACCGTGCCCTGGCCGCCGGCGGTTAAACGCCGGTGCGGTCAACAGCCCGATCCACTTTGACCAGTCGTTGCCTGCGTGGCATCCGACGTGGAGACAAGCCCCACCAGTCAGTGAGTAGAGGTAGATCTGTCACGGTACATTTAGTATTTTCGTTTTAATTTAAAAAAACCACTAAATAGCTGAAACTTTACAGAAATAGATTAAATTCATTTCAACTCAGAAAAATATGAATAATATATCAAAATGCTCACAAAAATAAACTCTATTCAAATAAAATATAAAACAAAAATGTGTGTCAAAATAAAAATTCACTTATTTTTTAACCCTATTAATTATGCCATTTCAATTATTTAACATACAATTTGAATTCAATAATTAATGAAGTTTCAAAATTAAATTTTAACTATTCAATAACTAAGTAAAATGTTAGGATTAATTTTATTTACCAAATTTGCATTAGCTTAATTATTAGTGGTAATTCATAAACCCTAATTGCAAATTACTATTTTCTATTTTCTTTAAATAGTAATAACTCAAGAAAATATTATAAGCTAATATTATTTTGGTAAATCAAAACTTATTTACTTAAACATCTTTAGTTAAGAAGTTAATTATTTTAAACCCTAGTAACAATTATTAAACCCTAATTCTTAATTAAACTAAAATAGGAGTTACTCTAATTATTAAGTCTTGTCTAGATTAATAAAATGCCAAACCATTACTAATTATGCTTCAAAGTAATTAGTTACCACACTTATATTTCCAATCATCATTTTAGGAGATGTACCATAATTTAGAAACCCTAGTTTCAATTTGAATAAGAACCTTGAACTCATTATTCCATGTGTTCATCCATAGTAGTTGCAAACCTAAAACCCTAGGAGTTTAGCCCATGTGATCATAGCCACCTCAACTCTACATGTAGAACCTTGATAGGTAACCAATGAATGCATGTTTATGATCCACCCACATAAAACCAATGCACATGAGATTATCATTTCATGTTCCTATTCTTAATTAAAACTTATATAATTCACTAGTATCACCTAGGTATAAACCCTAGCTTGATACCACATGTTAGCACCATTGATCATCAATCCTAAATACCACACCATTAAGTTCAACCTCAATCATCCAATCCTAGTAAAACTATAAGATAAACCCTAGTATCAACCTTGTGTAACAATTCACATCACATGCTCCTATTACACTAAACCCTACTTAGGAAATGATAAGCCACTTAGCTTAGAAACCATTAGAGATTATTTAGTAAAGCGAATGTAAAGCCATGGTAAAACTAATAGCAAACCTACAAAACTATCTTAATAACCATCCTTTAATATGGTGTATATGGGAAACAATGGTAATAACCCTATCAATACTTGCTACATATAAACCCATTCTACTTAAAGAACCCAACTAGTTCCTATTAGTGAACTAAATGAATCCAATAGTAAACCCTAGAAAACCATAGCTCCTATGTATCGTAGTTCATCTTCTTATTTAATCTGTTCTTCAAAAGTTATTCTTTTGAAGTACAAAGGTTAATCAAACCATAGAAGCCATAGTTCTTATTTGAAATACTTGCTAGTTCTTAATTAACATGTTCTTCAAAAGTTATTCTTTTGAAGTATAATATAAATAATCATCAACCATGTCCTGTAGAACCTAAAATTGACCACTGTTCTTTACATATTGTTCCACCACTATTCTTTATGTGTGTACTTGTTATGATGTCTTATATCACTTGATTATGATGCTAATATAACCAAACCCTAATAAGAACCTTGTTTGAGAACCATTCTAAAAGTGCAACACACCCTAAAGAAATCTGTACAACTCATCAATCTTAAATCATCGGGATTAGGTTACGCTCGGGACGATTGCATTTCATACTATGCATTATAGCATTATTGCCAGTTCTTTAAACATTGTCCTTACCGGACGATGATGGTATTTCAGCATTTGGACTTCTCACGTATCGAAGCTTTTGCTCGCATAATCTCGTGATCAAGAAAGGCAAGTTCATCGCTTGCTCATGTCATTTGATTATTTTTATCAAATTATATGCAAAGTACTATACTTATCACTCATGCATTGAAAAGCAAAGTATTATTTTACAATTATGAATATGACTATGTGGTGGGCAATGGAACCATGGTATGTGTTGATATGGTGGAGGTTCCATTGCAATGGGTTATATCACTCTAGGATTAATTACCAATGCCGTCCGGTGATTCTAGCGCCGTACATATCGCGTTGACCATAAGATCTATAATGGCTCTGGGGAAGTCAGGCTGTATCTTTTCCCTCTCGCACGCCAACGTGATTGGGTAGAGGATCGGTCATCTTGGGTAAGTTGGAGACATGTGCTGCCGGCTACCATAGGTATGGAGAGTATCCTTTTATTAATCCCCGATCCATTAGTGATGTCTAATCGGTCTATCCATGGCGTATAGGATGGATTGTCCTGGAGTACTACCATGAGTAAAGGCCAGTACTAAGGTCGGGTAAGTCTACCCGGAGGTGTACGAGTTGGACAAAAAGGGTGGGTTTGCGAGGTCGCGGAGAAGGCGGTGATTGGCTTGGATCTTACACTGGCCCCACACCAAGGAAGTGTGGACGAGAAACGCGTCTCGGCAAGGCATCAAGGATAAGTTCTCTTATGGGAAAAGTAACGCACCTCTGCGGAGGATACCTGAATTGTGACTCGTCACTCCCTGTTCGGGAAGGGAGCTGCGAACGCGGCGAGGAAAGGAACTCCACGAAGTTCTGTTCAACTCTGTGAAGACCGACGGGCATAGTTTTCAGAATAAAATAAACCTTTTGAAGAAATGTTTATGAAAACTTGCATTGGCCTATGACTTTCCGGTCTATGGCTGTAGTTAGTGCATGATACACATATTTCCTAATATGAACTTGCCGAGTACGCTCGTACTCATTCTATCTCGTTTGAACCCCCTTCTTAGAGCAATGCACCGAAGGAGAAACTATCGTGGAACTCGAAGACAAAGGAGTCAACCGCAACAAGATGAAGAATCCAATCAAAGAAGTCAATGGAGTCAACTACGCATCAGCTATAATGGAAACCTAGACTAGTAATAGAAGGGAACCTTTCCCTAATCCTAGCACCTAAGTAGCTAGATTTCTATAGCAAGCCAAGTAGCTCTTGAACTTGAGTTAGCAATGAGATAGACTACGAGTCGTTCTTTTGGAGCTTTATTTGAAGTTTTACCTCACTGTAAAGTAGGAGGCTGTGTGGATCTTATGTAAACAGCTCGTGTGTACTTCTATAGACATACCTTGGACTCGCATATGTTTACGTTGTACCACTCTGAGAGATGTAATATGAGTGGAACGGTGTTTCACTTGTGTTATGTCAACGACTTGTGTACTACACCATGCAGTGGTACGCTCGGGTCATCACAGACTAGTATCAGAGCAAATGCTTTGACCTTAGGATTAAAACCCTTTAAAGGAGACCTATAGGTTTGGTAGTGTCTATAGGAAGTTGTCTTAGTTAAACCAACTATTATTTTGACTTGAGATGGGTATTCACTTGAGAATAATCCTGACACACTTGAGTCAATCTTTCTTATCTATATTTCTTAAATAAGGTTAATTAGTTATCTTGCTTCATTCCAAATAATTAAAACAC
>NC_061511.1:153113722-153144380 GCF_022539505.1 Lolium rigidum
TTTCGTCAAAATCCCGAGGTTTTTCCCGAAAGTTGGATTTCGCACAAAAACGAGACACCGTAACGGTTCTGCACGAAAACAGCGTTAGTCCGTGTTAGTTGCATCCAAAATACACAAATTAGAGGCAAAACAATAGCAAAAGTGTTCGGGAAAGTAGATACGTTTTGGACGTATCAAAGGCACACTTCTTCGGGTTCATTCTCAGTCCGAACTTCCGAGTTCGGTCTAGGACGCGCCGTAAATCATCCAAGTGTCCCTCCATGGAGACAGATTTGACTACCACGTCGTCGATATAGATTTCCACCAACTTACCGATCAGATCATGAAATATATAATTCATAGCTCGTTGGTACGTTGTGTTATCACCAAAGTTTGACCAAGTCAGAGGTGGGCCGCGATCAAGATGGATTTGAAGAATATATATATAGAGGGAATACGTGAATCGGCCTTTTATACCAAATTGGGCTTAATTGCCCGTGTATCTGTAACATATTAGATCGCATCTTAGTTTAGAAGTTAGAATCTTACTCGTGCACGGTTTGGTGCACGCCCACATTAGAAAGTCCGCTGGACTATAAATATGTACCTAGGGTTTATGGAATAAACAACAACCAACGTTCAACCACAAACAAATCTCGGCGCATCGCCAACTCCTTCGTCTCGAGGGTTTCTACCGGTAAGCATCATGCTGCCTAGATCGCATCTTGCGATCTAGGCAGCACAAGCCTGCCCACGTTGTTCATGCGTTGCTCGTATCGAAGCCTTTTTGATGGCGAGCAACGTAGTTATCTTAGACATGTTAGGGTTAGCATTGTTCTTCATATTACATGCTTTCGTAGTGCAACCCTTGCATGTCTAGCCGCCCTTACACCTATCTTAGGTGTAGGGGCGGCACCCCGCTTGATCATAGTTTAGTAGATCTGATCCGTTACGATTGCTCCTTGTTCTACAAGGATTAGTTTAATATCCGCAATAGTTAGGCCTTACAAAGGGGGAGGATCCAGCGGCACGTAGGGTGTCGTTCGTTGGCCCTAAGCAGGATGTTCCGGGGATCAACCTCGTGTTGGTTTTTAGGCCTTGTTTAGGATCGGCTTACGATCACCGTGCGTGGCCAAGAGGCCCAACCTGGAGTAGGACGATCCGATTATGCGGTAAAAACCCTACATCGTCGTAGATCTCATTAGCTTTACCTTGATCAAGCAGGACCACCATATATTCGGACACCCCGTCTGAATCATGGGTGGATCGGCTCTTTGAGCCGATTCACAGGATAACCTGAGAGCCGATCGAGGCTCGTATTTAACGTTTACGTGTGTGCCCTGCAGAAACTAAGCGAGGCATCATCCACACCTTCCTCGACCGGGTATAGGTCAGGTGGCACGCCCTTGTGATAAACATCGGCGCGTGCGACCGAGGAGGCTTTGCGGGCCGTCGCTCCGAGGGATCGGGGCCAGCCGCAGCCCTAGTTGTTCCCGGCTCTACCGTGTTGACCGTCTCTCGCCCGCCGTGGGGTTTCGACGTCAACACATTCTCGGCACGCCCGGTGGGACAGCCTTCGACATCCACAACATCGCCATCTACATCCGAGATGGCGGAAGACACTCCGGTCACTTACGAGGATCTGCCTGATGAGCTCAAGAAGAAGCATGACGAAATCAAGGCGGTCCTCGAAGCCGAACTCATCGGCTCCTTCCACCGAACCCGCTCCCATGGCGTCAGGTGGAAGGGTTTCACACCTGAAGGCGCACTCGATGGAGTGGACCTGTCCGCCCCATCAGAAGAACGCACCAGGTCGCTGAAGTACGAGGATCTGCCCGAGGAGCTCAAAGGGAAACATGACGAGATCAAGGCAACCCTCAAAGCCGAACTCATCGGCTCCTCTGAGAAGACCCGGCCGCACGATGTCAAGCTCGATAGAGACTCAAGTCCGTCGCCTGGCGTCAACATGGTGGATCTCAGCCACTCCATAGGCCAGCCAAAGTTCTCCTTTGGTGTCAACATGGCAGGGCTTGCAAGCCGCCATGGCAAAGACGAAGCAGAAAGCAGCCACTCCCGTGGCAGAGACGAGGAGGAAGCCGTTCCGCGCGACCGGCTCCAACACGATGTCTGTGCAAATGGGAACATCGGCTGATTCACTGGGAAAGATCCATTGCGCTCTTAACAAAGTCGACGTTCACATCATAGGACCTTGGCCGATCATAGAGCCGATTTCACCAGTTACCTGGCAGAATCGGCTCGGGGGGGCACCGAAGTATATGAGCATGCGCGACATTGTTGAACATGTGTGGAGAAATATGGGTGGCTGATAGGGAAATCGATCTGGTACAAAAAAAACTACAGAAACCCTACTGAAACATCAGTGTACACGGTGATCAACCTTGAGTTTTTACATGCATCAGTTCACACAAGGAAGCCCTACTGAAGAAAAGCCTCAAGGGCGCAAAGAGCATCGACACGGATTCGATCCACCTCGGCGATCTCGGCCTCGTCATCCTCGTCCCTCCCCATCACCAGCTCGCTGCTCAGAGCACGAATTTCAGCCAGGTCGGCCTTCAGATCAGCTGTGAGACCTTGTGCTTCCTCTTCGGAGCGAGCAATAAGGGCTTTCTCATCCTGGATAAGTTGTTTGGTCTCCCTGGTCCTCTTTTCAAGGTCTTCCAGCTCTTTACACAAGGTTTCAAGCCTGGCACTGCGGGCGGAAGTGTCAGTCCTGGCGTCTAAAGCGGCTTTCTTCTCATTGAGCCGTTGACATTTGCCCGCAATATCAGCTCTCAACGGGAGTTGGGCACGGCGAAGAGCAATCCTTTGACGAGCCGACTGCACCCTTGACCTGAAATCGGCAAAGACACGGCCTGCCGCGAGTTTAACTTGCAGCGTTCATCGGGAGACGGGGCTGGATGTCCTCGAGAATGCTTTTGATCGCCTCCGGGTTCTCGACCAGCGTATCAACCGAGGAGGAAAGCAAGTCTTTGAGGCGCTGGAGGGGGCCGTCGATTGCGCTAGGAGCTGGCTCCTCACCTGTTTTAGAAACGACCGGTTCGATGGAGTTGGGGTCGAACGTCAACAAGCTTGAAGGATCACACCCCTACAGACGAACAAGAGCAGCATGAGCATACTACAAAGGAAAAAGGGCCGGCTTGAGAGAGAAGGAGGAAGCGTACCTCTCCCAAGGAAGGAGGAACAGCCGGCGCAGTAACAATCGGCTTTTCTGCGGACTCGGATGGGTCAGCCACTTGGGCAGCCGCTATCGTCGAGGTAGCTAGATCCAGGGTAGCGGACGGCATCGGTACCTCCTCAACGTCTCCGCTAGAAGTTTCCGCGGCCTGCAAGAGGGAGTGATTAGCCGATCCGAATGACAACGGGATAGCATGAAAGTGTGACCAAGAAGATAATTACATTTGAGACCTCCTGGCTTGATGAAGAGGCTCGTGGGTTCTTACGAGCCCTTTTGACACAGCGGTGCTTCGTGCGTAACCCCGATCTGGTCGGGGCCCGGGGGCAGGGGATTCGGTGATCGACCTTTTCTGGAAGCCGGCGCCGGCGAAGCCGTCTGACTCTGGGTAGTGGACCTCTCGGAATCACCCGAGCTCGAGTCCCCCTGGCTGGTTTCTTCGGCCCCGCTGGAGGATCCTTCAGTGGAGGCCTGTAGGACAAGATATAAGCGTGTTATAAACAAATTTTTTGGAAGCGGACAAGCGCCTACAGGGTCTGAACTGACTTACACGCAAGCTTTCTTGGGCCGGAGCTTTACGCTTCAGTGGTTTTCCTGGCCGCCACCTTCCTCACCGCCGTCCTCGCCCGAGTCGAGGCTCGGGGGCAACCGGCCACCGAAGATGCTTTACCTTTGGGAGCCGATTTCGGTGAAATCGGCCGACTCTACATTATGACTTTCTTCAGGGGTGGCGAGCTCTGGCAGAAGAGAACCACTGGTGCCGGAGGAAGAAATACGAAAGGGGAACCGTCGGCTTGTGTGGGAGCCGGACCATCTTGTTGCTGCTAGGAGAAAGGGTCAGGTCACAGACAATCACCATAAGACAGTTACGAAAAATGCTTAAGTGACGGTACCTGGTCTGCAGGGGGATCATACTCGGCGTCAAGCTCTTTCAGCAGCGGCCCTAGGGCCCTCCTGAAGACGTGGGTCTTCCACATAGACCACCAAGTTTCAAAACCATCGGTAGTGAAGGAGAAACGGAGGTTATGGGGAATTGGGATGGCCAAAGCGTCAAAGAAGGTATAGCACCTTTGGGCGGTGAGGATGTCGGGCGCTTCAGCTCTACTTGCTCGTCGGTGGTGTAAGAAGAAGTGTGGAGGCACCTGTCCGAGACCAAGCCGTCGAGCTGCTACTATCGAGTTGATAACACTCGTAACCGGGCTTGATGATCCGGTTCGAGGTACTCATGCCAACGGGGAGGAAGCAAGGACGAATCATGAGGGAGTACAAGTGCCGTGTGCTGGCGTCATCGGCAAAATCATCCAATCGGAAAGAGACCGGGTTTTCAAAATTTGCCGATTCAGTATAAGGGTGGAACAGGGGGTTGTCCAAACCTTGGAAGAAAATCTTAAACCACCCTGTCGCTTCCTTGGGGATCGGCCTCGTCGCTCGGGAGACCATACAGGGCTTGGCCGTAGCCGGTGCATCGAATTTCCTTTCCATTTACATCCGGAAAGGTGCGGGTGGTCGGCGATGGGAAGTCTGGGATTTGGTTTTGGAAGTATAGTTGGGCCCACAACTCGAATGAACCACCAGGGGCCGCCGGTTTAATCTGTCTTGCGAGAGAACAAGTTTGACGGACATCGGCTTGAAGGGATCGATAAATCTCTCCAAGAAGTAGTTTGCCTAGGCCGAGTTGGGTGCCTTTAGCAAGTTCATAGGCCAAGGAGAGGTAATTCTTGGTGGGAGCAAGTGATGGGCCGCAGAATATGAAGTGCTCCAGCCAGAAATTCAGGAAGGCTGTGTGCTCCCTCTCTGTCACAGGGCCTTTGGTTTTCATATAACGATGGAGATAGGCGCCCCAGCTGGTACACTCTTTTTTAGAGGAGAGAGTGAAAGGGACTTTTGGCAGTTTGAATGCAGAAGGGCTGGGGGATGCAATGTCTAGCCCTGTGATCATGGCCACATCCAGCAGGGTCGGGGTCATAGGGCCATGACCAAACATGAAGCAGTTCAGTGCATCAGACCAGAAGTAGCCGATGGTTTTCAGGATATTCTCATTCTTCTCAAGAGGAGATAGCGATAATGACAGGGCATCAGCTATCCCTATGGTTTCCCAAGTGGCATAGTGAGATTTTGATACTCTATTGTACCATGCCACCCAACCTTCAGGAGGATTAGGCCAGGCTCGCAGGCAGTCGGCCCAGGAAGTCAGATCTAGGTTCTGGCTCACAAAGGGGATTCTGTTAGCTTCGCACGAAATTAAAAGGGCAGGGCTCTCAGAAGAACGAGGACCGAGGCACATCGAATTTGCGAGAGAAGGATGTGGCAGAAGAAGGTCTGAAACCTAAATTAGTAGCGGAGCGAGGCATTAATTCAGGTGTTTGCCATTAATCCCATGTCAAGTCAAACGGCGAGAAGAGGTTGAGGATTACCTTCAGTCCGGAAACCGTGGTGTCGGTATTGGATGATTCCGCCATGAGATGCGTTGAAGAAATTGGGAGAGGCGCGGTCGAGATCTGTGTAGGTGGTTGTGGATTGGAACTGCTCAGGCGGCGATTTGGGGATCTGACTTTGCCTTTTCAGATGGAGGTCGCGGGTTACCGTTTGGAAGGGCGGCTAGCTCGACGTTACCCAGTGTTTTTATGTCGTCATGGTGAACGAGCAGATGCCATAGGATGGCTTAAGTTGGGGCCGAATGGACGTATGAGGATTCGGGGGAGGGTTTGCGAGTAGATGGGAAGAACTTCCGGATGCTTTCCTCAAGAACACAACCAAAGGCCGGTATGCAAGAAGAGAGACAAGAGGAAGAACTCTTTACTAGATCGCTAGCTTCATTGATCTCAACATGGTTACAAGTTTCTCAATACACCGATCTCTCTGTGTTCTCGCGCTCGTAGGAGGCGGTACCCCTCTCCTTATATAGGGGAGAGGGTGGCTTACACTCGGAAGGAACCCTAATGGCATCTTTGACTAGACAAACTACTTTACAAAGCTACTTTAATCATAAATGACACCGGAGTCCTCTTTAATCGTGGGCGCCGACGTCCTCCGGCTTCTTTGACCGTCACCCTTCTCTTTATCGTCGACCCTTCGTCTAAAGTTACTTTGCTTAGCTCATCTTTGTCTTCTAGCTCCGGAGAGAATCTTTGACCAGTCCTCGCCGACGAGCTCTCCTTTCCGGTATCTTCTTTACCGGGTTCCGGTATACCCCTCTTGGGGATACCGGCTTAGCTCCACTTAGCTAAACTCTTATCCTTAGGTTCCGGTACGAACATTAAACCGGTATCTTGATGGCACAAGCCATCCGGTTTGGCATGCCTTTGGCATACCGGGGGTCATCCCCCCAACATTAGTCCCCGAAGCTGGTATAGTCTGGCGGATCCTATCCAACTGACCATGCCAGGTTCTTTCTTTTTAGGATACCGGTTTAATCTATCCGGTTTTAGGCTTGGATCCGGCATCTTTGCTCAGATCATCGCTATCTCTTCTTCTTAAGGTGTTATCCGGTATCTTATCCTCCGGCATCTTAGTCATTTAATACTTCCTCGGCGACGTCGAGAATATCTCGGGCCCCGCGCCTGTCAGAGACATGCGCACTGTGACTGACGCGCCAGTGTCAGGGGTCACTTCCCTTCGACTCCCGCGCGCTCATTTAATGCATCGCAGCTGATCCCACTACCTCTTCGGGATCCCGTGTGCGCCTCCGTGTGGCTCCGTATTTCTTCGCGTGTATTCCCTCGCCACGTGGCGGCCCAAGGCGCGAACCGTCGTGGGCCGCGAGGCGAACCGCCGCGGCCCAGCGGTTTCCTGCCCACCTTCTCTCTTCTTTATAAACAGAACCGCCCCTTCTTCTTCGTCTTCTTCGCATTCTCCACTTCCTCGCGCACAGAGCTTCACGCCTTCACGCCTCCGCCGCTCTCCGTTCGCCGTCGCTCCCTCAAGCTCCGGCGCCCGGCGAACTCACGCCGTGCCTCCGCCGGACTTCGCCGTGCGGAGATCTTCGGCCGCAATTTCATCGCTCCCGCCGCATTCGTGCTTCTTCGCAAGCTTCTCCGCCTCGCCGTCGACAGTGCTCCCCGGCGGCCGCAGGTCCGCTCCGCCGCCAGCAAACGCTTCCCTCAGCGATTCCGCCGCTTAAGGTTGGTACCAATCTCGTTTCACTCGTCCTCTGTTTGCTTTCCAGATCTTGGGTCTTTGGTGTTCTTATTTCTTCTTTTTCTTTGGTTTTCTTCTTACTCGTAGATCTTCACGCGGGGTTCAAGTCTGGGATTCTCGTTTTTTCGCCTCCCCTTGCAATGTCTGGCGAGGAATCCTCCTCTGCATCTTCTTCTTCCCTTTCTCTCAAGCGCCGTAGGCCATCTCCCGGTGAATCAACGGCTTCAGATCCGATGGAGACCGATTCCGGCAATCAGCAGGGATCCGGTAGCCATCAAGAGTCCGGTGACCACCTAGAGTCCGGTAACTTTAGCCAAGCTTCCGGTAGCGCATCCTCTAGCAGCTCCAGCCAATCTTCCGGCGAGGAGCCTTCCCCAATCACCCGCGGAGCCTGGATGGGTTCCAGTGTTACCGAATTCGAGATCGATTGGTTATACCGGTCTCGACGGATTCCGGAAGGAGTTTCTTGCCGGATTCGGATGGAGAAATCGAACCGGATCCCGAAGATGACGAATATGTTGTCTTTCTTGCTCACTTTGAGCGTGGCTTCGGCCTTCCGCCTCCCCTTTTTCCGGGAGTTTCTAGATTTTTACAAACTCCAACCTCACCACCTTCCTCGGCAACGCCATTTTCTACCTCTCTTGCTACGCCACCTTCATGGAGGCCTATATCGGCATTCGTCCCACTCGTGAGACGTTTGCCCGCTTCTTTGCTCTTCGGATTAATTCCGTTCGGGGCAAGGATATTCCTAAACCCAAGCCCCCGTTCGGTGCGGGTCTTGCATTATCGGCTCCCGTCAAGGGAGCCCCTTTTAAGTTTTCCGGCCTCGAATCTTGCCGGTTGTGGCAAGGGACTTTCTTCTACGTGAAGAACACCGGCCGCGCCGATCTCATCGATCTTCCTCCCTTCGAAGCGGACCCCCCCAGCAGGACCAACTGGAGCTACAACCCGAAGTCGGATCATGCTGAAACCAGCCGGGTGGTACGCTTCCTGACCTCTTTGAAGAAGGAGACCAAGATCTGCTCGGATGACATCATCCGCACTTTTATTTCGCGCCGGGTGCTTCCTTTAAAGCGCCGCGCACATAGGATGAGCGAGATGTATGGCCCAGGCGACCCTACCAAGATGACAGGTCGTCCTCTTAGCAAAAGGGATGTCGTTCGCAAGGCTAAGCAGATTTGCCAAACTGCTATGCCCTCTGATTGGGAATGGGGCCTCCTTCCTCTCAGCACTGATAATCCTCCGACCCAAGAAGTAAGGGATTATGCGACTGGGATTGTTTTTGGCCGGTAGCTTTCTGCTCTTGCTAATCTTACTTTTTTCTTGTTTCAGGCCAAGGACCGCTTCCCCCTCATTGAAGCAGAGCGGCGTGGACCTTGCCAGCCTCGCGCCCTCGACTCCTTTGATCCGGATCCTTACATTTTCTGGAAGGATTTGAAGATGGGTAAGACTCCGGCAGCGCACCTTGGCCGGTCTCCGCCAAAGCCAACCGGGTCCGCTGACGACTTGACCACACTCGAGGTATTTTCTTTTCCGGTCTCTTTTACCTTCCGTTACCGCTTTCCTGTGAATTGCTTCTTAGCCAAACTTAATTCATAGATCCATGAGCGCGTGCCGCCCCTGCGCGCCGAGGCCGGCTCCGAGTTCGTGGACAAGCTCATGGCCCGGGGCCAAAGAACAAGCAACCGGCATCCGATGCCGGTGCAAGCCGTGCCCGCCCCTCCAAGCGCTTCCCGACCGAGCCCCTGGGGGAGAAGCAGGTGGGCATGCGTCGCTACGGGCGCAAGGCGATGCCAACCTCTTCCGGGTAAGTTACTCATTTTCCGGCTTGCCTCTTTTTCGCCAAGTTCTTTTTCCGGTTGCTTTTTCCAACTGTTTTCCTTTCTTTTTCTCAGCCCCGCGCTCAAGCTTGGCCCAAGGCCATCGGGCTCTGAAGATTCCGCAAGGACTTCAACCCCTCCTCCTCGCTCAAGCCCGGCACCACCTGGTGCCGCAGCGTCTCTGCCTCCCTCTCGGGGGGCACAACAAATTCGGGGCGTGCGGCCCCTTCATCATCAGATCACCGCACGGAGGAGGATCCTTCCTTCCCTCCAGAGACCCAGGATACCGGCGCCAGCAACATCGGTGCCGGCGAAGAAGAAGCTGCCGGGCGGGCGGAGCCTCCAGCTCCTCCCGTCCTTGAAAAGACAACAACTTCCGTGCCGGAATCTTCCGCGCCGGAAGGCTCCAAACCGGGTGATGCGCCCAGCGCTCCTCCGTCTCCACGCTCCCTCCTGATGCCGCCACCAGGTGCTCCTCGCGCCAAGCCCCTCGGGGCCGCTTCTGCGCCGCCGCCCAAGACCTCCAAGATCATCAAGGGGAAGGCGACGGCCTCCTCCGGCGGCCAGCAGCCCTTGGTGCTGCACGTCGGCAAGGCCGCCAAAGATGCCGCCACGAAGGCCACCGGCCTCCTTGGCCGCATCACAGAGTTCAAGCGCCAAGGCCGCGACCCGGGCACCTTCCGCCCTATGCCCAAAGGTGGAACGCCGCGGACATGACTCCGGCGACCCGCGGCCCGGGCAGGGACAGACTGCCGGCACCCGACCTGTCGGGAACCGGTCTTCCGAGGAGCACTTTATGCGGCTTCGCAGCGCCGTTAAAGAGCTTGACAGCGCGTGGTACGACTCCACGAACAATCTGATGGTATGTTTTGCTAACTTGTCTCAATCTTAACCGGTTTCTTCGTTTCCGGCTTTGTTTTATCTTTTCTTTAGTTTCATGCCGGTTTCTCTCTTGTCTATCTTCCCAGTCCCCGAGTTTTGTGGTGAGAGCGCAGCTCTTAGCGCGAAACTTAACTTAAAAATTTAGCATGAAACCGGCACTGCCAGTCCCCGAGTTTCGGGTTAAATACCTTCTTCCTAGCACAAAACTCTCCTTAAAACGCGCAAAACCGGCACTGCCAGTCCCCGAGTTTCGGGTTAAGAACCTTGTTCTTAGCGCAAAACTTAGCTTAAAACGCACAAAACCGGCACTGCCAGTCCCCGAGTTTCGGGTTAAGAACTTTGTTCTTAGCGCAAAACTCACCTTAAAACGCGCAAAACCGGCACTGCCAGTCCCCGAGTTTCGGGTTAAGAACCTTGTTCTTAGCGCAAAACTTAGCTTAAAACGCGCAAAACCGGCACTGCCAGTCCCCGAGTTTCGGGTTAAGAACCTTGTTCTTAGCGCAAAACTTTACTAACCTCGTTTTCTTGAACAGCTCACTGGCCGACGCTCGGAAGGCTCTCTTCGAGGAGCTTCTATGGGAGCATCGGGAGCTCGCTGAGGCACACGACAAGTGCCAAGGTAAATTTTTGTTTTGCCGGCATCTTCCTTACCGGAAACCTTTCCCTCTCTAACATTCTTAATTTCTGCTTAACAGTGATCCCGGAAGCTTCCATTGATGCCCTCAAGGAGCAGCTGGCCACCGCCCAACGTACGATTCTCTCCTTTTTCCTTTAAACTTGGTTTCTTTTCCATTTTTACTAGTATAACCTTGTTAACACTTTCTTTTCCGGTTACAGGGGAGAAGGACCAGCTCATCCGGCAGCATAAGGAGGAGCTGGACGCCCTCAAGACCAGCCACCGGGAGCTCAAGACCCAGCTCATCCAACTGGGGCTTGACCATGCCAAGGCCTTCGAAGCCGCTGCAGCTGACGCGGCGGCCAAGATGGAGGAGGCACTGGAGGACGCCGGTAACGCCAACGTGGTGCTGCTGGCTGAGCTGGAGGAGGCGGCCAAGGCCCGGAAGGCTGCCGAGGAGAAGGCCGCGCGGCTGGAGGAGGAGCATAAGGAATGCGATCAGCTGATCCTGCAGACCGACACCCTCGCCCACCGTAAGTTCTTTTATCTTACACTTTGACTACTGCACATGAGCCTTTTTTCCTCCGACCCCATTTTCTTCCCGTTATCTTTCCTTCCGGTCTCTTTTCCTTCCGGTCTCTTTTTCTTCCGGTCTCTTTTCTTTCCGGTCTCTTTTCCTTGACCTTTTTCTTTCTTTGCACAGGCCTCTTTCCGGACTCCCAGGGGTACGCTGTCAAGAAGGTCGACGCACGCCGCAAGGACCAAGGCCGAGCGGATCTTAGCGTGCCATGGACGCCCAACGACCATCTGGTCGCGCTTAACGCGCGGGTGTCCCATATGCGCGCCATAGACCGCAATTTATCGGACATCCCCGATGTAGCTACCCAGCTCTTCGGGACCTTATGGCCTCGGCGAAGAGGTGCCGGACACCTTCTCCTCATCAGCGATCGTCTTAAGGGCGGCGGCAGGAGGATCCGCGAGTGGCGAGTGCTCGCTGCCCGCGCCGGCGCGGACTCCGCCCTCCGCGTTGCCTCGCTCCCGGTACCCGGAGCTCGATCTTGACGCCCTCACCGGCGTGCGTGAAGATCCGAAACCGATCCGGACCCGATCCTCTCCGCTAAGCGGCGAGGATCGCGCGTACCGCATTGCGGAGTATGCCGACATGCGCACCTTCATCCCTCCCCCTCCCGGCGCTCAAGGACTATCTCGACGAGGAGGAGGATGAAGCCGAAGAGGAGCTCTTGGACGACGCCGATGCCGGCGATGCTCCTCCGGAAGCCCCCGCTGCGTGATGATTCTCTATGATATGTGTTCTCGCTCGTGCTCGTTGGTCCTGTCTACTTTGAAACAATGTCTGTTAAATTCTGCCCCGGAATGCCGGGGTCTATGATGTAAAACTTTAAACCTGCTTTTGGTTGTGGTACAACATTTTCTGCCGGTAAGTTATACCGGTAGCTAATCATCTTAAGTTTGCTTTAGCATATTTGCTTTTGGTTTTGCTTTTATCCTGCACCGCAAAGATTTCCCAATTGTTTCCGCATCCAATTTGATGCGTACTTGGTTCTTTTGCCTTGGCTCTGCCTGCCTTCTCTGGGCGTTCTTTGGCGTATGAGCACAAGGTTCTTTCACCAAACAAACATCTTCTTGAACTTAGAAATAACTTTGAAATTTTGCAAAAAACCGGTTTGACCGGGGTTAGTTAAATTTTCCGGATTGTTCTTTCCTGCTTTCCCTTCTTGCGGTTCATGTGCTTATCCCCTACCGGTTTATCTTGCTTGCCATGAAGCCGGTTTGCGGACAGCAGCAGAGTCGAAGACTCCGGTAGGATTTAGCACACTACTAAACCGGAAAGATAAAACATTCAATAAGCAACCGGTAAACTGAAAAAATAGACAAGTTACATGCAATCTTATTGGGGTAGTCCCCGAGACTCATTCAATGTTCCAAGCATCTTTTATTCATAGCATATAAGGTACAAAAAAGGAACTTCTTACACCACCACTTCAAGAGTAGAAAGGACGCAACAGAGCTATGTTCCATGGACGCTTGCTCTCCTCTCCGGACTTGTCCGCCTTTCCTTCTTTCCACTCCTGTGCATCAATTAGGTAGTATGCATCATTGTGAAGCACCTTGCTCACAATGAAGGGACCTTCCCAAGGTGGCAAGAGCTTATGCCGGCCTTCGCATGCGCCGCACTAGGCGAAGCACAAGATCTCCTTCCCGGAAAACTCTTGGATTGACTTTCCGGTCATGATAGCGTCCGAGGTTTTGTCTGGTAAATGGCTGTTCTTGCCAAAGCTAGCTCTCTTGCTTCTTCTAGCAAGTCCACATCATTTTCTCTGGCCTCTTTGACCTCTTGCTCGAGTATAGAGCTGTACTCTTGGTGAATCATGGATGATGTCGGTTGGTATGACCGCTTCTGCTCCATAGACCATGAAGAACGGAGTGTATCCGGTAGGACCGGTTTGGGGTTGTTCTTATACTCCACAACGACTCGATGGTATCTCATCAAGCCAACACCCCGGTGCTTTTTCCATCGCGTCAATGAGTCTGGGTTTGATATCGGAGAGTACCAAAGCATTCATTCTTTCCACTTGGCCATTGCCTTGTGGGTGTGCCACCGAGCACAAATCCAACCGGATGTTCTTATCTTCACAGAACCTTTTGAACTCACCTTGAGCAAAGTTAGTTCCATTGTCAGTAATAATGTTGTGCGGGTATCCATACCGCAAAATGACATCTTTCAAGAATTTCACAGCTGTATGCCCATCACACTTTGCGATAGGTTTTACTTCTAGCCATTTGGTGAACTTATCCACCATGACCAAGATGTGAGTCATGCTGCTCCTTGCGGTCTTGAATGGGCCAACCATGTCAAGGCACCAAACAGCAAACGGCCATGTTAGCGGTATTGTCTTTAAACCGGACGCTGGGGTATGATTTTGCTTGGCGTACCTCTGGCACCCGTTGCATTTTCTTACCAAATCCTCAGCGTTTTCCAAAGCAGTGGGCCAGTAAAACCCATGCCGAAACACTTTTGCTACCAGCGCCCTTGATGAGGCATGATGCCCACATTCTCCTTGGTGAATTTCCTCAAGCATTTCTTTCCCTTCTTCCGGTTCCACACATCTTTGAAGGACACCGGTAACGCTTCTCTTGTACACTTCACCATTGATGAACGTATAGGCCTTGGACCTTCTTTGGATTCTCCTTGACTCATTTTCATCAGCCGGCAAGGTGCCGTTGATTAGGAATTCCTTAATAGGTTTAGCCCATGACGGTATCTCTCGAACCAAAAACACCGGCGCATCTATCTCCATGCTATCCACCAGCATCATTTCTTCCGATACGGGTACGGCAGTCCCCGAGCTTACTTGAGCAGTCCCCGGGTTTGCCGGAGCAGTCCCCGGGTTCCCTCCATCGATATCCATGGGCACCACGTGTGACTCCGGTACAAAAAATTGATTCCGACTCTGGACTTGGCTTGATTGATGGTACTCTCAGGTGTGCCAAAGCTATTCCGGGAGGAATTTCTTGTCGGGATGAGCCTATCTTGGACAAAGCATCCGCAGCCTCATTTTCTGCACGCGGTACATGGTGAAACTCACAACCTTCGAAGAATCCGGTAATCTTTTGCACGTGAAACCGGTACGAGGCCATGTTGGCATCTTTTGCATCCCAATCTCCGGAACACTGCTGTACCACAAGATCTGAATCCCCATAGCAAATGATCCGGTGCGCACCGATTTCTTTTGCGACCTTAAGCCCATGGATCAAAGCTTCATATTCAGCGACATTGTTCGATGCCCTGAAATGTACTTGCAAACATACCGGAGGTGATCTCCTTTTGGTGAAGTAAGCACCACACCGGCACCTAGACCCTCCTTGAGCTTGGATCCATCAAAGTGCATTTTCCAAGATTTCTATCTTCCGATCCGGCGGTTTGTATTGCATCTCCGCCCAATCAACAAGGATATCAGCCAAAGCCTGTGACTTTATGGCATCTCTTCTTTCATACACCGGTACGTATGGTGATATCTGGATCGCCCATTTTGCAATCCGGCCGCTGGCGTCTTTGTTGCACATGATGTCAGAAATGGGTGCTTCACTCACCACCTTCATAGGATGTTCCTCGAAGTAGTGCTTGAGCTTTGTGGCGGCCATAAACACGCCATAGGTCATTTTCTGGAAGTGCGGGTAGTTTTGCTTTGAGAGGGAGAGCACCTCGCTCAGGTAGTATACCGGCCTCTGGACGGTTTTTCCTTCCTCTTCTCTTTCTACTACCACAACAACACTCACGACCCGGTTGGTCGCTGCTATGTATAACAACATCGGTTCTCTTTCCAATGGCGAAGCCAATATTGGCGCGGTAGCTAACATCGTTTTCAGCTCCTTGAATGCTGCGTCTGCCTGAGGGGTCCAGACGAACCTATCGGATTTTCTCATTAAGGCATACAATGGCAAGGCCTTTTCTCCTAACCTGCTTATGAACCGGCTTAGCGATGCTAAGCTTCCGGTAAACTTTTGTATGTCCTTCAGATCCTGTGGTATCGTCATTCTTTCAATTGCCCTAATCTTAACCGGATTGACCTCAATGCCTCGGCTTGAGACGAGGAAACCCAGCAGCTTGCCGGCAGGAACACCGAAGGTACATTTTGCCGGATTGAGTTTCATCCGGAACCTTCTTAGGTTATCAAATGTTTGCCGGAGATCATCGATCAGGGTATCTTTTACCTTAGTTTTTATCACGATGTCATCCACATACACCTGCACATTCTTTCCGATTTGATCAAACAAGCATTTTTGCATACAGCGCTGGTACGTTGCACCAGCGTTGCGCAAACCAAAAGGCATAGTGATATAGCGGTAAGCCCCGTGCGGGGTAATGAACGCAGCTTTTATTTGATCTTCCTTTTTCAAGGGAATCTGGTGGAAACCGGAATAGGCATCCAGGAAGGACAACAACTCACACCCAGCCGGTTGAATCAATCACTTGATCGATTCGCGGCAAAGGGAAAGGATCTCTTGGGCAAGCCTTGTTCGAGGTTGGTGTAGTCGATGCACATGCGCCACACCTTCGGAGCTTTTGCCTCCGGGTTCTCATCTTTCTTCTTTTCAACCATCACCGGATTGGCCGGCCACTCGTGTGCGTGACCTCCACAATGAATTTGGCAACAAGCGGTTTGGTTACCTCTTCTCCTATGATTTTTCTTCTATCTTCGACGAACCGGCGCAAGGGTTGTCGCACCGGCTTGGCATCTTTCCGAACGTTCAAGGAGTGCTCAGCCAGCTCCCTCGGAACACCTACCAAATCTTCGATTGACCAGGCAAAGATATTCCGATTCTCACGGAGGAAGCTGACGAGCGCGCTTTCCTATGCTTGATCGAGGCCGGCACCGATACGAACGGTGCGCTCTGGGTAAGCCGGATCCAGCACAATGTCCTTTGTTTCCTTTGACGGTTTGAACGCCGGAGCGCTCAGACTTGCACTCATTGCCGCTAAGCTCAACTGTGAGGATTGAGCCAGCGCAACGTCTGTTTGCATCCTTTTCTTTTCCTCCGCGATCACCGGCGATTCCGCTAGGTTGGATCCGGCAGACGCCGTTTCCAGCGAGACCTTGTAGTTTCCCACCACAGTCGTGAGGTCCACGAGGTGCCGGCATCTTCATCTTGAGATACGCCGTGTGGGTCGAGGCCATGAAGGCCGCCGCGCCGGTCTCCCAAAGCAAAGCATGGTACGGACTATCTAAATCCACCACCTCAAACTCCGGGTTCTCAACCCGGCAATTGTCACGTCCTCCAAACGACACGTCCACCCGGACTTTTCCAACCGGTGCGCAGGACAAACCCGGAACGATCCCGTGGAACGTTGTGCGCGTTGGCTGAAGCATATTTTCTGTTATGCCCAGCGTATGCATGGTGTGCTTGTACATGATGTTGATGCTGCTGCCATTGTCTATCAGCACCTTGCTGAACTTTACTCGAGTTCGCGGCCCTTTCATGATTGGGTCCACAACAAGAGCATATCCGCCCGGATTCGGCATGATTTTGGGGTGATCCTTGATCGACCAAGCAATTTCCTGGTTGGACCACTGCATGTATTTAGGCACTGCCGGCATCACAGCATTTACTTCCATGGAGCGGCGATGCATACTTTGCCTGTCTGTCGGCTCAGTAACAAAAACAACACAGCACAGATGCGGATCTTCGTAAACATTCCGGCCTAAAGGTGGCGGTGGAGGTGGTTGATTATCATCTTGCTCCACCCGGTTAACCTGCTGGTACTGCTGCCGGTTTGGCTGCACCGGTAAAGCGTTTGGCCCGGTAAGCGGCGGTGGTGGCGGTAGCCGTTGTCTGCCGCGGCATGTCCGGTGGTGGCATCATTGCATTGCCTCCTCGCCCTTGGGCATCTTTTACCGCCCCTTTTCCATCAAGTACTTGGTCCAGGTACAATCCTTCGTCGGATGGTTTGACGGGTGTGCCGGATTCGGTGTGTGCCATCGGCACGGTTGGTCCATGGCAGCTTCCATGGTGTATTTTGCGGGTTCTTGCCGGCTTTCTTTCCGGACCCGTGGTTTCTTTTCCACCCACTCGTTTCTTTGGACCCGCCCATGGCTGCGATCCGGTTCTTTGCCTCCGGCTGCCGCCGGCATCGAGTTTTCCCGCACAAGAAGCAACTTGCCGCGAGCCATACCTTCGATCCGGGAAATCTTCCCTCCTCTTGTTGTTCCGGTTGTCCCGGTGTTGCTCCTGGCGTAGCTGTTCCGGTTCAGGTTGTACCGCCGGCTGCGTTGGGTCTCCCAATGCATAGTTATCCGCCACACGTATCATCTCTGCCAACGTTGTTGGCATGTTCCGCTGCAGCTTTTGCCACAACGGCGAACCTCTTTTGCACCCATCGCTGAACCGGGCAATGGCCTCGTGCCTCGATTACTCCTTCACAAGAGTTCCTTGTGGTGTTCCACCGGGCCGGATAATCCCGGTCCTGTTTCGTTCGGGCGTTGCACGCATAGAGCAAGTTGCTGCGGCCTGTTTGGCCTTTGATAGGTGCTGCTGAAATTGCTCACAAAAGCCTCCTCAAAATCCAGCCAGCCATTTATGCTTCCTGCCGGCAAGTTATTTAGCCAGATTCTTGCCGGTCCAACTAGAAACGATGGTATGATCCTCACGGCCCAACGCCGGTTTCCTCCTCCCGCTACGGTTCCTCCACCGCCTGCGACGTATACCGCGGTCACGTAATCCGCGAGCCAATCTCCCGGCTTCGTAGTGCCATCGTATGTTTTTGTGTCACGGGGCAACGTGAAGTTGCGAACTGGGGGTTTTTCTCTCATGATTCTTGGGCCAAAGCACTTTGGACCTGGAGGACCTTCCTCCTCGATCATTTCTGACAGGTACACTCTATCCAGACGGTGCCTCGCATCCCGTTCCGGTAGGTATCTTTCTCCCAAGCGTTCCCCCAACGGGTTCCGGTATGCTGCCGGTCTGTTAGAATCGGCCTCATCGTAACGCTCTGGTGCCGCGGCCCTTGCCTGCCGGTACCTTGGTGGAGGCATCTCCTCCTCATCATCATCGTACGCTGCCCTTGCAGCCGGATAGTTTTGTCCGGTTTCATGTCTACCGGCATGATTGTTTCCGGCATAGCCTTCCTTGGCGTAGCCTCGTTCTGCCCGTTGGCTTTTTCTACCGGCATCGTGTTGCCCGGCTTTTTGTTTACCGGCAAGGACCGGATCATACACAGTCATCTGCCGTGCGTTTACTTCTTTTTCTTTTCTTCTGTCCGGATGGGGGGACGAGGCCCGCCCATGGGACTTGCTTCCGGCATTCTTTGTTGAACGCGCGGATTTCGAGGCTATAGCCTTGTTCGGCTTAGCCGGCTGCTCGGCGTTCTGCTGCTCTACGATATCTAGCAGCTCTCTGACACGCTCTTGTTGCTTTGCCAGAGCCTCTCCGGTAAGCGAGTCACACAGATCTACAGCAGCCTTAGCAGCTTTTATGGTTTTATCCGGGCTACTGTACTTAGGTTTCTCCACAATGCTAACAGATGCAGAGGTACTTTTGCCGGTAAGAACTTCCTTACGCAAATCCCGATCTAGATTGCGAGCCTTAAGCCGGTTTTCCGGTATCCTAGCAGCATGAGCGCTAACAGAAGCAAAGCCATGGGCAGCGTTATACTCACGTACGGTTAGGTTCAGCTCGCGCCGCGCCCGACGACGTCTTTGCCGCTCTCGAGTATCCTCGAGCGCTCGCGCTCCGGCTCCGCTCGAGCCGCTGCCGGTCGATGTTCTGCGCGATGGGGGTTGCCAGCGCGTTCATCGCCGTTTGGAGAGGCGTTGCCGGTGGTGCGGAAGATGCTCCCACCGCGCCTGCGTCGCGCTCCAGCGGTGGCTTAGCCGCACGGGTCGAAACCGCGCGACCAGCACCTTCAGCCGCAACCTCCTTTCTTGCACCAGCCACACCGGTCATCATTACCTCGACGCTGCCGGCGGCGCGACCAGCACAGAGCCATCTTGGCGGGTCCGGTGCCACCAGCACCGGCGAGAGGCGCCGGCGCACGGGACGGTGCCGAAGTAGATGCGGTGGCTGCCGAACTCGATGATGCGGCCGTTCTTGGGGAAGATGCCGCCGTTGGCGAAGCAGCCCGCGTTGTCGTTGATGAAGTCGATGGAGTAGAAGCTCTGGACGAGCGCAGACACCGTCCGCTTGCCGGTGAACTCGAGGAGGCCCGCCCGAATGTGTATTCCAGCATGCGCCACTTCATGCCCCACGGTGGGCGCCAACTGTCGTCGTGGTGAACGAGCAGATGCCATAGGATGGCTTAAGTTGGGGCCGAATGGACGTATGAGGATTCGGGGGAGGGTTTGCGAGTAGATGGGAAGAACTTCCGGATGCTTTCCTCAAGAACACAACCAAAGGCCGGTATGCAAGAAGAGAGACAAGAGGAAGAACTCTTTACTAGATCGCTAGCTTCATTGATCTCAACATGGTTACAAGTTTCTCAATACATCGATCTCTCTCGTGTTCTCGCGCTCGTAGGAGGCAGTACCCCTCTCCTTATATAGGGGAGAGGGTGGCTTACACTGGAAGGAACCCTAATGGCATCTTTGACTAGACAAACTACTTTACAAAGCTACTTTAATCATAAATGACACCGGAGTCCTCTTTAATCAGGGGCGCTGACGTCCTCCGGCTTCTTTGACCGTCACCCTTCTCTTTATCGTCAGCCCTTCGTCTAAAGTTACTTTGCTTAGCTCATCTTTGTCTTCTAGCTCTGGAGAGAATCTTTGACCAGTCCCGCCGACGAGGCTCTCCTTTCCGGTATCTTCTTTACCGGGTTCCGTGATACCCCTCTTGGGGATACCGGCTTAGCTCCACTTAGCTAAACTCTTATCCTTAGGTTCCGGTACGAACATTAAACCGGTATCTTGATGGCACAAGCCATCCGGTTTGGCATGCCTTTGGCATACCGGGGGTCATCCCCCCAACATTTTATGAGAGAGACCGATGCGATGCCATCGGTTCTTTTTTGAAGATCGTGTGACTTTGACTATCGGCAAAACGATTGACTGGAAACGCTTCTTCATTAACAAAGGAGGATTTTTAATAAAGAGCCTATTGCTCAAGAAGAGCCGATTGCTTGCATACTACTGATGCCATGTCACTAATCCTCGCTGCCCTCATTGTCGGCATCGTAGCTGTCACCAGCGCCGCTTCTGGAGAACTCCTCCTCATTGCAAAAAGATGAGGAGACAAGATGGTAAAGGATACTGCAACGGTGCTGCCACGACATGACCCGACGAAAGAAGAGCATAATGATTTTGGAAATGTTATTTCCAAAACCAGGGGGGCATGTGTTATCACCAAAGTTTGACCAAGTCAGAGGTGGGTCGCGATCAAGATGGATTTTAAGAATATATATATAGAGGGAATACGTGAATCGGCCTTTTATACCAAATTGGGCTTAATTGCCCGTGTATCTGTAACATATTAGATCGCATCTTAGTTTAGAAGTTAGAATCTTACTCGTGCACGGTTTGGTGCACGCCCACATTAGAAAGTCCGCTGGACTATAAATATGTACCTAGGGTTTATGGAATAAACAACAACCAACGTTCAACCACAAACAAATCTCGGCGCATCGCCAACTCCTTCGTCTCGAGGGTTTCTACCGGTAAGCATCATGCTGCCTAGATCGCATCTTGCGATCTAGGCAAGCACAAGCCTGCCCACGTTGTTCATGCGTTGCTCGTATCGAAGCCTTTTTGATGGCGAGCAACGTAGTTATCTTAGACATGTTAGGGTTAGCATTGTTCTTCATATTACATGCTTTCGTAGTGCAACCCTTGCATGTCTAGCCGCCCTTACACCTATCTTAGGTGTAGGGACGGCACCCCGCTTGATCATAGTTTAGTAGATCTGATCCGTTACGATTCTCCTTGTTCTACAAGGATTAGTTTAATATCTGCAATAGTTAGGCCTTACAAAGGGGGGGAGGATCCAGCGGCACGTAGGGTGTCGTTCGTTGGCCCTAAGCAGGATGTTCCGGGGATCAACCTCGTGTTGGTTTTTAGGCCTTGTTTAGGATCGGCTTACGATCACCGTGCGTGGCCGCGAGGCCCAACCTGGAGTAGGACGATCCGATTATGCGGTAAAAACCCTACATCGTCGTAGATCTCATTAGCTTTACCTTGATCAGCAGGACCACCATATATTCGGACACCCCGTCCGAATCATGGGTGGATCGGCTCTTTGAGCCGATTCACGAGATAACCCGAGAGCCGATCGAGGCTCGTATTTAACGTTTACGTGTGTGCCCTGCAGAAACTAAGCGAGGCATCATCCACACCTTCCCGACCAGGTATAGGTCAGGTGGCACGCCCTTGTGATAAACATCGGCGCGTGCGACCGGGAGGCTTTGCGGGCCGTCGCTCTGAGGGACTGGGGCCAGCCGCAGCCCTAGTTGTTCCCGGCTCTACCGTGTTGACCGTCTCTGCCCGCCAGGGGGTTTCTGACGTCAACACGTTGCACCAGCATTCTTCAACCCAAAGGTCATGACTACATATTCAAACAAGCCTACTGCCCCTGGTACTCTGAATGCGGTCTTGTGTATATCTTCCGGAGCCATGAAGATTTGGTTATAGCCGGCGTTGCCATCCATGAAGCTCAACACCTTGTGGCCAGCAGCTGCATTGATCGGTTGTTTCGCCACGTGCATCGGATACTCGTCCTTTGGAGTGGCTCTGTTGAGATCTCGGAAATCGATGGCCACACGCCATCGGCCGTCCTTCTTCTCTACGAGAACGATACTGGAGATCCACTCAGCATACCCGCATGGCTTCGATGAACCCGCGGCCAACATTTTCTCGATTTCTTTCTTGACTTCTTCCAGAATTTCGGCCCTCATCTGACGTGCTCGTTGCTGGAACGGCCGAAATCCTTTCTTAAGGGGGAGCCGATGTTCAATGATGCTCCTGTCTAACCCGGGCATCTCTGTGTAGTCCCATGCAAAGCAATCTGGGTATTCCTTCAATAGAGCAATCATCTGACTCCTGAGCTGTGGATCTAACTTCTTGCCGATAAAAGTTGGTCGCGGCTTATCCCCGTGGCCGATGTCGACTTCCTCTAGCTCATCGACCGAGGTGAACCCATACCCTAGCTTTCCGTCACCTGTGAGGTCGACGCCAAACATCGGGAGAGCCGGTGGTGCGGATAATACGGTCCGATCGCTGGAATCGGCCTCCATCTTGATCATCACCAGGATCTTGTGGCAGTGTCGGGGCCGATCGTGTGGAACAGCTTCCTCCGTGTCTTCGCTGTGAGAGCAGCTGCCCTCGTCTCTGTCCTTACCAGGGTGGTGCCCGAGCCCTATCATGTTGATGTTGAACAAGTGTCCTGGCTGGCACCTCCCAGGGTACATATCTTCCGCCATGTCGACGGCGTATGCCGGTGAACTCGGCACTTCCGGTGCTGCCAATGCGCATGGCAACGGTGGACGGGACTGGAGTGGCACCTCTCCTTGATAGGTCCCGAGAGCTGGTCCTGACAGAGGGTACTGATGCCTCATGACTTCCTGGATCATCCGAAGAGCGACACGCTCCAACGTGTTCACCAGGCTCTCAGAGTGGCGGTGCAGCGAATGAGCCACCATGAAGTTGATCTCCTGACGCAGCGACCTGGTGCGTTCTTCCGACGGAGAGGACAGGTCCACTCCATCGAGCGCGCCTTCAGGTGAGAACCCCTTTCATCTGATGCCATTGGAGAGGGTTCTGTGGAAAGAGCCGATGAGATCGGCTTCGAGGACCGCCTTGATCTCGTCATGCTTCTTCTTGAGCTCTTTAGGCAGATCCTCGTACTTGACCGGAGTGCCTTCCGCCATCTCGGATGTAGATGGCGATGCGGTGGATGTCGAAGATGGTCCCACCGGGCGTGCCAGAATGTGTTGCGGTCAGAAACCCACCGGCGGGCAGCGACTGGCAACACCGTAGAGCCGGGAACAACTCAGGGCTGCGGCTGGCCCTAGTCCCTCAGAGCGACGGCCCGCAAAGCCTTCTGGTCACACGTCCGATGCTCGTCGCAAGGGCGTGCCACCTGACCTATACCTGGTCAGGAAGGTGTTGGATGATGCCTCGCTTAGTTTCCTGCATGGCATACACGTAAACATTAAATACGAGCCTCGATCGGCTCTCAGGTTATCCTGTGAATCGGCTCAAAGAGCCGATCCACCCATGATTCATATGAGGTGTACGAATATATGGTGGTCCTGCTTGATCAAGATAAAGCTAAAGCGATCTACGACGATTTAGGGTTTTCACCGCATAATCGGATCATCCTACTCACGATTGGGCCTCGCGCTCGCGTACGGTGATCGTAAGCCGATCCTAGACAGTGCCTAAAAACCAACACGAGGTTGATCCCCGGAACATCCTGTCTAGGGCTAGCAAACTACACCCTACACGCCGCTAGATCCTCCAACCCTTTGTAAGGCCTAACTATTGCGGATATTAAACTAATCCTTGAAGAACAAGGAGCAACCGTAACGGATCGGATCTACTAAACAATGATTAAGCGGGTGCCGCCCCTACACCTAAGATAGGTGTAAGGGCGGCTAGATGTATAAGGGTTGCACTACGACAGCATATGATACGAAGAACAATGCTAACCCTAACACATCTAAGATAACTACGTTGCTCGCCATCAAAAAGGCTTCAAGCACGAGCAACGCATGAACAACGTAAATAAGCTTGTGCTGCCTAGATCGCAAGATGCGATCTAGGCAGCATGGTGCTTACCGGGAGAAACCCTCGAGACGAAGGAGTTGGCGATGCGCCGAGATTGATTTGTGTTGAACGTTGGTTATTGTTTATTCCATAAACCCTAGATACATATTTATAGTCCAGGGGACTTTCTAATTTAGGCGTGCACCTAACCGTGCACGGGTCAAACTCTATCTTCTAATCTAAGATATGACCTACTATATTACAGATACACGGGCATGCTAGCCCAAACTTTGCATATAAGGCCGATTCACGTATTTCTTCCGTTTATAATCTTTAAGCCCATCTTGATCGCGGCCCACCTCTGACTTGGTCAAATTCCGGTGATAACAATCGTAAAGCTGTAAATAAAAATAATAAAAATAACAACAACAAGAATAATAATAATAATATTTATTATTATAAAGCACACAAAAGGTTAGACATAACAAGAGAGAAAAATAAATAAAAAACGTGTTTCAGTTCATTGAAAATTGAGAAAGCCAAACACAAAGCGAGAGGAAAAAACAAACAATGGAAAAAAGGACCAAATGAAAATACTTTTTCTATAATTATTATTTTTAGGTAAGCAAGAAAACAAAGCTACATAATAAAAATGAATAGAAGAACTAATTATTATTTTTAGGTAACCAAGAAGATGCCAACAAAGTTCAAAGAAACTTTTTTTAATTCTCAGCTTTAGAAATGCAAAGAAGAACAAGTGAAACAATGAAAATATTGAAAGACTTAAGATCCAAAGAAGAATAAATACTTTTGCAGTTTTTATTTTCATGAAAAAAATCGAGCAAATAAATACCATATAATTAAATGGGAAGAGGAATGAAAATATAACGGGAAAAATAAAAATGTGACAAGCAAAAGAAGCAAAGAAGAATGAATAGAGAATAAAAAATCTTTGTGATAGTTTCTTAAAACTGAAGAACATTTGATATAAAAAATAGCTAATGATCTTTGCAACAGAAAACAATATATTTTAGTTGTGATATTTCAGAAGATAAGAAAAACGATGTGATATACGGAAAATCCAAATAGAGGCCGAGCTACGTGTACCCCTTTATTTAAAAAAATTGGAAGTCATATAAATTTCAAAAAAAAATGAAAACATACTGGATGCAGCTAATGTTGTATACTCGAAAAGTGCAAAATCTCAATTCATAATAATTTATATTCTAAGCAACAATAAATGATAATAATGTGGTTCGAAGTATAGTGAATACTGCATAGTTAGATTTTGTCTTGATTGAGTAGCCTACAATTTAAAGTAGTTCCTATTGAGATTTTGCACATTTTTGGTATGCATCATTCCCTACTTCTAGGATTTTTCCATAAATTTATTAAAACTTGTAAATATGTTTTTGAAAAATAAAGGGCTACATGTAGCTCGGCCTCCATTTGTACCAATGTCTTCTAGATATATTACAATTATTCCCTTATCCTCGATCATTGAAGCTCTATTTCCTAAAAGAAAAAAAGTCGACATCGAGGGCAATGAGCTAATGATCGGTCAAGACGTGTGTTGGTCAGAGAATGTATATGTTGGAGCATGGAGGTTGGGGCACAAGAAAAGCATCACATTTGTTGTTTTTTGTTCGAACCATCCAAAATTTTGTATGATTACTTTATATTAACAAAATAAACACCATGCACTCTGCAGAATAAAGTGATTTCAAGAAGAAAATGGCACGTGTAAAAAAATTTAAGTTAAAAGATATAAAGGTTGATCAAGTTACAGAGAAAATTATTTGTGTCTACAATATTAAATAATTTTTTCACAAAGAGAATATATAAATGTCGTGCAGATAATAACAAATATATATGATATGGACATATATATCATGATAAACCTAATAGTATGAATTCGGTATCGTAGATGTTCATATTTTATTGGAATCGCTAATTCTAAGGCTCCTATGATTTAATAAATCTCAGTTGACTTCTTAATCAATGGATATCCTCATAATTCGTGCTAATATAACCGTTGCAAATGGATTGCAACAGAGATTTTTCTAGTTACACCTTGGTTGTAACCGAGAAATATATCCAGATCATTGAATTTGCTTTGAGAGGCTTGGACGGGGTCACCTAATTGAGATTTAGTTAAATCTAAGTTGACTGAGATTTAGACATATCGTATTTTATTCTACGTGCTTGTTTAAACATTACATCGTTTGAACATTTTAAGTCTGTATGGGTGCGTTGTGTCTTCATTGTCCATTTCACATCCATGCTACGTACGTACATACGTCTCGCCAACACATATTCCTCCGTCCACATCACGGGCGATCCCACATCTCCACCACCAGGAGGGTCATGTCATCCCCATCGATCGGTCTTACTCATACCCTCCTCCACTATCTCCAGTTACGTGATCAATCAATCAGGAGCAACCCCACAAGATCACGCCGTCCTCATCCTCAGCTTCCGCGTAGGACGACGTCGCGGTGCCACCGTCCGTTGCCGATCGGACCCAGCGCCGGCGGGCTGATCATGAGCCCCTCCGCCATGCTCACCATAAGCCGCGGCATATCGAACACGTCGCCACGACACCCATCACGTCGTCATGGCGCCGGTCCTGCTCGCAGCTGCGGAGCTGATCTCACCGTGATGGCAGTATTGGTCGCTCCGATGAGTCGTCGTGGCGGCCGCTGCGGCCGCTGCCGCCGCGGCCCGGACGTCGTTGGCGGACACGGACGCCGGTGCCGGGCGCGACCTAGCCGCGTCCGGGAAGTTGAGCGCCGTGCCCTACCAACACATGCAGTGGGCTACGTGCATTGCAGTAGTGACCAAGACGTACGTACGTGCACACGATCGATCGAGATGCAGGAGATCGAAATAACCTAGATTAATTAGCTCGAGTACGTTAATCAGAATGTACCTGTTTCAGGAGGGGTTTAAAGCTCTGGAACCGGCCAAAGTTGGTGAAAACATACGCGTTTTTCTGCTTTGCTCGCTCTATCGGTGCCGAGCTAGCTAGGGATTAGCTGGGAGGCACAGGGCGCAAAAAGGAGTGGTTCTTTCAGGCCGCATGGAGAATCGCCACATAGGGAGGTCCAATGTATCTATGGTTTATGTCGAAAGCCGCTTTTGTGTTAGTGCGCGGCAATGTTAGTACGACATCATTACTTCGTTACCGGGTTGTTACGACTGAAAAATTCCAGGTGGCGGCACGCCGGGCTACCGCGGTGGCCATCGGAGTTGACTGCTCAGTTCATATCGGATGTCTAACACCTATGTTGAGTGTTGACCCGTTCAAGTTCAATGACAGTATTATATAGGGTTTTTATGGAAAGGCGAAAGGGAAGATGAGGAAACGATGATGATGGTGCATGATTCTTTTGTTCTCTTGTCACCTACAATATCCAGTGCTAGATTACGGACTATGGACGCCGGTGGACGGTCAGATATTTGTTTTGGCGCGTGACATGTTCTTAAGTGGCTGATAATGCTCGAGCTTCACAGAGTACTTTGTGCCGTAGGATATAAGTCTTGAATATAAAAGCAAATATCCATATGAAATAATCCGTACAAGTATTTGATAAATCATGACTATGAAAATAACAAGTAAACCAATCATGCAGACTAGTAAGGTAGATGAATAGATCACATCTAAACAGGACAACCCGATCGCATCTACCATAGAAACTAGAAGAAGAAACTCTAACAGAAACCGAAAGAGAAACGACAAGATCACATACTTTGCAGCAGCGTCGTTGTTGCCCATGTTGAGGTTGTCGAAGAAGTCGCTGAGGTCTGGGAAGAAGTTGTCGGTGTGGAGAAACTCGTCGTCCGATGACGACGTCGTGATGCCAGTAGTCGCGCCGGAGCGCTCCCCAAAAACCTGATTGCCCCTCACCCGTACAGGTTCACGAGAGGCAGGGTTCCGGAGGCCTACTGTCCCGGCAGTCGATGCACGCCGACGGACGGGATGAGGAAGACGAAGGCCGTGGCGCAATGAACTGGAAACAGGTAGTCGCGTATGCGTCTCGTTCTGGCGGCTAGGGTTGCGCAGGGTCTTATGTAGTGCGGTTCGGGAAGGTCGTGGGGCGCAGCCCACGTCCAAGTCGGCAGAGGCACGATCCAGAAAAATCGGAAGGCAAAACGGCTGAGTAACGCGTCCGTTTATGACAAAATCGGAAGGCAAAACGGCTGAGTAACACGTCCATTTATGACTCAAAATTGATTACACAATAAATTTCCCAAACAACAAAAAGATAAGCTCGGCTCGGCGAGATTCCCGCGGCGCGGCGCGTCGCGTCGCGTCGGGACGAGGCGAGGCGTGGCGTGCGGCGGATGAGGAGGAGTGCGCGAGGGCTCTCTCTCTTCTCACTCACTTACTAGGACTAGAACAGCCCACCTTATATACCACTCCAACTCTCTCCCAACTAGCAATGTGGGACTAAACTTTAGCCCCCACTAGTGCTGCCACTGATTTTTGGAATAGGCCATGTGAGTTTCAGAATTTGATAATGGGCCATGGGCCAAAGGCCAAATGCCCAAAATTTCTGCAATCCCCCATAAACTCTCATTGGCACATCTCATCAATAAGTTTCCAGAACATTGTTTTATATACCGGTATGTCGTGGAGACTGTTAAGTTGAACTTCCACTTAAAGCTTCATATTACACTAGATTGCAACTTGGATAGTGGACTATGCATTGAACTACAAGTTTTCTGCGCACTAGCTTCATACAAAGCCTAGACCGATACTAGGCTGTCGCGAGGATTCCTCGCGGTTTGGAGCTTATACGTCATACTCCACGGCCTTTCATGAGTTTACTAGAGAGCACCCAACTCTCATAGATTGGGACGTTTAACAATCAGACTCATATAGGTGTGTTCTTCAAAACATGTTCTGCAGGATGATACGTCCATTTTGTATCACTATTTTATATCATAATTTACTGTTATTCATTGATATATTTCATATTTAGAGGTGATACTTATGTTATTTCATATATTTTGCATGTTTCATGATTATTGGAGGATCATTCACCGGAGTCAGGATTCTGCTGGAAAAAGCACCGTCAGAATGCAATATTTCTGGAGATCAACAATTGACGGAAATTACACCGAAGATCTTATTTTTCCAGAAGATTGAGCTAGCCAAAAGGAGGAGCCGAGGAGGGCCGCCATGGGCCCCCCATAGGCCGGCGCGGGCCCTGGCCTAGCCGCGCCGCCTTGTGGGGAGGGGGCCCACAGCCCCCTTCGGCCGCCTCTCCTTCGCGTACTTCTTCTCCCCGAAAACCTAAGCTCCGGGAAAATAATCGTGAGGAGACACAGCCGCCTCTGCGGGGCGGAAAACACCAGAGAGAAAAGAGCTCTCCGGCAGGCTGAAATCCGCCGGGGAAATTCCCTCCCGGAGGGGGAAATCGAGGCCATCGTCACCGCCATCGAGCTGGACTTCATTGGGATCATCATCACCATCATCTCCACCACCGTCACCGTCATCTCCACCGCTGCACCTCGTCACCGCTGTAACATCTAGGGTTGAATCTTGATTGTTTGGCAGGGGAAACTCTCCCGGTATTGATTACTCCTTGTTATTGATGCTATTGAGTGGAACCATTGAACCAAGGTTTATGTTCAGATTGTTATTCATCATCATATCACCTCTGATCATGTTCCATATGATGTCTCGTGAGTAGTTCGTTTAGTTCTTAAGGACATGGGTGAAGTCTAAATGTTAGTAGTGAACTATGTTGAGTAATATTCAATGCTTTGATATTTAAGTTGTGGTGTTATTCTTCTAGTGGTGTCATGTGAACGTCGACTACATGATACTTCACCTTTATGGGCCTAGGGGAATACATCTTGTATTCGTTTGCTAATTGTGGGGTTGCCGGAGTGACAGCAACCTCAACCCCCGTTGGTATATCGATGCGGGAGGGATAGCAGGATCTCAGAGTTTAAGGCTGTGGTTAGATTTATCTTAATTACTTTCTTGTATTTGCGGATGCTTGCAAGGGGTATAATCACAAGTATGTATTAGTCCTAGGAAGAGCGGTGCATTAGCATAGGTTCACCCACACAACACTTATCAAAACAATGAAGATTAATCAACTATGTGAAGCGAAAGCACTAGACTAAATTCCCGTGTGTCCTCAAGAACGTTTGGTCATCATAAGTAAACAAACGGGCTTGTCCTTTGTGCTAAAAAGGATTGGGCCACTCGCTGCAATTATTACTCTCGCATTTTACTTACTTGTACTTTATTCATCTGCTATATCAAAACCCCCTGAATACTTGTCTGTGAGCATTTACAGTGAATCGTTTATCGAAACTGCTTGTCAACACCTTCTGCTCCTCGTTGGGTTCGACACTCTTATTTATCGAAAGTACTACGATACACCCCCTATACTTGTGGGTCATCACAGGACAACATCTCTGCTAAAATAAGCCACTTAGAACACATTAAGATAATTATCAACCTGCCATGCAGATTAGGAGAGTATTGCATCTTATGGAGTGGTAAAATTCTATAGGGATATATACTCTCCTACCAGCTGACCAACAACTTGTCTCCCAGCTCTAATTCACGGGATCTCCGATCACATAGAGTGGGTTACCACCGTGGGCAGCTCATAGTGTGGGTCTCATACCCATCTCCCTCGATGCATTTTCTATCACATTTCGTGATAGTCCCTTTGTGAAGGGGTCTGCCAGATTTCTAGACGTATGGATATAATCCAACGCTATAACTCCGGAGTTTCTCATTTTCTGGCGCCGTTGCCGGGGAGTGAAGCGCTATTGGTAAGTGGAA
>NC_061511.1:153144480-153201186 GCF_022539505.1 Lolium rigidum
TGAGTTGTAATGATCGGTTTAGGGTGTGTTGCACTTTTAGAGTGATTCACAATCAAGGTTCTTATTCAGGGTTGTGTTGTTTTAGAATTATAAGCATGTGGCAAAATGAATAGTAACAATCATACACAACCAGGAAGAGTAGTGGTATAATAAGTAAAGAGCAGTTGTCAATTTTAAGTCTTCTGATGCATGGTTGATGATTATTTATTATATAATTCAAAAGAATAACTTTTGAAGAACATGTTTTAAAATGAAGAACAAGTATGACATTAGGTTTGTGGGGTTCTATGGTTTTCTATGATTGTAATTGGTTTCTGGAGTAAGTAGTAGATGGATCACAACATAGTTGGATTCATCAGCAACTAGGGCTTGTAAGGTTGAGATAAGCTTAGGCATCCTAAGCAATTCATTATACTTGGTTGTTGTCAAGGTTGGTTTATCTTGCTAGTGATAGCTGGCTAGGGTTTATAGGTCCTTATAAGCAGGGTTGGTGATGATTCCCTCTTTTCTTCAAAAGAATAACTTTTGAAGAACATACTTCTTAAATAATAAGAAGTATATCAATTAGGGTTGAAGTGATCTAGGTTTTTCTGTTGGTTCTATTAAGTAAGGAGTAATTGATCGACTCCTGAATAGGATGGTTCATAATTATGAAGTATTTGTAGGGTTCAGTGGACTATGGTTATGTAATGCTAAATATTGGGCCTAGATGCTATTTGGATTCATCACAATGGTGTGATGCTAATCATGGATAATTAAGGATGGTGGTCTTTGGGTAATAGGATCTAGGGTTTACACTTGGTTGATTCCTACTTGATTATCTAGGTCTCGGTGAAGATGAACACATGGGATGCTAACGTAGTAGTGATAGTGTTCTACATTTTATGTGGACATAGGTATGTCTTTTAGTTGCTAATGGTGGCTATGATTTGAATTGAAGTACCATGATCACCTGTTCTAATCTTGGGTTTAGGTTAGAAGCAAATTAGGGTTCACATGTAATAATAGAACTAGGGTTCCTATTTAATTTAGGGTTTTAGGAGGCACATGAAATGATAAGGCTATGATATCATTCCATGTGGAATTTAGGGTTTGCTATTTACAATGTAGTTCTATGATTAATAACTTCATTATCAAGTTGAAGTTATTAATAACTTTAAAATGAAATTAATCTTGGATTTGACATTTTATTATTTTTAATAAATTAATAATTAAGGTAATTATTAAATCAGGGTTTAAATCCTCCTAATAAGGATTTGATAAGTTAATAGTAAAGGAAAATTAATTTTAATGTTTTCCTTATTTACTTACTGGTTTTTATTTATTTTATGAACTTTTTACTAATTATTGAATTTTAATTGTATTTAGAATTAAAATTAAAGACTTAAATAACAAGTATTAAATAATTGAATTTTTATTAAAAAAAAATTCATTTTATATTTTTATTGGATAGGGTTTATCTTTATAAGAATTTTGATATCTTATATTTATTTTTCTGAGTTTTTATTAATTTTCTACAATTATTTGAAGTTGCAGTAATTAAATGAGATTTAAATTATAACGAAACAACTAAATGCACCCGACCATCTTACCCACAGAGTCACTGACTCGTGGGCCAGTGTCCACGTCCACTGCCACGTCTCATTTGACCGAAGTCAAAATTGACGCGGTGGCACTGGGCATGTCGGCCGGCGGGCGATGGCGAAGATAGCCGGTGCTGGGCTACTCCTCGCGGTCGCGCGCGGACTCCGGCTCGACTCGGGGCAGCGCGCCGAGCCATAGGTGGCGGCGCCGCCCCGGAAAGGTCACCGGAGGAACCCCGGCGAGCTTCGATTGCGGCGGCGCACGGTGGTGAACGGCGCCAGGGAGCTATGGTGCGAATTAGGATGCGATAGGAGGTTCTCGAGAAGCGGGTGCTCACCCTGATGGTAATGGGCTTGAAGGGGAAGTCGATGGAGCTCGGACGGCGACGAAATCATCCAATAAGCTGGCGGCGGTGGTCGGGGAAAATGGCCGAGTCGCCGGTCCGGGGGCTTCCGGCTTGCGCGCTTCGACGGGAAGAACGAGGAGAGGATGGTGGTCTTGGAGGTACCCTCGGCGAGGCTCGGGACTACCTCCATCGCCGGCGGTGAACGGAGTTTGGCGGACTAGGGTTTCGGCATCGAGAGAGAATGACGCAGAGAAAAGGGGAATTAGGGCTTCCGCTACGCTTTATACGGTCTATGGCGTGTGCTGGCAGTCAATAATGGCGGCGACGACGCGGGACGTGGAGCGTGTGTCGCGGTGGCGAGCTCCAGGGCGTCCAGAGAGGAAGACGAAGACCTCTTCGTCCCCTCTCGTTCTTATCCGAGCGAAGGGGTACGTGGACGGTTGTTGGGCTGAAATGCCGGGTTCGTGGGCTGGTTCGTGGGCTGCGGTGTTGGGCTGCCCTGCTGGGCTGCGTCGGCCAGGTGAGCCTGGTAAGGTTTCTCTCTCTTTTTCTTTTCTGTTTTTAATTTTCTGTTTTCAATTTTCCCTTTCTAGTTTTGTTCAATTGATTTCAAAGTTGAACTTTATTACTTTTGTAGATTTCTGACTGTTTGAATTAGGATTTGATATCAATGGTCATTGAATTATTTTATTGCTCAAGACAAATGTATAATGCTTGATTTTATTTGTATCCTTCTAGTTTCTCTTTAAATTTCAATTTAGTAATGAATCCATGTGTTATTTGATATTCCTTTTTCTTATGAATCAAATCCTTTGGAATGATTAGAGTTGACACTTTGAACTCAAATATTTCAGAGATTGTTATTAGGGCTTGGTTTCTATTTGAGGATTTTGTCACTTGCATATGATTTTATATGAGCACATATTTATTAGGGTTTTATCATTTCTAGTATAACCCCCTTATTAAGGTTAATACTATCACTACATTTAACAAATATCTCAATAGGTATTGTTTCCATCATGGTTTATCTTGATTACAAGGATAAATGATTGATTACTACACATATGGTTCTAATGATGGAATGTAGCACAAGGTTTTTCTTATGTTCAAGAATTGAAGCAAGACTTGGTTAATGTGCAATACTAGGGTTCTAATGTTATTTACCTAATGGCATAAGGTTTGGAATCTCAATTATAGCCTGGTTTTATAGGGTGATCACCATGGTGATGCATAAACTAGGTTTAGGGTATAGTACTAGATCATAGAGATGAAATGACACCATATTGCATGCTAGGGTTGAATCTCCCCTAACCATGATAAGGTGATGGCTTACTTAACATTTTATGAGCTCCTCTAGTTACTAAGATATTGAGAATTGGTTTCATCTTCTACCAACTAACTTTTGTTATTATCCACAATTTATTATTAAAGTAACTACATTGGTAATAATTCTTTTTATAGTTAACTTTGGTCAAATGGATTGATGGTTTCTCACCATATAAAGTATGGAGTTTTACTCTAAAGCTTTCTTAGATGAATAATAAGTGGAATGTATGAGTGGTAGAATTCTACTTGTGATCACCAAATGGTTCACAAGTTAAGGTTGGGATCTAAGCCTAGGGTTGCTTATTATTGATCTCCTTATAATTTTCATGTGGCTAATGATATCTACTTATCCTATTAGGGTTTAACTTATCCTCACATACCTCAAGAGCATGATCATGGATTAGGCATGATCATCTTGTTCTTAATATCTTTACCTCAAGTTCTTAGGGTTTATGATCATCACTCAATTTATAATGATCAAAGTTGGACTTCCTAAGATATCTCTCCTTGAATGGGTTTCTCACTCTCAAGATCAAGTGTTGTCTTCATCAATTAACTATATATACTTTCTTTTATAGTTTCTTGAATGGGCATAGTTATGGTTGTCTCAATTATCTTGAGTATAACACCATAGGTTGAGCTTTCTCATTTAAGAATGGTTATTCTAGGGTTTATGATGTACTCCTAATATCTCCTTAGGTATCTATGCTAAGGTTTCATTTGTCTAGCTTAATTGGGTTATTCTCTTCCTCACCTTATCAATTCAGGGGTATGGTATTATTCCATGTGATATTAGATTATCTCACCACTCCAAGGGAAATGGTTTTCAACCTAATACTTTAATTCAATGATTGTCCTTGAGTCTTAAATAGGTAAAGCTAAGAGTGGTATGAATGGTCTCACTCATTTGGGAAGGACTTGAATGATACTCTAGGGTTCCTCTTGAAGATGATGATTTGAATACTTGGATGTATATCCAAAAGTTTAGCTCAAGGTTTGTTATTTCTTTTCTAATAATTATAATAGAACTCTCACCTCTCTAGGTTTTGATGTATAATAATTTGAACTAAAGAAGAATTATATTCCTTAGTTGGATCTCCTTGTCTTGTTTTCAAGATTAAAAGTAGAATTAATACCATGAGGTTCATGGTAGGATCAAGATTTTAGTTTTATACATGGAGAAGATAAGTCAAGAATGGTTTCTCCATTTTATTGTTACTTGATTTGCAATTGAATTGGTGTTCATAAGTTATGACGGGGTTTACCATAATATAATGTTTTATAAGATCAAGCAATTGACACTTGAGTGAAATGTTGTTGTGTTGATTGTTAGTTCCATTTGATCTAACCCCTTAGATCAAATTATCTCTACCAAAACAAGGTTGAAGCAAAGTCACATTGATGTTTATAGCGCTTGACTTGATGAGCTACTTCAATTCCACCAAGGTCAAGTGAAACTTGATTCTGCGACATGTTTTTACTTTAAAAGCGAAAATTACCCAGATTTTCTATGCATGAATGCAATGCACACATCTGTTTCCTCTATTTTTGTAACCCCATTACCTGGGATATTACAAAGAAGGAGCTCCAACGTCTCATCGGAAGATCAATTTTGTTCGACGATTCATCTCTAATCTGTCAGGACGAATCGAGCCATTCATGGCACTGGTGAAGACTAAAACTGATGACGAATTTCAGCGGGGCGAACAGCAGCAGGCGTTTGATGAGATTAAACGGTATCTGACGACGCCGCCTGTGCTAGTTCCGTCCCAGCAAGACAGGCCGTTCTACATCCACTTGTCAGTAGCTAACACGTCCATCGCTTCGGTAGTGGTGCAATTCTACGAGGGCGTTGAAAAGGTCGTTTTCTACCTTAGCAGAAGGATGTTGGACGCGGAAACAAGGTATCCTGAGGTCGAGAAACTGTGCCTCTGCCTGTTCTTTACCTGCACCAAGCTGCATCACATCCTTTTGACGGCAGAGATCTTCGTCATATGCAAGTCGGACGTTGTCAAGCACATGCTGTCGGCCCCTGTGTTGAAAGGCCGGCCGGGTAAGTGGATGTTTGCGTTGTCGAGTTCGATCTCCGGTATCGGCCTGCGAAAGCGATCAAAGGGCAAGCGTTGGCCGATCTCATAGCTGAGCGAATCGGTACCAATATAGCAGCACTATCTATACGTGCATGGGCTATGTTCTTCGATGGATCGGCTTGCGACGATGGTTGTGGCATCGGCATTCTGCTCGTGTCGCCTCGGGGGGCAGAATACTCCTTCTCCATCAGATTATCTACCCCTTGCACCAACAACGTAGCAGAATATGAGGCGGTACGTAAGGGGATGGAGTTGCTACTGGAAGCCGGGGCAGAGGAAGTAGAGCTTTTTGGAGACTCCAAGTTGGTGATTAACCAGCTCACGGATGAATATAAGTGCGAGAGTGAATCGCTTTTCCCATATTGGATGGAATGCCGTGAGTTGATGACACAGTTTCGGTACATCAACTTTAATTGGGTCCCAAGATCCCAAAACACCGAGGCCAACAATCTCGCACAAATGGCGTCAGGCTACATAGATATACCTGACGGGTCGGAAGTTCAGGTACAATTCCTGGAACAGGATGATTGGAGAGCCGAAATCTTCAATTACTTAAAAGATTCGGCTCGGGGGGCACCTAAACGGATAAGATACAAAGCCATGAAGTATGTCCTCATAGGGGACGACATGTTCTACAGGACGTTGGAAGGGTTGCTACTCAAGTGCACGGGACCAAGCGAGTCTAATCGGCTCTTACATGAGGTGCATGAAGCGCGCCTGTGGAACTCATCGGTCGGCTCATAAGATGAAGTGGCTAATCGGGCGATCGGGGTTTTATTGGCCCACCATGCTTGAAGATTGCTTCAATTACTACAAGGGGTGCCAAGCGTGCCGGATGTTCGGGAAGATTCGGATGGTACCCAGCATCAGCGATGAACCCTATCATCAAGCCTTGGCCGTTCCGGGGGTGGGGCATGGATATGATCGGCAAAATCCATCCGGCGTCGAGTAAAAAACATGAATGGATTTTGGTTATCACAGATTACTTCACCAAGTGGGTGGAAGCCGTCCCTATGAAGAAGGTGAAATCGGAAGATGTGATCAAGTTTGTGAAAGAACACGTGATTCATAGGTTCGGGATTCCCCAAACTATCACGACCGATGGAGGTTCGGTCTTTGTTTCTAAAGAATTCAGGAAGTTCTGCGATGACATGGGGATTAAACTGATCCGATCATCTCCGTACTATGCTCAAGCTAATGGGCAAGCTGAAGCGTCCAATCAGAGCTTAATCAAGCTGATCAAGAGAAAGATTGACGAGAACCCTAGGGATTGGCATGAGAAGTTATCAGAAGCGTTATGGGCCTACCGCATGTCGTGCCATGGAGCTATAAAGACTTCGCCGTACCAGCTTGTCTATGGACAGGAAGCCGTATTACCTTGGGAAATTACGGCTGGATCAAGACGTGTCACGTTTCAGAATGAGCTGACAGCGGAAGAATATGCAGCTTTGATGAGTGACACTATTGAGGACGCAACAGAACTTAGGCTTTGGTCGTTGGAGAAGATTAAGGAGAACAAAGCTAGGGTAGCTCGCGCCTACAATAAGAAGGTTAGACCAAAGGAGTTTCAAGTTGGTGATCTAGTATGGGAAGCTGTGTTGCCGTTAGGAACCAGGGACAAGGCATATGGCAAATGGTCTCCTAATTGGCACGGTCCGTACAAAGTCGTCCAGGCCTTGAAGGGTAATGCATACATGTTGGAAGAGTTGGGCGGCGAGAAGTTCCCAGTAGCCGTCAATGGTCAACACCTCAAGAAGTATTTCCCAAGCATGTGGGATGATGGGCGAGTAGGTATGGAGGCCGATTTTAAATCGGCCGGTAAAAAAAATCACGGCCGATGCGCGGACATCGACTTGAGAAAACATACGGAGATAACGGTATGCAAATACAGCCGATGCACGAGCATCGACTTAGAATAACAAAGCCGATACGCTGATATCGACTCTAGAGGAATAAGCTCAAATTAGCAAGTTAACGGAATCGGTTCAGACCAGAAGTCATGATGTGTGAGACGAATCTCCTAATGGGTTGCTGAGGAGTTCAATCTGATGGTTTGGACGAGAATTAGGCCTAGTGAGGCCTGTTGGACCGCGTGGTTAGGCAACAGCTTGGCCTCAGATCGCAATGCGAGCCGATGTCCTGCTATCGGCTCTTTGTACGGCGACTCCATTCGACGATCGGCAAAGTCAACAAGGAAGCGAAATTAATTGAGGAATATTTTCTTCATTAATAGAGGGATTTCTTACAAAGAAAGAGCCGATTGCTCAGGGAAGAAGAGGGCAAAAGCCAACTACTACTACTGATCCCTAATCTAGGGGCCATTGCTGCCCTCGTCGTCGCTGCCTCCGGCGCAGCTGCTGATAGGCTCCTCATCGGAGCTTCCGTAGCCTTCTACGGGAGCCTCATCTTCCTCATCATCGTCATCGCTGTCGTCGTCCCACCAGGTGCGGAGGCGCTTCGCTGGTGGGTAACCTTCAAGGGAGTCGTCGTCGTCCTCCTCCGCTTCTTCCTCGGAGGAGGTGAAATCGTCCCAGGAGAAGCGGTCGTCCTCGCTCTCCGCCTCCTCTTCCCCTTCGACGAGGAATTGAAGGTCACCCTCTCCATCGGTCAGGGATTTGTCATCCTCAGACCAGATGGAGGAATCATGTTCCTCTTTGTCCCACGTCGTCGGGGCGAGAATGTCGTGTGCCGCCAACGAGCCCCACTCCGGCGTCGGCTCGCGAGATGAGGAAGAGTCAGAGAAGACCGACGAGGTGGAGGAGGAAGAAGAGGAAGACATGGCTATGGGAGATTGGGGGTTTTTGGGTGCCGATGGCCAGAACAGAGCAAAGGGATGAAGTGGCAAACTGCTCAGGGCGGTTAAATAAAGGGGCTATAGTAGAAATTCAATGCCACAGCAGTTTCCGAGGAGGCGGTGCCCAAAGACAGCGGTCAAATCACGCGGAATAGTTGAGAAGGCAGGGCATCATGATGAGGAATGCTGCGACGGTTCTGCTCTGCCATGACATGACCCGACGAAGAAAAACAGAGTGATTTTGGAATTATCAATTCCAAAACCGGGGGGCATGTGTTATCACCGGAATTTGACCAAGTCGAGAGGTGGGCCGCGATCAAGATGGGCTTAAAGATTATATACGGAAGAAATACGTGAATCGGCCTTATATGCAAAGTTTGGGCTAGCATGCCCGTGTATCTGTAATATAGTAGGTCGTATCTTAGATTAGAAGATAGAGTTTGACCCGTGCACGGTTAGGTGCACGCCTAAATTAGAAAGTCCCCTGGACTATAAATATGTATCTAGGGTTTATGGAATAAACAACAACCAACGTTCAACACAAATCAATCTCGGCGCATCGCCAACTCCTTCTTCTCGAGGGTTTCTCCCGGTAAGCACCATGCTGCCTAGATCGCATCTTGCGATCTAGGCAGCACAAGCTTATTTACGTTGTTCATGCGTTGCTCGTGCTTGAAGCCTTTTTGATGGCGAGCAACGTAGTTATCTTGGATGTGTTAGGGTTAGCATTGTTCTTCGTATCATATCGTTGTCGTAGTGCAACCCTTATACATCTAGCCGCCCTTACACCTATCTTAGGTGTAGGGGCGGCACCCGCTTAATCATTGTTTAGTAGATCCGATCCGTTACGGTTGCTCCTTGTTCTTCAAGGATTAGTTTAATATCCGCAATAGTTAGGCCTTACAAAGGGTTGGAGGATCCAGCGGCGTGTAGGGTGTAGTTTGCTAGCCCTAGACGAGGATGTTCCGGGGATCAACCTCGTGTTGGTTTTTAGGCCCTGTCTAGGATCGGCTTACGATCACCGTACGCGAGCGCGAGGCCCAATCGTGAGTAGGATGATCCGATTATGCGGTGAAAACCCTAAATCGTCGTAGATCGCTTTAGCTTTATCTTGATCAAGCGGGACCACCATATATTCGTACACCTCGTACGAATCATGGGTGGATCGGCTCTTTGAGCCGATTCACGGGATAACTCTGAGAGCCGATCGAGGCTCGTATTTAATGTTTACGTGTATGCCATGCAGGAAACTAAGCGAGGCATCATCCAACACCTTCCTGACCAGGTATAGGTCAGGTGGCACGCCCTTGCGACAGCATCGGACGTGTGACCAGAAGGCTTTGCGGGCCGTCGCTCCGAGGGACTAGGGCCAGCCGCAGCCTTGAGTTGTTCCCGGCTCTACGGTGTTGCCAGTCGCTGCCCGCCGGTGGGTTTCTGACCGCAACAACGATTTTAATATCCAACTTGGTTCGAGGAGAACAACATGATGAAAAAAGAGTGGTTTATTCATGAAAACAATAATCACATTGCTTTACTCATGTATCGAGTGATGGTAGTCCAATGTAGCCATGTCTTCATACGATTGCAGCTTAAGTATTTTGTTTCTTAATACCAATTCTTTAATCGGAGGTGGGGGTGTGGAGGGGACAAAGATGAGTATATTACTACAAACTGTTACAAATTAAGAAGTTAGACTGCTCGATCGGTTTTCTTTTTAGTACTCATGGGTTGCCTAAATGAATTGACGCCTTTATACATCGTAAACATCCATATATAAGGTTACAACAAAAAGAAAAAAAAAGAAAATTAAAAAGGAGAAAATAAGAGTGGGAACCATATTTGATAAAACACGTTAATTGGGCCGATCGTTCACGTCAGCATCACCACCGGACCAATCTTAGTAAGATCACATAAGTGCCCATTTGGCGCAGTATTGGTGGAAAGATTGATCATAGTGCAAAGTATCATGCATATGATACTATTTTATGATATTATATACTTCATGAATAGAAACATCGGGTAATATCATAGTCTCATCAATTTATTTATTCTTATAACTCTAATAGAAATTTATGTACAAGGTGTATTTATCAAAAAAAAAATTTGTAGTTCTAGATGCTATGATACGGTATTATATCATGATATCACTATCACCATTTTCTTCATTAATTTTTGTGTCACATCAGTTCTTGCGTATGTGGTATGCATGATCCTAGTTATGATAGTCCCATTATAACTAGGGTTGTTATCCCATAGTTAACTTGTAGAGTCAAATCGAGTTTGCCATTTGGTTTCCTATTTGTGATATGAACTTTATCTTTTCCTTTTCCTTTCACATTGTATATTTTTTTCATAACGCACAAAAAGCTGCATTTAGTTTCATTAAGATGGAATAGAATAGTAGTATTTAGAGGTCGTGGGGCAAGGTGAAGGGTTTTAAAGGTGTTCTGGTTAAACCTGACCTGCAAGCGGTGCATGCATATACGATGAGTTGTTGATAATTTACCAAGCGACAATGCAGGAAGCTCAGTTCAGTCTCCTCAAACTTTTGGTGTGGAGAGGCCGAGGGGAAGCGGAATTTACACTGGATAGCATGGGATTGTATGTGTCAAAGCAAGGACCGTGGTGTGCTCGGATTTAGAGACCTTGAGAGTTTAAATCAGGCTTTTTTAGCCAAGCAGGGGTGGTTGCTATTGACAGACGGCAAGTGGGGATTTCCTGTCAGCAAGTCTTTGTGACCTTGAGATTTCTCGTCCTTGAGAGTCTTTGTGTAAGCTAGCTACTTCAAAAATGGGGATTTCCTGTCAGCAAGTTGTCCTCAGCCGGCATCCTTTACCTAGAAGAGCAAAACATAAATTATAGGGATCTTCTTCGGTCGGGCCTGATGCGGAGGATCGGTGATGGTTCTCGTATTAAAACTATGGATGACAAGTGGATTCCTAGGGCCAGTGCACATGATCCAGTAGGGTGCAAGAAAACTGAATGCCCTAAATATGTATGTAACTTTCTTCTCCCGGGTGGGGGTGCCGGGGACGAACAAAAGCTGAACGATTACTTCCATCATCAGGATATGGTGGATATTCTGAGCACCCAGGTCGGACGCCCTGGCTCGGAAGATTTTATGGATGGAATTACACAAAGAACAGTTTGTTCTTGGTAAAGTTGGCATATCACCTTGTTGTTCAGCGAAAAAGATTGGCCGGAGTCATAACTGAATCCTCTGGGTCCTGTGAGCAACATAAGGGTTGGTTAGCTCTTTGGGATACAAGTGCAAGGGAAAGTTAAAGTCCACTTCTGGAGGCTGGTGGAGAATGGTCTTGCGGTGGATTTTGAGCTCAAACACCGACGAATCAAAGACAATATTACCTATCTAGTATGCGGCAAAGAGGAGAGCTTAATGCACCGTGGTTTGGATTGCTCCCATTCAGCGCTGGCGTGGAAGTGTCTTATGGAGGAGGCGGGTGTCTCACTGGAGAAACCCCCAACACGCTTAGCTAACCATTCCGAACTCAAAACATGGCTCTTGGATTGGATTGGGAAGTCAGATAGCAAACTGGTGTCACTGTCCATGATGATGGTGTATCTGCTCCGGTTAGCAAGAAATGATGCCCGAGAGCCGAAGTGTATTAAGGTTCCTATGGAGATCACAATGAGGACCGTTGCAGGCATCGATGAATGGCTCTGTCTTCATAACTTCCCCTTGTCAAAAACCAGGGTGCCGGAGCGTTGGCTCTCGCCAAGTCCTGGATGGTTCAAGATTAATGTAGACGGTGCCATCAGGTCAGCAAAATCGAAGGGTGGTAGTGGCGTGGTGTGATACGTCTCAAACGTATCTATAATTTCTTATGTTCCATGCTAGTTTTATGACAATACCTACATGTTTTGTTCACACTTTATATCGTTTTGATGCATTTACCGGAACTAACCTATTAACAAGATGCCGAAGTGCAGTTCCTTTTTTCTGCTGTTTTTGGTTTCAGAAATCTTACACAGAAAATATTCTCGGAATTGGACGAAATCAACGCCCACGATCTTATATTTCACCGAAGGTTCCAGAGCACCGAAGAGGGACCAGAGGGGAGCCCTGGGGGCCCCACCCCACCTGGCGGCGCGGCCAAGGGGGCCCCCCTATGGTGGGGCCACCCTCTGGCTCCTCCGAGGCTGCCCTTCCGCCTATATAAAGTCTCCGTCGCGAAAACCCTATCACAATAAGCCACGATACGAGAAAAGTTCCAGAGCCGCCGCCATCGCGAAGCCAAGATTCGGGGGACAGAAGTCTCTGTTCCGGCACGCCGCCGGGACGGGGAAGTGCCCCCGGAAGGCATCTCCATCGACACCACCGCCATCTTCATCAACGCTGTTGTCTCCTATGATGAGGAGGGAGTAGTTATCCCCCGAGGCTAAGGGCTGTACCATAGCTATGTGGTTCATCTCTCTCTCTCATGTGATCTTTATGTGATCATGAGCTTTGTGATCTAGTTGAATATCATCTATGTGCTACTCTAGTGATGTTATTAAAGTAGTCTATTCCTCCTCCATGATGTAATGTTGACAGTGTGTGCATCATGTAGTACTTGGCATAAGTTATGATTGTGATCTCTTGTAGATTATGAAGTTAACTATTACTATGATAGTATTGATGCGATTTATTCCCCCTTTCATAGCCTGACGGTGACAGTGTGCATGCTATGTTAGTACTCGGTATAATTGCAATGGTCTGTTATGCACTTTAAGGTTACTTAAATATGAACACCGAATGTTGTGGAGCTTGTTAACTCCGGCTTGAGGGAGCTCTTGTAGCCCTACACAATGAATGATGTTTATCATCCAACAAGAGAGTGTAGAGAAAGTAGTATTTGTTTATTCAGTTATGTGATCAATGTTGAGAGTGTCCACTAGTGAAAGTATGATCCCTAGGCCTTGTTTCTAAGCATTGAAACACCATTTATTTACTGTTCTACTGCATGTTTACTTGCTGCCATATTTATTTCAGATTGTTATTACCACTCATATTCATCCATATCACTTGCATCTTACTATCTCTTCGCCGAACTAGTGCACCTATACATCCGACAAGTGTATTAGGTGTGTTGGGGACACAAGAGACTTCTTGTATCGTAATTGCAGGGTTGCTTGAGAGGGATATCTTTGACCTCTACCTCCCTGAGTTCGATAAACTTTGGGTGATTCACTTAAGGGAAACTTGCTGTTGTTCTACAAACCTCTGCTCTTGGAGGCCCAACACTGTCTACAGGAATAGAAGCGTGCGTAGACATCAAGCTATTTTCTGGCGCCGTTGCCGGGGAGGTAAGATAAAAGGTATTCACATCCTGCGACTACTAAGCTATTATCTAGCACTGTTGCCGGTGTGTGAGTGCTCGAAGCTATTTCCTTTAGATCCTGCAATTGCATCTTTTTGTTTCTTGTTCACTAGTTAGGCATAATGGAAATTAACAGTGAGCTTTTTAATCTATTTCCTGAGTTAAGACATAAATTGTGTGATGCGAATATTAAAAAACCTATGGAACCTTATTTGCATGCTAGTAGCAATGTTATTAGTATGAATACCATTGTTGATAATGCTATGGAAGAATTTAAGCTTGGGGAAGTTGGTTTTGATGAGCATGATATTTTTAGTCCCCCAAGCATGGAGGAGAAAATTTACTTTGATGATACTTTACCTCCTATATATGATGATTACAATGATGACTATCATCCACCTACTATTGAGGAGAAAATTAATTATGATTATACTATGCCTCCTATATTTGATGATTATGGTGATAATGATAGCTACCTTGTTGAATTTGCTCCCACTACAATTAATAAAATTGATTATGCTTATGTGGAGAGTAATGATACTTTTATGCATGTGAATAAGAATGATTTATGTGATAGTTACATTGTTGAGTTTTTTCATGATGCCACTGAAAGTTATTATGAGAGAGGGAAACATGGTTATATGCATCTTAATAATATTAAGTTTCCCCTCTTTGTGCTGAAAATTTTGAAGTTACTTGTGTTTTATCTTCCTATGCTTGTCACTTTGCTCCTCATGAATTTATTTGTGTACAAGATTCCTTTTCATAGGAAGTGGGTTAGACTTAAATGTGTTTCTTATTTGCTTTTGATGCTCTCTTTTGCTTCAACTACTATTTCTTGCGAGTGCATCATTAAAATTACTGAGTCCATCTTAATGGCTATAAAGAAAGCACTTCTTGGATAACCCATGTTTTTATTTTTTTGCTACTGTTTTGTTGTGTCTTGGAAGTTGTTACTACTGTAGCAACCTCTCCTTATCTTTATTTTATTTCATTGTTGTTCCAAGTAAAGCCTTTGATAGTAAGGTTGATACTAGATTTGGATTACTGCGCAGAAACAGATTTCTTGCTGTCACGAATTTCAATAGGCCTCTCTGTAGGTAACTCAGAAAAATCTGCCAATTTACGTGTGTGATCCTCAGATATGTACGCAACTTTCATTCAATTTGAGCTTCTTCATCTGAGCATGTTAAGTGCCTCTAAAAAATTCTTCTTTACGGACTGTTCTGTTTTGACAGATTCTGCCTTTTATTTCGCATTGCCTATTTTGCTATGTTTGATGAATTTCTTTGTTCCATTAACTTTCAGTAGCTTTGTGCAATGTCCAGAAGTGTTAAGAATGATTATGTCACCTCTGAATATGTGAATTTTTGATTATGCACTAACCCTCTAATGAGTTTGTTTTGAGTTTGGTGTGGAGGAAGTTTTCAAGGATCAAGAGAGGAGGATGATACAATATGATCAAGAAGAGTGAAAACTCTAAGCTTGGGGATGCCCCCGTGGTTCATCCCTGCATATTTCAAGAAGACTCAAGCATCTAAGCTTGGGGATGCCCAAGGCATCCCCTTCTTCATCGACAACTTATCAGGTCACCTCTAGTGAAACTATATTTTTATTCCGTCACATCTTATGTACTTTACTTGGAGCGTCTGTGTGCTTTTATTTTCGTTTTGTTATTTTCATTCTCGGAATAAATTCATGCTTATGTGGGAGAGAGACACGCTCCGCTCGTTCATATGAACACTAGTGTTCTTAGCTTTAGTTTTAATGTTCATGGCGAAGGTTGAAACTACTTCGTTCATCATTATTATGGTTGGAAACAGAAAATGCTTCATGTGGTAATTGGTATATTGTCTTGAATAATTTGATACTTGGCAATTTTTGTGCTCATATAGATCATGTTTAAGCTCTTGCATCATGTACTTTGCACCTATTAATGAAGAACTACATAGAGCTTGTTAAAATTTGGTTTGCATGATTGGTCTCTCTATAGTCTAGATATTTTCTGGTTAAGGTGTTTGAACAACAAGGAGACAGCGTAGAGTCTTATAATGCTTGCAATATGTTCTTATGTAAATTTTGCTGTACCATTTTATACTTGAGATTGCTTCAAACAACCTTGCTAGCCTAAACCTTGTATTGAGAGGGATTACTTCTCATGCATCCAAATCCTTGAGCCAAAAACTATGTCATTTGTGTCCACCATACCTACCTACTACATGGTATTTCTCTGCCATTCCAAAGTAAATTACTTGAGTGCTACCTTTAAAATTCTATTCTTTGTCTTTGCAATATATAGCTCATGGAAAAAATAGCCTTAAAAACTATTGTGGTGAAGAATATGTAGCTATGTATCTTATTTCTTATAAGTTGCCTTTTGAGTGGTAACCATGCTTCTGGGGACGCCACCAACTATTACCTTTGTTGAATATCATGTGAGTTGCTATGCATGTTCGTCTTGTCTGAAGTAAGGGCGATTTTCATGATCAAATGGTTTGAGTATGCATATTGTTAGAGAAGAACATTGGGCCGCTAACTAAAGCCATGAATCATGGTGGAAGTTTCAGTTTGGACAATTAATCCTCAATCTCTGATGAGAATATTATCTGTTGTTGAATGCTTATGCATTAAAGAGGAGTCCATTATCTGTTGTCTATGTTGTCCCGGTATGGATGTCTAAATTGAGAATAATCAAAAACGAGAAATCAAATGCGATTTTTCTCCTTAGACCTTTGTACAGGCGGCATAGAGGTACCCCTTTGTGACACTTGGTTGAAACATATGTTATGCAATGATAATCCGTGTTAATCCAAGCTAATTAGGACAAGGTGCGAGCACTATTGGTAATCTATGCATGAGGCTTGCAACTTATAAGATGTATTATGCATAACACGTATGACTTATTACTACCGTTGACAAAATTGTTTCTATGTTTTCAAAATGAAAAGATCTAGCACAAAAATAGTAATCCATGCTTCCCTCTGCGAAGGGCCTTTCTTCTACTTTATGTTGAGTCAGTTTACCTACTCTTTCTATCTTAGAAGCAAACACTTGTGTCAACTGTGTGCATTGATTCTTACATGTTTACCTATTGCACTTGTTATATTGCTTTATGTTGACAACTATCCATGAGATATACATGTTACAAGTTGAAAGCAATTGCTGAAACTTAATCATCCTTTGTGTTGCTTCAAAGCTTTCTACTAAGAATCTATTGCTTTATGAGTTAACTCTTATGCAAGACTTATTGATGCTTGTCTTGAAAGTACTATTCATGAAAAGTCTTTGCTATATGGTCCAGTTGTTTAGTCATTATCTTTACCATTGCTTTGAATCACTTCATTCATCTCATATGCTTTGCAATAGTATGATTAAGATTATGTAAGTAGCATGTCACTTCAGAAATTATCCTTGTTATCGTTTACCTACTCGAGGGCGAGTAGGAACTAAGCTTGGGGATGCTTGACACGTCTCAAACGTATCTATAATTTCTTATGTTCCATGCTAGTTTTATGACAATACCTACATCTTTTGTTCACACTTTATATCGTTTTGATGCATTTTCCGGAACTAACCTATTAACAAGATGCCGAAGTGCCAGTTCCTGTTTTCTGCTGTTTTTGGTTTCAGAAATCTTACACAGGAAATATTCTCGAAATTGGACGAAATCAACGCCCACAATCTTATATTTCACCGAAGGTTCCAGAGCACCGAAGAGGGACCAGAGGGGAGCCCTGGGGGCCCCACCCCACCTGGCGGCGCGGCCAAGGGGGGGCACCCCCTATGGTGGGGCCACCCTCTGGCTCCTCCGAGGCTGCCCTTCCGCCTATATAAAGTCTCCGTCGCGAAAACCCTATCACAATAAGCCACGATACGAGAAAAGTTCCAGAGCCGCCGCCATCGCGAAGCCAAGATTCGGGGGACAGAAGTCTCTGTTCCGGCACGCCGCCGGGACGGGGAAGTGCCCCTGGAAGGCATCTCCATCGACACCACCGCCATCTTCATCAACACTGCTGTCTCCTATGATGAGGAGGGAGTAGTTCTCCCCCGAGGCTAAGGGCTGTACCGTAGCTATGTGGTTCATCTCTCTCTCTCTCTCATGTGATCTTTATGTGATCATGAGCTTTGTGATCTAGTTGAATATCATCTATGTGCTACTCTAGTGATGTTATTAAAGTAGTCTATTCCTCCTTCATGGTGTAATGGTGACAGTGTGTGCATCATGTAGTACTTGGCATAGGCTATGATTCTGATCTCTTGTAGATTATCAAGTTAACTATTACTATGATATTATTGATGCGATCTATTCCCCTTTCATAGCCTGACGGTGACAGTGTGCATGCTATGTTAGTACTCGGTATAATTGCAATGGTCTATTATGCACTCTAAGGTTACTTAAATATGAACACCGAATGTTGTGGAGCTTGTTAATTCCGGCTTGAGGGAGCTCTTGTAGCCCTACACAATGAATGGTGTTTATCATCCAACAAGAGAGTGTAGAGAAAGTAGTATTTGTTTATTCAGTTATGTGATCAATATTGAGAGTGTCCATTAGTGAAAGTATGATCCCTAGGCCTTGTTTCTAAGCATTGAAACACCGTTTATTTACTGTTCTACTGCATGTTTACTTGCTGCCATATTTATTTCAGATTGTTATTAGCACTCATATTCATCCATATCACATGCATCTTACTATCTCTTCGCCGAACTAGTGCACATATACATCTGACAGACTGACACGTGTATTAGGTGTGTTGGGGACACAAGAGACTTCTTGTATCGTAATTGCAGGGTTGCTTGAGAGGGATATCTTTGACCTCTACCTCTCTGAGTTCGATAAACCTTGGGTGATTCACTTAAGGGAAACTTGTTGCTGTTCTACAAACCTCTGCTCTTGGAGGCCCAACACTGTCTACAAGAATAGAAGCGTGCGTATACATCATGGTGATCTGCGATTACAATGGAAACTTCATCGCGGGAGCTTGGCATTTTTTCCCCAATGTGGCTGTTGAAGGCGCTGAACTTTTGGTGTGCAGAGATGGCATTCAAGTTGCGAAGGATTCTCATTTGAGTCAGGTAGTTCTGGAGACGGACAATATTGAGGTGGCGGTGAAACTGAACAAAGAAGGTCTAGACCAATCTGTTTATGGACCGTTAGTCTCCGGAATGAAGTCTCTTCTTCAGAGTGCGCCTTGGGGCGCCGGACTGCAAATGAAGCGACACATAGTTTGGCAAAGGAAGGCTGCGATAATAAGAGTTGTAAGGTGTGGTTAGGTGTAGTACCTGACATTATTTTGAACATAATTGTAACCGAAGGTTGGATATAATTAAAACACATTTTTTTCTCTAAAAAAGTATTTGTAGGGGTAGTTATTACAAATGAGAAAATGCAGCAACACCCCCTCTACACTCTCTTATGACTACTACTCCAATCATCCCTATGCTCCGTCGCGCTCCTAGCATGCAGCCATCAGGAAAACTCCACCCACACTAAGTTGATCACTGCTAGTTCAGGTTCGTTCTCGTTCTTCGGGTCAAAGACCCTGTTGTTTCTTTCGAGCCATAGCTTATGACAACATGCACCATTGAGCTAGCAAGATGGAGCATGGTCTTTGTAGGGGTGGCATCGTTGCAAACCACACCACTAGCTGCATAGCTTGTTATCTGCTGTAGGTGTGAATACCTACAAACCATGTGCACTTAGTACCTGGAACTAAACAAATCTCACAAAGGGACACATTGGACCATAATACGGTCAATGGTCTCAGTACCTGATCGCGGAGTGGGCATGACGTAGGGCCAGGAAGAACTGCTCTTTAAGCGATGCCCAACAACTCCGGAGTATCTTGGCGTGGCCAGCTGCAATGGAGCCTGGAAGTAGGCTTTGTATATCTTCTTAGCCCAATAAATTCCATTGCATGTCAGCCGCCAATTGTACTTATTTGATTGATCAGAGAGTGGGGCATCACTTTTTCTTGTTCCCACAAGCCGATGAACTGGGCGATTGCCAGGATATATAGAATTCTAGTTTTACCTTGGACCCAAGCATCGTTAGGACGAGGGTCTTCCAAAGATTTTCGAAGGGCCGTTTTGCCTCTTATGAACTGACCGAATTAGGTCTGGGGAATTTTTTGAGGCGCTGAGACTGCCAATCCAATGATCATACCCACGTAGAGTGTTCGTCCCTGATCCTAGCATACATTGGGAAGCGGACAGAAATATTGTACTACTTGGAGATTTTTATTCAGGTAATTGAAAGGGTGAAAATGGCAAAAAAAAAATTTACCAAAACTAGTAGCAACCATATATTTTTATAAAGATCTTCATAAATCACCAGTCTTAAGACTATCGTCATGTACTTTTCTGCTTTATATTTCCTTCCAACACTCAAGAAGTTAGAGGTTGATTGGTTTATCAATTTAAAACTTTGAATTTCCACAACTCCGGGATGTAGGATATTAAAGATTAGGGTGCATCATATCTATTTTTGTTCCGAGAATATATACATTTGATCGTTAATTGGCAGGCATACACTATACAAAGTTTAGTTGTTCATTGAATGAAGAATTACTGAATATTTTTTTTGATCAAGTGAAAGTTTAGATAATTAATATTTATACCAAATTTTTGTACCTTTTATAATTGAATTTGTAAAAAATAGTATATTTTTAATAGTATTGAATGATAATAATTACATGGTTCTTTGTTATAAACTTCTAGCGTCTACAATTGAAAGTACAATTGCCCACACTAAATTTATATTTATTTTTGTACCGTAAGTTATCTCCTTTTGTGAGGCATTGTGACTAAGAACAATTGAGCATGATCCCTTTAAATCGAGAAAAACTCGAATGTCACACAACCACGAGTTAATTTATGATGTTTGTTTTAATTCTATTGTATATATGTATGCATTTATGTATATTTAACATTATTTGATATCTCAGAGCATAACTATGAATCATAAGGTTCAAGAAATATCTAAATAGTTGCTTCTAGTCCATGAATAGGTGTAAACAAAAAAGACTAGTATAAAATAATTTTATGAGTAGTAAATCATCTAATGGTTAGCAAGTCGTCTTAATAGTGGGCAAATGTGTTGGACGTACATGTTGTGTCTTGTTCAAGTAATCTGCTGGACAACTGTGTTTGTTTTGAATTTTGTATCGAAATGACATCTGTTTCAGTACTGCCGCAGCGTCTGAAAGTGATCTTATAATCCCTGCAACATACCGGGAAGATCAAGCATCGTCAGCCACTGAACATGTCACACGCCAAAACAAATATCTGACCGTCCATACTCCGTAATCTAGCACAGGATATGGTAGGTGGCGAAAGAACAAAAGAATGATGCATCATAATCATCGTCTCCTCATCTATCCCTTTCGCCTTTCCATAAAAATCCCATAATACTGTCCTTGAACTTGAACGGGCCAACAGAGGTGTTGGGCAAGCGATGTGAAACGATGGATGATGTATCCAGCAGTCAACTCCGATGGCCACTAGCTGCGGCAGTCCGGCGTGCCGCCACCTGGACTTTTTATTCGTATTAACCCGGTAATGAACCAACTAATGATGTCGTACTAACATCGCCGCGCACTAACACAAAAGCTGCTTTCTGAACCTTAGATTGCCCCTATGTGGCGAGTCTCCATTGGTTAAAGCCTGAAAGCGCCACTCCTTTTTGCTCCATGTGCCTCCCAGCTAATCCCTAGCTCGGCATCGATCGAGCCAGCAGCATGGAAAAGCAAAACATTCAAAAAAAAAAAAAAAAAAAAAAGCAAAACAAACGCGTATGTTTTCGCCAACTTTTGCCGGCTCCTCCAGCATCTCCAGTCCCATTCCCTAAATCGTTCCCAAATAGCGTTGAATTGAGCATTTGAGAAACATGTTCTATTCGTATCGTGTTTAAGGGACGTCGCTCCTCAATCGCATCCCCCAAACACAGGCCTGGTCCTGAACCGGTGCAGCCGGTGCGGCCGCATGGGCCTGTGTGTGCTAGGGGCCCTCGTATACGTATGTTACAGATCCAGTCAAAATCAGCCCATATGGAGGCATTGATGTATCCTGGACTCCGGTATCGCTAGAGAAAAGTAACTGGCCGCATTGACTCAGGCCGCATCGTCTTCTCCTTTGCCTCCTCGTTTTTCTGTGCGGCTGTTCTCCAACCTCAAATTCCCAATCACAGCGGAAGCGGCGACAATGGGGCTCTCTTGCCTTGAGATTTCTAGCCGTTTTGAAGGGATTCATGGAGGAGGAGATCATGATTCATTAATTTCCAAGAAATCCCTCCCGAATTTGCAACGGTTAGTTCATCCTCTCCTATATATTCTTCAAGATTAGTCTATTCGTGTTTATCCGATTCGATTTGTTTCTCCAATTCTTCTTCCTGGCTTCCTCATTGCTCATTCCTCAATCAGGTTCAGGGACAAAATATAGAAGAAAGGGGCAAGAGGAGTAGAGGAATTAGCAGCCGCACGCAGCGGGTACCGACGGGCGGCGCGACGCCCGGCGGTCAGCAGCAAGCCGACAACAACGAGTCAAGCAGCATCGTAGCTCCAGGTTCATTTGTTTCAACTTTTACTTGCATGCCTAATTCATCCTGTGTGCCAAGATGTCATCTAGAAAGGCTTCCGGTCATAAAAAGCGACAGAAGAGAAAATCGAGTAGATGAGTTCATACAATCCCAAAAGGGTGCCTTAGACAAAATTTATTAGCAAAACTGCAACTTCTGCTAGTGATTCTCAAGAACTAGCTCTAGCAATTGTGGAACAGCCCAATAAAAATCTAAATGCAAACAATAGCAATGCTAGCGAGCATGAAAATTTAGATGGGGATGATAATAATGTGAGTGATAATGAACCAGAACAACAATCTTTTACCACAAATATTTACGATCCTGCAAATTGGGATAATTTAGATGAAAAATTAAGGGATATTTTAGTGGAGAAGGGACCTGTAAGAGAAGAAAACCTTGTTTTTCATATAGATGATTCTGGTAGGCATTTCTCATATACTTATTATTCTAAAAAAATTGAGCAATGGAGAAGTTCATGATCAAGAATGGCTAGTATATTCAAAGCGTGTTGACAAGGTGTTTTGCTTTTGTTGTAAGCTTTTTCAAGTTATCAAAAAACAAGAGCGCTTTAGCAACGGAGGAAATGGGAGATTGGAGACACCTTAGTGAGAGGATAAAAGAACACAAAAATAGTGTTGAGCATATTAGTAATATGAGCAATTGGAATGAGTTGAGAATTAGACTAGGAAATAGCCAAACCATTGATAAAGATTTGCAAAAGATATCCGCAAAGGAGAAAGAACGCTTGAAACAAGTTTTGCGAAGAATAATTGCTGTTGTAAAATATCTACGAAAATGAAATTTGGCTTTTCGGGGATCTAATGAGAAGCTTTACGATGACAATAATGGCAATTTCTTAGCGACTATCGAGATGATTGCTGAGTTTGACTTGGTAATGCAAGATCATCTTAGACGCATTGAAAACAATGAATTCATCATCACTACCTTAGCCATAAAATTCAAAACGAGTTGATCTCTCTTTTAGCATCTAGTGTTACAAGTTCTATTATAAAGATTGTTAAAGAGGCCAAGTATTTCTCCATTATCCTTGATTGTACTCCGGATGTGAGTCATGAGGAGCAAATGACTGTACTTGTTCGATGTGTTAATTTGTCAACTAAAAAGATGAAAATTGAAGAGTTCTTTCTAGGGTTCCTCAAGGTAAATGATACATCCGGGTTGGGTCTTTTTAATGAATTGCTTGATGCGATGAAATCTTTTGGTATTAATATAGATGATGTGAGAGAACAAGGTTACGATAATGGTTCAAACATGAAAGGGAAAAATCAAGGGGTACAAAGACGATTACTTGGTATTAATCCAAGAGCTCTATATATGCCATGTGTTGTCATAGTCTTAATCTCACACTGTGACATGGCGAATTTGTGCGGTAAAGCTATTATATTTTTTGGCATTGTCCAGCGAATATATGATTGTTTTCATGTTCAACTAAAAGATGGAAAGTTCTTCTTGACCATGTTCCAAGTTACGCTCTAAAATCTTTGTCCAATACTCGTTGGGAGAGTAGAATTAAAAGTATCAAGGCTATAATATTTCAATCTCCAGAACTAAGGTCGGCTTTGTTAGAATTATCTAAATCTGGTGATGACTTCCATGGCAAGAAGCAATGCTAAAACTTTATATGATGTTAGTGGTACTTTTGAGTTTTTACTTAGCATGGTCATTTGGCATGATATTTTGTTTTACATAAATATGGTGAGCAAAATGTTGTAATCACAATCCATGTGCATTGACTCAGCCTTGCAACAAACTGAGGGAACAATGGAATATGTTGATAAGTATAGAAGTACTGGTTTTTCAGCTAGTTTGTTTATTGCCAGAGAACTTGCAAATGATATGAAGATGCATCCATCATTTCCAATAAAATGACGTATTACTAGGAAAAAACATTTTGATGAAAGTGATGATGATGCTAACAATGAAGAGATTCTAGCTGCGGAAAAAGCTTTTGAAGTTGATTTATTTTTTGTTATGGTGGACACAGCAAACACATCCTTAAAAAATAGATTTGAGGAACTTGGGGTTTTCAAAGAAATATTTGGGTTTTTGCTTAGCTCATCAAATCTGAAGTCATTGGATGACCTTGAGCTACAAAATTGTTGCACAAAGTTTGCTAAAACCTTCTCTAAAAAAGATCCAATCTCTCATAAAGTTGTATTTGATGTTGACTCTAATGATCTTTTTTCTAAATTAAGAATGTTGCAAATGACCTTACTAGATGAACCAATGCATGCTGCGGAGATGTTTGAGTTTGTTAGAAGTATAAATTGTTTTCCAAACATATCTATTGCATATAGAATTTTATTTACCGTACCTGTGACAGTAGCTTCAGCTGAAAGAAGCTTTTTAAAATTGAAATTGTTAAAAAATTACCTGAGGTCAGCAATGTCACAGGAAAGATTGAATGGTCTAGCTACAATATGCATTGAGAAGGGCCTATTGGATCAGATTAATGTTGATAATATTATCAATGACTTTATGTCAACAAATTTTAGAAGAAAGCGCTTCACATAGTTAGTGCACTTGTCTATTTTGCATGTCAATACAAGATCATAGTACAAGCCGGGGAGCGGCAAGATGTGGAGAGCAAGCACAAGTTGGAGCTAAAATGTAATAAGATCATGAGTAGATGTTTTGTGTGTTGAAACTGTCACCCATAAGATCATGAGTATTTCCTTGAGAAGATAGGAAAAATTATATTAAATGATTAAGTTTTTATTAAATTAAATATTAAAAATCATCTCTATTGCTACTGTACGGGGCCCTTTTTTTTGTCTTGCACTGGGGCCTTGGAATGCCAGGACCGGCCCTGCCCAAACGATGGACCCAAACACTAAATAAGAATTTTTGAAAACACAACTATTTATCAAATATAGTATGCAAATAAATATGTTTGCGGAGATTGTTTTCAAATTAAAATACAACAAACAGTAAAACAACTAAACAAATGTAATAAATAGGGCTAGATCAAGGTGTCGCGGCATTTATTGATAATCCTTTGATCCTCCACAAATGTTCAACGAGATCAGCTTGAAGTTGATCATGAACATTATTGTCACGGATCTCTGCGTGCATGGCGAGGAAATCAGCAAAATCTGCAGGAAACTCATGATAAACCTCCGCAAGAGGGCCCTCGCACTCATAGGGACCAATATGTTTTCTGGCATGATTCTTGCGGTCATCCTCGATGATCATGTTGTGCATGATCACACAAGCCTGCATCACCTCCCACATTTGGTCGTGAGACCAGCTTAGAGCAGGGTACCGGACAATTGAAAATTGAGCTTGAAGAACACCAAATGCCTGCTCGACATCCTTCCTGCAAGCCTCCTGTCGTGTAGCAAAGTGGGAATTATTCTAACCTGATGGATTCGAGATTGTTTTGACAAAAGTGGCCCATGTTGGATATATACCATCGGCTAGATAATAGCCTTTGGTATATTGGTGGCCATTGATCTCATAGTTGCATGGTGGAACATGCCCTTCCACTAGTCTGCTGAACACCGGAGACTGCTGCAACATGTTGATGTCATTGTATGATCCCGTCATGCCAAAGAAAGAATGCCAAATCCACATGTCATAATCTACCATAGCTTCAAGCGCCACACTGCAATATCCATGACGCCTTTTGTATATACATTGCCAAGCAAACGGGCAGTTCTTCCATGACCAGTGCATGCAATCGATGCTTCCAAGCATTCCAGGGAATCCTCTGGTAGCATTTTGTGCCATGATCCTTGCAGTCTCTTTCTCATTTGGCCATCTCAAGTAGTATTTGCCAAACTTTCCCACCACAGCTCGGCAAAACTTGTACATGCACTCAATGACATTAGACTCACTAATGCGAAGGTAGTCGTCCTATGTATCGGCAGGTGCTCCGTATGCAAAGAATCCTCATGGCGGCGGTGCACTTCTGAATCGACGAGAACCCGACAACGCCTACAGCGTCGTGCTTGAGCTTGAAGTAGGGGTCGAACTCTCGAACACCGTGGAGGATATTCATGAACAGACCCTTGCTCATCCTATACCGGCGCCGAAAATTGTCGGCATGTATTGCGTCATCTGCGAAGTAGTCGTTGTGCAGCATGGTATGCCCCTCCATGCTTTGCCGGCGCTTCAACTTTTTCTCCCCGGCCTTGATCCTCCGCGGCGCGGCCTCTTCCTCTTCCCCGCCTCGGCGTCAAGCATGTCCTGGAGGGACGCGATGATCAGCAAATGCTCCCAGAGATCGTCGTCGAAGGCTTGCTCATCCTCCAGCAGTAGGGCAAGCATCTCCTCGTCGCTATCCATGTCTGAAGCAAAATCAATGGTTAAAATTGCGCCGCGGCAGACGAGGCAACGAACAGCGGCCAATCACGCCTACCTGGCAAGTCGTCGATCACCTTGTGTGCGCGGAGGTGGGGTGGATTTGACGCCACGTGCGGAAACGCGCTGGCGAAGCGGCGACGGCGGAACGACCGGCGAGAGTGCCAGCCGCGACGATGGTGCCGACTCTCAGAAGAGATCAGACATCGAAACGGCCGGCAAATCCAGCGGCGGTGGAGGGGTGGGAGGCGCGGGAGGGAAGGAGCGATGAGAGAAAAGGCATGAACCAACGGTTTATGAAAATAGTCGCCAACATGTGGGAGCCCGCCTCGCTTTTCGTTGTGTCCGGCGTGCCCGGAGCGTCTCCTGTGGGACGGGGATGGGCTCGGGGCGCCGGACACCGTATCGGGGCGCGTCGGACAAAAAGCGGCTTTGGGGGACGCGGCTGGGAACGTTTTTTTGTCCGGCGCCCCAAATTTCTTTGGGGGACGGTTTGGGGGACACGACTGGAGATGCTTCTAGACCTTTAAAACCCTTCTGAAGCCAGCACATCTCGATTAAGAGCAAGCACAATAAAGTTTAGTCAGCTGGCTACAAGGATTAAAATAACATATTTGTGTCTAGTTAGAGGAGAGAGAAGAGGAGAGAGAATGTAAGATCATGTACAATAGATCCCTGTCAGCAGGCTATAAGCTATTTTATATTAGCAAAATCTTAGCTGGAAGAGAGAGAAAGGAAGAAAGAGAAGAGAGCGGGCTCTTCTCCTAGCGCCGGGCTACAGCGCAGTGAACGAGGAGATTTTTTTCGATAAAGGATGCTTTATTACTTTTGGGAAGCAATTACATCCAGCCTCTGCATAACCAGGATGCACACAGCCGTTTAAGAGTCTAAAGTCAAAAGAGATAAAAAGTAGGCGAAATACATATCAAAACGATGAATCATATAACGCCTAAGGTGAGGCTGGGGCTTCAATCCGTAGACTATGCTGCCACCCATGTAGGGAAAAAGTATCCCTCGCCGTAGCCTCCAACCGTGTACAGATCTCCGTAAATAGGTCTCGGTTCTCCACTCGCTGAAGAGGTAACCACGAACGGAGAATACCTGTAGATGACCTGCAGCAAAGAACTATTTTTATCGTTAAAAATCTTGTCATTTCTACTTAGCCAAAGCGCCCAGATAACTGCTAGCGCCCCCACCCTAAGAAGCAACTTGAACCTTGAATCGATACCATGAAGCCAATTGCCAAATACATTGGCCACACTAGTCGGGGGATACAGGGTAGACGCTACTTGGATGACTGACTATATAGATCTCGCAAATTGGCACTGGAAAAATAGGTGTTTAATGGTTTCGTCCTGATGACAGAAAACACATCGTGAACTTCCGTGCCAATTCCGCTTGACAAGATTGTCTTTGGTAAGAATAACTCCTCGACGAAGATACCATCCAAATTTCTTAATTTTAATGGTATCTTCATCTTCCAAATTTTCTTATTATTATCAACTGGTATATCAGAATGAATAATCGCATTGTATAAAAATTTGACTGAGAAAGTGCCATCTACATGAAGATTCCATCTAAATTTGTCCGGTTCGGGTGATAGGTGAATATCCCAGCCGGTGAACTAGAGAATTCCATGCCAGTAGCCTTTGTCCAAGCAAAACCCGTCTGAACGTCACATTCGGGGGTGAGGTAGCCATTACTGTGGCAATGGTATCACCTTTGCGATGAACAATACTATACAAAGAAGGATACTGTTCACTTAAGGGTGCATTGTCTAACCAAACATCTTCCCAGAACCGTATATGTGTTCCATTCTTAATCGAGAAAGTACCATGGCGAAAAAAGACATTTTTTGTCGCCATGAGACCAGCCCAGAAGTGAGAATCCCCAGGTTTCCAAACCACTTGGGATAGCGTCTTCGAGACAATATACTTTCTCCGAAGAATAGTTTGCCAAATCCCATCCTCGGTAAGAAGCTTAAAAAGCCAGTTACCTAGCAGAGCTGAATTCTTGACCTCCAGGTCGTGAACTCCAAGCCCGCCTTGATCTTTGGGACTACAAACTATACTCCATTTAACCAGTCGATTTTTTTTTCTCGCTGTCCCCTTGCCAAAAGAATCTAGACCGATAATAATCGAGTTTATGCAGAATTTCTTTCGGTAGCAGAAAGAATGAGAACATATACAGTACCATATTTGTCAGTACCGAATTAATGAGTACCAATCTTCCCCCAGGGACAACAATTTACCCTCCCAACTACTAAGGCGTTTTTGTAGTCTTTCTTCCACAATTTTCCATTCAGCAATTGTAAGTCTCCGATAATGAATCAGAATACCCAAATAGCGAATAGGAAATTGGCCTTGCCCACAACCAAACAACTCTGTATATAGAGTCATATCATTTTGGGCATCACCGAAACAGAACAATTCACTTTTATGGAAATTGATTTTTAATCCCGACAACTGCTCGAAAGCCGCCAAAATTAATTTCAGACTGCGAGCTTTTTTGAGATCGTGATCCATAAATAGAATTGTATCATCGACATAGTGAAGGATAGATAAACCCCCATCAACCAGATGTGGGATCACACCTTCAATCTGACCATCGGACTTGGCCCGCTCTATGAGTATCGCCAGCATATCCGCTACAATGTTAAACAACATCGGTGATAACGGACCCCCTTGGCGTAACCCTTTTCGTGTTTGGAAATAGTGGCCGGTGTCATCATTAACCCGGATTGCTACGCTACCTCCATACACAAAATCATAAATTAGAGCACGCCACTCTGGAGAAAAACCTTTCATCCTGAGTGTCTGCTGTAGGAAAGACCACTTGACCTTATCATACGCCTTCTCGAAATCTAATTTTAAAATGACCCCATTTAATTTCTTAGTATTCATCTCATGTACCGTCTCATGCAAAACCGCCACTCCATCGAGGATGTTCCTTCCTTGCATGAATGCGGTCTGTGAGGGCTGAACGACATGATCCGCAACCGTATTAAGTCTAATGGTGGCCACTTTCGTGAAAATCTTGAAACTTACGTTTAAGAGGCAAATAGGTCTATATTGTTGAATCCTTTCTGCCTCATTAACTTTCGGTAACAAAATTATTTCACCAAAATTTAGACGAAATAATTCTAGTTGTCCTGTGTGCAGAGCACTGAACAAATCTTGAAGATCCGATTTAATAGTATCCTAGAAAGTTTAATAAAACTCTGCTGGAAAACCATCCGGAGCACCGGGCGCTAGAGCTGGCGATAGCCCTGCTCCTGGCTTGCATGCAAATGCTAGACGACATGCACATGCTGTATTTAAATATTCACTACAGTCAAGCTAATAGTAAGCTTATTGTATCGTAGTTTTTCTATGTTAGTTATATGGGACATGGCATGGGTGTATAGCCAGCACCGGCTACATTATTATCCTTGTTCTAAGTGGGCTCTTTATGCCAGAGCTAGCTCTAGCACGTGCTCCTAGGCAAATTGTGGGAATGAAAAGTGATCCATGCATTAATAAAATAGTACATTTTATAGCCAACTATTGTACTTGTTGGCTACATATTGGCTAATAGGCTGGTCATAGTGTGTAGTATCATGTATTAGTATCATGTATATGATATTTTTATCGGAAATTCAATTCGGCTCCTGGGTGCGTATGCTCCCTCTACCAACAAAACATATTTTGAAGTGTGGAAAAATTTTGACAAAAAATTCTACATGTACATCCCCATAATATATGTGTATGCGTCAAGTTTCACGAAAAAATAATATTTTTTGTGGCCTATGTAAAAAAGAGAAAACTTATCCTGTGAAAAGCATTGTTTTCAGCACTGAATTTTGTCTTTTTTACACACGTCACATGATAAGTTCATTTTTTATGAAACAACTTTGTGAGCGCGTAGCACGTGAAGATGTACGTGCGAATTTTTTGTTTCAAATTTTTTGAAATTTAAAATATGTGTAAGATGCATTTCAAAATATAGGGAGCATATGCTCCCATGTTCCAAAACACCACTCCCATATTTTTATATGGTACTATCTCTATAGTGGATAGTATCATGGAGTGGTATCATAATTGTGTTATATTTAATGATTTGTAGCATCTCAATGCAATATTATGGACAAGATTTGTTTGGCATTAACTTTTTTCGTGATGTACGCTATGATACAATATCCATCTATGTTAATCTAATTTCATCTCTCCTCTTTAGCCATATCAGCATTTTTGTTGAACCAATGTGTATGATACTACTTATGATACTAGCACTATGGCTAGTCTAAATGACATGTCATCTTACTTATAGCCAACAACCAGCTATACTATTGGAGTTGCTCTAAGGTAGTCAAGCTAAGAGCATCTTCAGTCGTGTCCCCAAAGCGTCCCCCAAAGAGATTTGGGGGGACGCTGGCCAAAAAACGTCCCAGTCGCGTGCCCAAAGGCCGCTTCGGTCCGGACGTGCCTCAAATATTATCCGGCGTTCCTAACCCATCTCCTGTGTATAGAGGCTCTATCATAGACGCTCGACACGACTTTTACACTTGCTTTTTATTTGGAGATCACGTTTGGAGGACGTGGCTAGGAAAGGGGGACCTCCTCCAAACGCAAATTTGGTCTGAACGTCCCCAAAACGATCAAACTGGTGCTTTTGCTGGATGTCGTTTGGAGAATGCGACTGGAGATGCTCTAAGCTAGCTAGTCTACTTGTCTACTCCAGCTTGATTGTTTGCTTCGCCACATTTCTGTGCACCCCGATCGTGCATTTCTTGGTTAGTGCAATGTTGTACGTAGTAGAGCATTGCATGTGTTGGTAGGGCGTGTGTTGTACCTGCTGCGCCTGCACGGGTGTGATTTGGTTGGTAGTATGTTAATGGAGCACGGGATGATGGGGAGCTTGTGGGGGAGGCGGCCGCGGGCGGAGACGCGCCACCCGGTGTACCGCGGCGTGCGGTTCCGGGCGGGGAAGTGGGTGTCAGAGATCCGGGAGCTGCGCAAGCCCACCAGGATCTGGCCTGGCACCTACCCGACGCCCGAGATGGCCACCGCCGCCTACGACGCGGCCGCATTGGCGCTGCGCGGCGCGGGCACGGCGCTCAACTTCCCTTACGCCGCCAGATCGCTCCCGGCACCGGCTTCCGTATCCGCCGACGACGTCCGGGCAGCCGCGGCAGCGGCCGCCTCGTCCTGGACGACGACTCACCAGAGCGACCGATACTACTGCCATCTCAACGTTCAGCTGCGCGGCGGCGAGGAGGACCAGCGCCGTGAGGACGTAATGGGCGTCGTGGATGAGGACGACGTGTTCGCGATGCCGCGGCTGATGGTGAGCATGGCAGAGGGGCTCATGATCAACCCGCCGGCGCTGGGTCCAGCGGCGGCGGACGGTGGCACGGCGGCGTCGTACTACGCTGAAGTTGAGTATGAGGATGGCGTGAGCTTGTGGGATCACTCTTGATTGATCGATTACGTAGCTGGAGATAGTGGAGGTGGTGTGACTAAGGTCGATGGGGACGCCAATGGCGCAGATGTGTGGGATCGCCCGTGGTGTGGACGGGAGGACGAATATGTGTTGGCGAAAACGTGTGTGTACCTTTTTTTTTTTGCGGTTCTGTGATGATCCTTGAACGTAGCATGGATGTGGAATACACGATAGAGACACAAGACGCATACAGAGATAAAAATTCACTGTCATTTTTCTTCTTGAAATCACTTTAGGGTGACTGGGTGAGTGCATGCTTGCATGGTTACTACTCCCTCGGTCATAAAGTAACTTGCTAGTATATTTTTTTAGATTCGGAAATATATAAATTAAAATGTAGCTATATATATACTTCCATGTCTAGAATACTTTTGTATGATCAAGTTATTTCGAGATAGATAGAGTATTTATTTTGAACCCGATTTGAGCATGAATGTTCGAAATCAGTATCCACGACGCGATGAAATCTCCACCACGCATCTAAGGCAGCAATGGCGATGCTTCTCCAAAAAAAAAAGATGAAAGTTGCTGAAACCCACAGCATAATTACCCTTTGTTGTTTTGAGTTGCTCATCAAGCATATCGCTCGATACAGCATAATTACCCTGATAACTTATTTTTCCTGTCGCGTGAAAAGGGGCGGAAACGTTTTACCGATACGAATATTGTTCATTTTTATTAAAGAAAGTAGTCGTACAAAATTTTGGATGGTTCGAATAAAAAACCGAGGGATGTGATGCTTATCCCATGCACGCGCCTGCAGGCTCAGCATATCTTGCAGGAAAGATAGCTCATTCATCAACGATGGAAAGATCAATGATAGGCAAAACCCACTTTAGAGCTCTGAGCTATAAGTGGCCCTTTTCTCAAACCTTGAAAACATTCTTTAAATGTTTTAGGATTAACAAAAATGATAAAAATTTGAAGGTTTGAAAGTTTTCACAATTGACTACTTTAGATGTCAGATTTTGTTTTTTTGTGCAGCCTAAAATACTGGGTATTTCGAGTTGAGACTTTTTTTCAAGTTTGTAGAGTACATTATTTTTTGCATCTTAGCAGTTTTTCTCTGAATTTTCTGAAATTTCAAACCGCAATTTTTGAACTATTTGAAAAACAGTCTACCCATAGCCGGAGACCTAAATGTCCTCACTCCAATAATATGACTATATCACATTTCCGTTAAGTGCGGAAATATTGCGGCATTTTTTTTCCTTCGTGAACATAATAAGCTATATATCTCGTACTTCCTTTGTTCACCAATGTAAGACTTTTTAAGTATTTTGAAGTTGACTAGTAACATATTAAAATTACTGATAAACACCTAAACGCATCTAGATACATGAATTTACGAAAGAAGTTAAAAAGTCTTACATAAGTGAACGGAGGGAGTATGTTTTTATTTTTAAATAAAGTTCAAACAGAAAAATATCTTCTTTATTCGTTCTTCTTTTGCTTCTTTTGCATGTGAAGTTCTTATTTCTCCCGTTCTATTCCCATTCTTCTTCTCATTTCGGGCTTCTACTAACTTTTCTTTATATGTCCTTTATTTACATGTTTTTTCAACAAAAATGGAAAATGCAAAAGTATTTTATTATCCTTTGGATTTTAAGCCTTTGCATTTTTGTTCATTCTTTCACTTGCTCCTTCTTTTCATTTCTAAAACCAAGAACAATAAAAATATGTTATCTTTGTTTGATCTTTTTTTTCATTCTCTTTGTTCTCTATGAGCTTCTATTGGTTCTAATATTTTTTTATTGTCTAACCATGTTTTCTTGTTTTTGAAAAATATGAATAAGATAAAAAATTATTTTCATTTGCTTCTTTTTAAAATTGTGGTATTATACTAAAACATAGACATTTACATAGTTTGGTGTAAATCCCTTTTAAAAACTTGAAAGATCTAAATGGTATCTATTATGTATAGACTATTGATGTCGTCTACAAGGTTTTGAGGTACTCTGAACTTCAAAAGGAGGTCATCTTGAGAAATTTAATTTGGCTCTTGGGTTCATATGCTTCCGCCACCAAAAAACGTATTTTTAGTTTCGAAATGTTCCAACAAAAAATTTCACATGTACATCTGGTCAATCAATGTGTGTTCGTATAGTTCACAAAAACCCGATTTCTTATGGTTGATGAAAAAAAAGACAAAATATGTCTCACAAAAAGCCTTATTTTTCGCAACATTTTTTTTTTATTTTTTACACAACCCAAACATAAAGTGATTTTTTCATGGAAAGAATTTGTGCGCACTTAGCATGTGATGATGTACACGTGAATTTTTCATTTAAATTTTTTAACAGTTAAAAATGTACCAAAGATGTATTTAAAATAAAGAGATCATATGCACCTAAGAGCTAGAACATCTCCTGTTGTCAAATATATATAAGAATGTAGTTATTCCCTCATTGCATCTAACTCCTCGGCGTGTATTGGTTGGAGCTCATGTTTTTCTTCTTTTAAGCTCATACTTTGCTCCCACTAGGTTGCTGAAGTATTCATGGTCATGGAGCTCATTGTGGAGCTCGTGCTCCCACCATAGCAACATTGCCGAGCGCTACAACAATGGTGGGTATGACAAGTAGCAGTGGCCCGAACAAGCACTTCTCACGTTCATAGTTGTAAGCCAAAAACACGTGGCCAAGGCTAGATCCTTCGAATGCAACGTGGCAGGTGAGGTGGTTCTTCTCGAGCGAAGATGTTGGTCCGGAGGTGGTGGATAGGCGGTTCTTATCCGACTTCGTCGATAGGAGGTGGTGTATGTTGGTCCAAGATAGCACAGGGACGTCCCCCGTTCGACGTGCCACATCGACATGTGCCTCGCTGCTTGCAGCAGGCCCGTTCATCGACTCACAAAGCCTCGTGGGCGATGGTGTTTTTTTGGATCTTGCAATGGTGGAGGCTCAGCGTCACTTCTTGCGTCCGTCTCGGCGGCGTTGGAATTGGGCGGCGGCCGCTGGCTACGGTGGTTGCAGGAAACCCTAGGGGTCATTTTGTATTTCTCGATCTTTTAGGATTTTATCTGCAAATTCAGGATAATCATTTTATCCTATTTTGTCTTTTAGTTTTCACATGTGTTGCTTCATGTAACTTGATTTTCGATTAATGAAATATGTGGTTCTCAAAAAAAAGGTCAAGCCACCCAACGACATCCTCGTATATGTGCAGATGTCGTTCCATGATGGGTCTAACCTATATGCCGGTATCTAAATAGTGCAACAAAATCCATGGGTAAATCAATAATATATGCATGCTATGTCACATACCAAAAATTTCCAAATATTGGAATGTAAAATTAAAATAAAATTAATGTTTGTTTATTTTTTAGTTCAAAGAGAATAAAAATATAACGTCTCTTAGTAGTTAACACATAAGATGTGTGGCGCAGTGGCACAATAGTAATGAATTGTAGCACCCTACCTTTTGATAAAGGCAAGATACCTGTGTATAGTGTTATTCCTGGGATCACTGATAGCACACACATTACAAAATATAGTAATCATTGCAATAATATCAAATTACTACATCGTTGATCCAGAGGGTAAAGTAAAACCTTACAAATTGCATAGTCACATGGACTAGCTCAACAATATTCAGAACATACACAGCGGAAAGTAAATCATCAATGAGCCTTCATCATCTTCATGTGCCACAGGCAGTCATGTTGGAATGTAGACTCGAGATCCTACCACGTACTTCTCCTTAGAAAATCCTGCACGTTTGAATATGCAGCCCCACGAATAGAGGTCAGTACAATGATGTACTGGCAAATGACACTTATTTGGTGGCAGTTTTAGACGTGGCCATCTACATGATATTTGGCTAATGGAGTTTAGAAAAATTTGCATAAAGCCAATTTTATCCTGTATTTTATTTAAAACAAAACATTTTACAAAACTTGTAATGGTGTCATAAACAGTATCATGGTTACATCTCCCATGTACTATCCGATAGTTGCTACTCAAATTTTTAACTCATTCAGAAAAGGTGATGAGATTCTTCTGTACATTCCTTGCCTAGAAAGCTAAAATAGTCCATAACCGGGAACACGGCTAAGATCTTAGGTTTAACTCTCGAGAGGTTGTGCACTTTCACCTTACGACCGACCCTTCAGAAGAATAAGATAATATCTTTCAGAAAAAGGTTTCAACCATACTAGCATAGACTCGTACCCATTTGGTCGCAGCCACATCTTCCTGTCTATCAAACAAGTTGGACCTCACAACTTACTTAATCCCGACAGAGCCCATAATACCATAAGGCTGCACTGGAAGCTATCTAAAACATGGACGACATAATAATCTCTTTAATCCTGGGTCGCCAACCACAAGTGAAACTCACAGGCTTAAAACCATTACAGATAATAAACCCCCGCACGATCCTCTGGTGAAAACCAGAGGTGCAGTCTAGGGCAACCACTATTCAACTGCGTGCTCCCAGGTACCCACCTGTCCACTTGTTCCCCAGGGATTGGAGCCCTGAGCAGCCGCCCACCACACAACCAATCCACCCAGGTGATTCATTAGGGTTGTTAATTTTAATTCTCAATACTCACAATCCAGATTAATCGAAAACAGCAGTGGCATTTTGTTATTGCTAGGCATACTAAGAATCCTAGCAAGGGTTCATGGGTGGCTACACATTACTAGGATTGATAAGCATAGCATAACTTTTAAAAACAAAACTCTATCATGAATTCTAGTTGACAAACACTAATGCTTAATTAAAATAGATAGGATTTGAATGTCACTTGCCTTTTGGTAGTTGAAGCGCGTTCACTTCTCTTAATCAAAATACGTGCCTCTCCGTACAAACTATAATATAAAATATAGCACAACATAAACACACCATTCAACAACAATAAAATCAAACCAAGCAAATAATAAGTAGTTATTCATTGTGTTTTAATCATCGGGTAAAGAAGATATGGCATGAGGTATGGCTTGCAAGATATGAGTTTGAGATATTGAACGGATGGATCAAATACTTGAAAAGAAAATGATTATCTAAGTCAAGTACTTAGAAGAAAATGATTGATAGGAACCTATGGTCAATGTTTGTTTGCTACTCAAGATTGGGTAATTGAAATGTTCCATGTGATAAAATCACATGAGTCTCAGAATGGCGCAACTCAAAATATTGTTTAGTAAAGTATGACAACATTTACTAAGATAGTATGAGTTACACATAGGCTTGGGTATGGACTTGTGATATAATGCATTACTCAATTAACTCATTTGCAAATTGAATAGTTCAATATAAGCCAATAAGATTAAGTGGACATTAGGTTGAATATGTATGAATGATGTTGAAGATGTGGGTTAAAGACGCTAATGGATATCGAGGGTTCAAAATATGTGCTATGTAGTAGAGTATCTGAAAACACATTTGCACAAGGAAAAGTCTATAGTTAAGATTGTCACCATTTACTCAAACAACCCAATTGTTAATTGAATACTATGGACTAAGATAATATGATTTGAATAGATATGAACACTGGAGCATGATGGAAGTATTCAACTAAACTAAACATAAGTTCTACTGGATATGGAGTTTCAATATGACTGTTTGTCAAAGGGATCAACTTATAATGTTTTATAGATTTTAAGTTATGCTAAAATTACTCAAATCCTCATATTTGAATTTGAATATTTGCAAAGTGATTCAAATATTTTGGACAATGGTGCTATGGGATAGAGTACTTTAAAACAAGACTTATGTAATTTAGTTCACTCCAAAAAACATTTTTATAACTCAAGTTATGATCAAAATAGTGATTTGAATGAATTTGAATGTATCAAGTTTGTGCACATAACAACTTTGATATTTTTTGATTCCATGATATTCCACATGTTCTACGGATTTCAGAGACTACAAAATTATTAATTTTGGACCAGTAGATTATTTGATATAATTTTTATAGTGAAAAAGGATTAATTAAATCATTTGAATTATGATTCGAAAAATATTATATAACGTATACAATATTCTTATGTATTTGGATTCTACAGGTTATAGGCTTTCCAACGATATAGAATTTGCAAATTTTGGACATCTCTATGATTTTATAATGAATTTCTAAGTTGGACACATAATCTGACATTTAAAATTTAAATTTATAACGAGTTTGACCGACTTGACTGGGAACGCTGACTGCGCGTTGACTAGGCGCTGACTGTACTACTGACTGTACCGCTGACTATACTGCTGACTATAGTTTGACTTTGACCAGACTGAGTTGACTGTGTTGATATCATGATGATGTCATAAAGTTGACAGAAAAATTTGCTTAGATGGAAAAACTTTATACATCAAAGTTGTATATAATTAATAGATCTATCTAACGCACAAATTCTTTTTCACAACGGAATAATGAGTTTGACAAAATCTGAGTTATACCTTATAAGATCTGAATCTTATAATACGTTTTTCTCTTTGCTCGGTGAACAAAACAGGGTGAGACTTGCGGCAATTAAAAGATCTTGACGAGAGGAACAACTTCCGTGTTGAACGCACGACGATTCGGGATCGTTTTGAAACTCGATTTGACTCCAGTTGACTCGGTAGATGAGCGACAAATCGGTACTTCAAATTGAAAAACTTCTAACATGAAATTTATAGAGATGATCAGATCTACATACTCACCAAAAGAATTTGGATTTCGTGAAACAAGCACGAACTAATTGAGGATTTCCTTTGTGACATCTGACGCCTTGCGATGCAAAATTCTCCGTGTATGGTGGACGAAAAGAGATGAGATTGGTCGGGATTGAAAGATTTCGACGAGATCTACAACTTTCGTGTAGAGCCCGAAGCGATTGAGGTGGTTTTGGTGATCAAAACAACGAGTTAAGATTTCGTTGATCTAGAGGGTTTTGAGAGGTATAAAGGAAAAACGAAACTGCGACGTGGTGGTGGCTTTATATAGAGCATAGGTCTGTGGAAAAGGTAGACCTCGAAATTAGGAACGCGTAGAAACAAACGAATCTAAATTCGAAGTTATGTAGCTCAAGAAAAGTAGAGCTAAGTTTTGCCTAAAACGAAAATCTTTTCTTGTCTGCTCGATCGCTCGGGTGTGGCCGGTCAGTCCGGCTGGCCGGCCCGTTTTCTCTTTTTTTTTTCTTTTTTTTTCTATACTTGTTTCTTTTATAAAATGAGTTTCATAACTCCGATTTGAGTGAAACAAATTTATATAAATTTGTAAAATTATTTTGCTCAGTATATGCTATCATAAAGACTTAAATTTTATAAATTTTTATTTTATATCATTTTATTACTACTATGCCATTATGGCTATGTGTGAATATTTTTCAATATACGCATACCAAACAAGTTTATAAAAATTTGTAAAAATTAAATTAGTGTTTTAGGACAACAAGGAACCTGTTTAAAATCCATTTATGAAAATAAAATAATAATTATATGCACTTGGTCTAATTGGCAACTTTGGCAATATTTTCCAAATATAGTTTTCTATAGTTTTATTTGCTAAAATAATAATCCATTAAGGATATGAAAACATTGAAAATCAAAATATGTTTGATTTTGAAAGTACTTAAAACCAAAAGTATTTGGAAACCAATAGTTTGGAAAATACGTTTAAATAACTCCAAAAAGTTTTAATTCTTTGTGGATTTTCAATCAAGTTCAAACAATCAAGCATTAAATTCATTTTTATTTTTCATTCCAAAATTTAGAAAATTTCGGGATGTGACATGAATATATAGTTTTGTCTTGTGTTCGAAGGTCACATATCACGACATTGCTTTTCATTATTTTTAGTGTTGTTGACAAGTTGGAACCGCATGGAATAAAGCACCAACTTAAAATTCATATGGGAAAAATATACAAATGGGTGTTTATGCAAAAATTACAACACAATGTGTCAGCTCCAGAATGATTTTGGACTTATTTTCTCAACTGCATATCCAATGTGGTACTAAAAGTATATATATGGCTTATATAAGTATATATATGGCTTATGTAAATGATGTACTCATGATAGATGGGGGCAGTTGAAAGAGCATGGAGCCCACCTATAGCTAGTTTCCTACTAGTGTAATGATAATCCCTATGGACTAATGTTTGCATTGAGTTTTATTTGTAGGAGTTATCCATAGGAAATGCGTGAACCATAAGTTGGCTTCAAGGTTGCAATAAGAAAAAATGAAGTGCAGGTTCAAGATAAGCCAACTCGAAGAGAACATATGCTTGAAGCTTGCCATTCATATTGTGTTCATGGATATGTGAAGATGCACCGAAGAAGAAGCTCTCCCACAGTGGATTATGAGGGAGCAATCCGTGAGACTTCATCAAGCAAGCACAATCAAGAAATGTGTTCCATCTTGTTGCGGTCAAGATCGTCCTCATCGAGCTCAAGTGGAATACGTAATGTTACGGTTTGCTCTTGATAGGGTTTCCCTTTTACCGGTCTCATGGTTTAGTTCGGAGACCGGTTTACATGCTAGATGTCGTACTATCAAGGGGCTCTCGAGTGATTAACTCAGTCGCATCATTTGGAGTGCGGTCAAACATTTGCATCCTTGCATCATCTTTCTTGGTTGTACCGCCCGGGATAGGCCGGAGGTACCGGTCCCCAATGCGTGGCCATGTCAACCAGGGGCCGACAGTACCGGCCAACCTGGTCGGTACTACCGGCCTTCCTTCCCCAGCGCGCTGCTGCTTTTCTCTCACGCGCCCGCACCGCTCGCCTCATTGCTTCATGCCGGCGGTGGTACCGGCCCTAGCTGGCCGGTACTACTGGCCATGAAGCCCCCTACGGGCAGAAATTTGAGGCCACCTATTTGAGCCTTCTTCTCTCTCTCTTTGGGTCACTTCTTCTTCAACCTCTTGCTCTCCACCATTGTTACATCTTGAGAGCTCTTCCTCTCCCTCAATCCCTCCATGATTCTTGCTCAAATTTGAGGAAAAGAGAGAGGAGAGCTAGATCTATATTTGCACCAATCAAATCCCCCTCTTTGTGAGGGAATCTCTAGATCTAGATCTTGGAGATAATTTTTGTGTTCCTCTTCTTATTTTGTTCTTCCTCTCTTATTCCCCCAATAGCTTTAGTAGCTTTGTTGGAATTTGAGAGTGAAGGATTTGGGTATCTTTGTGGTGTACTTGCCATTGCATTTGGTGCATCGGTTTGACTTCTCCGCGGTGATACGTGGAGGTGAAAGTTTGTGAGATATTCACTTCGGGAGCTTGTTCCCGGAGCTTGTTCCTCTTGGATCTTTGGACCCTAGACGGCTTAGTGGTCTTTGTGGTCTTTGTGGTGTTCTTGTGGACTCCAATTAAGTTGTGGAGATTCTTCAAGGGCAAGACCTTTGTGGTGATTTATTGGGAGCCTCCAATTAAGTTGTGGAGATAGCCCCAAGCTTTGTGCGGGTTCGGTGACCACCCTAAGGTTCCATAGTGGATCGAGGACATCCCTTTTGGAGGAAATTCTCGAGGACAATACGGTGGCCCTCGTGCGTTTGGAGTGACTTCTCCTCCACACAGCTCCAACGAAGAGTAGCACTTTGTGAGTGTGAACTTCGGGATACATCATTGTCTCCGCGTCACTTCGGTTATTTCTATATACCCGAGCTCTTTACTTATGCACTTTACTTTGTGATAGCCTTCGTGCTTGAAGTAATATATCTTGTTATCTGATGACCCACAAGTATAGGGGGTGTATCGCAGTACTTTCGATAAATAAGAGTGTCGAACCCAACGAGGAGCAGAAGGTGTTGACAAGCAGTTTCGATGAAGGATTCACTGTAAATGCTCACAGACAAGTATTCGGGGGTTTCGATATAGCAGATGAATAAAGTACAAGTAAGTAAAATGCGAGAGTAATAATTGCAGCGAGTGGCCCAATCCTTTTTAGCACAAAGGACAAGCCGGTTTGTCTACTTATAATGACCAAACGTTCTTGAGGACACACGGGAATTTAGTCTAGTGCTTTCGCTTCATATAGCTGATTAATCTTCATTGTTTTGATAAGTGTTGTGTGGGTGAACCTATGCTAATGCACCGCCCTTCCTAGGACTAATACATACTTGTGATTATACCCCTTGCAAGAATCCGCAAAAATAAGAAAGTAATTAAGATAAATCTAACCACAGCCTTAAACTCTGAGATCCTGCTATCCCTCCTGCATCGATATACCAACGGGGGTTTAGGTTTCTGTCACTCCGGCAACCCCGCAATTAGCAAACGAATACAAGATGTATTCCCCTAGGCCCATAAATGGTGAAGTATCATGTAGTCGACGTTCACATGACACCACTAGAAGAATAACACCACAACTTAAATATCATAACATTGAATACTAACAAACATAATTCACTACTAACACTTAGACTTCACCCATGTCCTCAAGAACTAAACGAACTACTCATGAGACATCATATGGAACATGATCAGAGGTGATATGATGATGAATAACAATCTAAACATAAACCTTGGTTCAATGGTTTCACTCAATAGCATCAATAACAAGTAGAAATCAATACCGGGAGAGTTTCCCCTATCAAACAATCAAGATCCAACCCTAATTGTTACAGCGGTGACGAGGTGCAGCGGTGGAGATGGCGGTGATGATGATGGAGATGATGATGGAGATGATGTCCAGCTCGGTGACGATGACGATGGCGTCGATTTCCCCCTCCGGGAGGGAATTTCCCCGGCGAATTTCAGCCTGCCGGAGAGCTCTTTTCTCTCTGGTGTTTTCCGCCCCGCAGAGGCGGCTGTGACTCTTCGCGACTATCCTCTGGAGCTTAGGTTTTTGGGACGAAGAAGTACGCGAAGGAGAGGAGGCCAGAGGGGGCTGTGGGCCCCCTCCCCACATGGCGGCGCGGCCAGGGCAGGGCCCGCACCGGCCTATGAGGGGGGCCCATGGCGGCCCTCCTCGGCTCCTCCTTCTGGCTACCTCCGTCTTCTGGAAAAATAGGATTTTCAGTATAATTCCCATCAATTGTTGATCTTCCGAAATATTGCATTCTGACGGTGCTTTTTCCAGCAGAATCCTGACTCCGGTGCGCGATTCTCCAATAATCATGAAACATGCAAAATAGATGAAATAACATAAGTATTATCCCTAAATATGAAATATATCAATGAATAACAGTAAATTATGATATAAAATAGTGATGCAAAATGGACGTATCATTATCACATAGTTGCTTGAATTGTTTAGCATAAGTCGTTGGTGCACATAGGTGAACCCTAGTTATATAGGTTTTGTGCTTGACAAATTAAACGCTAGTTTTATTCCGCATTTGTTAATCCATATTCGCAAAAGTTTTAAACCGCCTATTCACCTCCCCCTCTAAGCGGCATCCGTGTCCTTTCAGTAGTTTCACTTGTCTTTTCCTTGCTACTAATTATGTGAGCAGAGTAAATCATTCACCTTCATGAAGAAAAACAGGGGCAGTGCATCTTGAAAAAACACTGCACTTTTGTGGCGAGTAGCGACGGTAAGGGGCGGAGACACGCCCAGGACAACAAGGGCCATGGCCCGGGGCGCTCGGAAAGTTTCTTCGTACTATGCTACCGAAAGGGAAATTGGCCCAGGGCGCAGCCCAGGTCAGGCCGAACTCAACCCAACGAGCAAACCTTCGTTTGCCTCCAATCTCTCGATGCCTCGGTGGCTCAGTCGCTGCTCCCGTACGCGGTACGCTGATACGTCGCAAACGTATCTATAATTTTTGATGTTACATGCTTGTTTTACACCAATTACTATATGTTTTAAGGGACTAACCTATTGATAGTTGCAAAAGTGCACAAGTTCTTGGTTTCAACTTTGTTGTGCAGGAAATAGGAAAATATGGAAGGAAATAGCTCATTATGGTAAAATCTGGAATTTTCCGGAATCTGTCCCCGCTGAACACTTTTCAAAGATCGCTTCGAAACTCCATCAAAACGACGTCCAATGGAAAAGTCATAAACTACAAAGTTGTAGAGAATTTCAAGCCGAACAATTTGGACATCTTATTCGTCCAGAACGGACAACGGATGCATCCGGCAGAGCAGAATTACTGCGGAGGTTCGTGCTGTCTCGGGACTCCGAAAGTTGGTAACGTATTTGACACAAACTCTTTTCATACCTGGATATTTCGGCCCAGCTACGAGTTGTGAGGCTCATGAAGGACAGAGGGGAGTCGTAGGAAGGTTTTAGAGGTGCCCAAGAGCCCTTGGATCAAAGGGGCATCCATCCCATGGCCTAGATTGCATCTCCAACACTATATATTGATGGGAAACTCTATTTTTGGAGGCCCCCAAGCATTGTCACGAAAATCCTCCTCCTTGGCAGCAGCCAACGAGGGGGAAACACTCATCTACACCAGCACCAACTCAAGGAAGAAGAAGGCTAAGTGGCGGCGCTCCCCCATGATGCCGGCGGCGGGGAAGGAGTCCCCCGCGCCGCCGCCGGCGCCGTCCACGCCTCCGCCTCCCGGCGCTCCTCGCTGAGCCCTCCAACATCTTCACCGCCATCTCCATTACCAACTCCTCATTTTATTCAGTGGTCCATTCTCTCACAAACCTCTGTACCGTCCTATGTAACCATGGTGTTTGATGCTATAAGTTATAATCCTATGATCTATGTCATGTTGCCATAGTTTATTTGTTCTTTGATTGATTGGTTGTTTCTTTTTGGTTCATTAGAGTTGTATGTTGATATGTTACCGTCTTTGGTGCCCATTATATTTGTGCGCGCATGGATCAAGCACCATAGGGTTGGTAGTACTTGTATACTAGAAGGGGAAGTTCTGCCGGAGTGACGAAACCTAAGGACGCGAACCGGATAGTTGCATGTATGGGAGTAAGAGGACCATTTACTTAAGGCTATGGTTGGGGAAACCTTAATGCTTGCTAGTATTTACGGATGTTTGCTAGCAAGCCAATCATATAGTACTTGTAATCCTGGAGGGAGAGCATGTATATTTAGCCTCTCCTATATAGAAAGCTGCATCGAAGACATTGAACCCAAGATCTTCACTAATTGATCTTGGACAAAGCCACCACTATTACCACCGCCTTTCCACACTCATGGTACTATTAGTTTAGTTTGTTTTATTGCTGCAGCACTAACATTTATTCCGTGTATTTTATTGTTCTGCAAAGTCACCTCTCATACCCGTTATTACTCTAGTTTTATGTCCTTGATATTGCAAACGCTTAGTGTGCGTAGAGTTGTATCAGTGGTTGATGGCGCGTGAGACACACGTCTGTTGGGAACCCCAAGAGGAAGGTGTGATGCGTACAGCAGCAAGTTTTCCCTCAGTAAGAAACCAAGGTTATCGAACCAGTAGGAGATGAAGGCCACGTAAAGGTTGTTGGCGGAGGAGTGTAGTGCGGCGCAACACCAGGGATTCCGGCGCCAACGTGGAACATGCACAACACAACCAAAATACGTTGCCCCAACTTAACAGTGAGGTTGTCAATCTCACCGGCTTGCTGTAAACAAAGAATTAAACGTATGGTGTGGAGAATGATGTTTGTTTGCGAAGAACAACAAAGAACAGAGTTTGCAGTAGATTGTATTTCAGATGTAAAAGAATGGACCGGGGTCCACAGTTCACTAGTGGTGTCTCTCCAATAAGAAATAGCATGTTGGGTGAACAAATTACAGTTGGGCAATTGACAAATAGAGAGGGCATAACAATGCACATACATATCATGATGACTAATATGAGATTTAATTAGGGAATTACGACAAAGTACATAGACCGCTATCCAGCATGCATCTATGCCTAAAAAGTCCACCTTCGGGTTAGCAACCGCACCCCTTCCAGTATTAAGTTGCAAACAACAGACAATTGTATTAAGTATGGTGTGTAATGTAATCAACACAAATATCCTTAGACAAAGCATTGATGTTTTATCCCTAGTGGCAACAGCACATCCACAACCTTAGATCTATGTCATGTTGCCATAGTTTATTTGTTCTTTGATTGATTGGTTGTTTCTCTTTGGTTCATTAGAGTTGTATGTTGATATGTTACCGTCCTTGGTGCCCATTATATTTGTGCACGCATGGATCAAGCACTATAGGGTTGGTAGTACTTGTATACTAGAAGGGGGAAGTTCTGTCGGAGTGACAGAAACCTACGGACGCGAACCGGATAGTTGCATGTATGGGAGTAAGAGAACCATTTACTTAAGGCTATGGTTGGGGAAACTTTAATGCTTGCTAGTATTTACGGATGTTTTCTAGCAAGCCAATCATATAGTACTTGTAATCCCGGAGGGAGAGCATGTATATTTAGCCTCTCCTACATAGAAAGCTGCATCGAAGACATTGAACCCAAGATCTTCACTAATTGATCTTGGACAAAGCCACCACTATTACCACCGCCTTTCCACACTCATGGTACTGTTAGTTTAGTTTGTTTTATTGCTGCAGCACTAACATTTATTCCGTGTATTTTATTGTTCTGCAAAGTCACCTCTCATACCCGTTATCGCTCTAGTTTTATTTCCTAGATATTGCAAACGCTTAGTGTGCATAGAGTTGTATCAGTGGTTGATAGAACTTGAGAGAATGTTTATCCTACCTTTAGCTCCTCGTTGGGTTCGACACTCTTACTTATCGAAAAGGCTACACACGATCCCATATACTTGTGGGACATCAAGACCTTTTCTGGCGCCGTTGTCGGGGAGCCATAGCGTAGGTGAATATTTTCGTGTGCACTTGTTTGCTTTATCTCTAAGTAGTTTTACTTCCTGTACCTAGTTGTTCTCTATCTCTTGTATGGATAGGGAATGCGAATTACAAAAAAATTAGTTGTACTTCTTATATAAAAAAATAAAAAAATGTTTTCAGAAAAGAAAAGTGATTGGAAAGATGAGTAATGGTAAAGTGGGGGTCGACCTTGAACACCTGTGTTCATGCCAGCGAAACCAAAACAATTCTTTCCATGGAAGCTTTTCATTAAAAACTTGTAAATAGTGTATATAGTGTATATAATGTACATATCCCGCTGTAAATAGAATGTATAGATAACCCCTAGTTTGTTATGCAAGTTTGTCACTATGCTGCCTAGAAAACAGATTTCCTGTGCTCCACTGTAGAAAATTTTAAAAATCACCAGAACGTGATCTTGATCTGAAATTTCTTGAGTGCATAGTAGTGCTTGCTATCTAACTTTCGTTAGTTCTGACTTTTCTGATTTGAGGTACGTAGACAGATCTAATAATTCAATCTTTACGGACTGATTTTGTTGAGACAGATTTCCTGTGCTGTGCTGCAAAAATTCGTGAAAAATCTCAGTATGGCATTTTGATCTGAAATTTCTTGTGCACAGACCTGAGGTTACGATCTGTCTTTCATTAATCATGAGTTTTTCGATTTGAGCTACGTAACTATCTCATTGAGTGACATCTTTACAGAGTGTTCAGTTTTGACAGATTTCTATTCTCTTTTTTTAAATATTGTACTTAGGATTCAAAAGTTTCCTTTGTTTTCGACGTACGATTGAAATAATAAGAAACCTCAGTATTAAAGTGGCTAAATATTTGATAGATTTTATAGAAATTAGGGATATTTGAACACTTGTGGGTTTTATTTAATGAGTACTAACCTACTAATGAGTTTTGTGAAGCTTTATGTGGATGCAGTTTTTTAAGTTCCAATCAATATGGTGATATGAGATGAGCAAGAGGATGCAAGAGCTCAAGCTTGGGGATGTGTTGATGTGGGAGAAACCTAGTGGATCCTCCTTGTTGATGCCCGATCTTTCACAGCGAGAACCTGGGGTAGAGATTCCTCCCAACAACGCGATGAACGCAGCCTGGAGAAGAGGGAACGAATCCAGCAAGCAACGGATCGATGAACGATACGCCTCAAACCAAGAGCTAGATAATCCTTGATGAACACAAGAACCTTCGCAGCGGATATAATAGATAAACGGCAGCGCCGTACCCCCGGAGGGATGATACACGTGAACACACGCAATGGGGAAAACCCTAATCTTGAGACTAAACTTGTTCTCTCCTAAACCCTAGCCGTGTGATGCGTGCAGTTGACACACGTCCGTTGGGAACCCCAAGAGGAAGGTGTGATGCAGACAGTAGCAAGTTCTCCCTCAGAAAGAAACCAAGGTTTATCGAACCAGGAGGAGCCAAGAAGCACGTTGAAGGTTGATGGCGACGGGATGTAGTGCGGCGCAACACCAGGGATTCCGGCGCCAACGTGGAACCTGCACAACACAACCAAAGTACTTTGCCCCAACGAAACAACGAGGTTGTCAATCTCACCGGCTTGCTGTAACAAAGGATTAACCGTATTGTGTGGAAGATGATTGTTTGCAAGAAAACAGTAAAGAACAATTGCGATAGATTGTATGCGATGTAAAGAATAGGACCGGGGTCCACAGTTCACTAGAGGTGTCTCTCCCATAAGATAAAAGCATGTTGGGTGAACAAATTACAGTCGGGCAATTGACAAATAGAGAGGGCATAACAATGCACATACATGATATGATAAATATAGTGAGATTTAATTGGGCATTACGACAAAGTACATAGACCGCTATCCAGCATGCATCTATGCCTAAAAAGTCCACCTTCGAGGTTATCATCCGAACCCCTTCCGGTATTAAGTTGCAAAACAACGGACAATTGCATTAAGTATGGTGCGTAATGTAATCAATAACTACATCCTTAGACATAGCATCAATGTTTTATCCCTAGTGGCAACGAGCACATCCACAACCTTAGAACTTTCCGTCACTCGTCCCGGATTTAATGGAGGCATGAACCCACTATCGAGCATAAATACTCCCTCTTGGAGTTAAGAGCAAAAACTTGGCCAGAGCCTCTACTAATAACGGAGAGCATGCAAGATCATAAACAACACATAGGTAATAACTTGATAATTAACATAACATAGTATTCTCTATCCATCGGATCCCGACAAACACAACATATAGTATTACAGATAGAGATAGATGATCTTGATCGTGTTAGGCAGCTCACAAGATCCGACAATGAAGCACATGAGGAGAAGACAACCATCTAGCTACTGCTATGGACCCATAGTCCAGGGGTGAACTACTCACTCATCACTCCGGAGGCGATCATGGCGATGAAGAGTCCTCCGGGAGATGATTCCCCTCTCCGGCAGGGTGCCGGAGGTGATCTCCAGAAACCCCCGAGATGGGATTGGCGGCGGCGGCGTCTCGATGGGTTTTCCGTATTGTGGCTCTCGGTACGGAGGGTTTCGCGACGGAGGCTTTAAGTAGGCGGAAGGGCAACGCGGGGGGCCACACGAGGGCCCCACACACCAGGCCGGCGCGGCCAGGGCTTGGGCCGCGCCGCCCTAGTGTGGCGGCGCCTCGTGGCCCCACTTCCTTTCCCTATCCATACAAGAGATAGAGAACAACTAGGTACAGGAAGTAAAACTACTTAGAGATAAAGCAAACAAGTGCACACGAAAATATTCACCTACGCTATGGCTCCCCGGCAACGGCGCCAGAAAAGGTCTTGATGTCCCACAAGTATATGGGATCGTGTGTAGCCTTTTCGATAAGTAAGAGTGTCGAACCCAACGAGGAGCTAAAGGTAGGATACACATTCTCTCAAGTTCTATCAACCACTGATACAACTCTACGCACACTAAGCGTTTGCAATATCTAGGAAATAAAACTAGAGCGATAACGGGTATGAGAGGTGACTTCTGGAAGCTTCGTGGCAAAATAGGACCCTGGGCGTTGATTTCGTCCAATTCCGAGAATATTTCCTTTGTAGGATTTCTGAAACCAAAAACAGCAGAAAACAACAACTGGCTCTTCGGCATCTTGTTAATAGGTTAGTGCCGGAAAATGCATAAATACGACATATAATGTGTATAAAACATGTAGATATCATCAATAATGTAGCATGGAACATAACAAATTATCGATACGTCGGAGACGTATCAGCATCCCCAAGCTTAGTTCTGCTCGTCCCGAGCAGGTAAACGATAACAAAGATAATTTCTGCAGTGACATGCCATCATAACCTTGATCATACTATTGTAAGCATATGTAATGAATGCAGCGATCAAAACAATGGTAATGACATGAGTAAACAAGTGAATCATAAAGCAAAGACTTTTCATGAATAATACTTCAAGACAAGCATCAATAAGTCTTGCATAAGAGTTAACTCATAAAGCAATAAATCAAAGTAAAGGTATTGAAGCAACACAAAGGAAGATTAAGTTTCAGCGGTTGCTTTCAACTTGTAACATGTATATCTCATGGATAATTGTCAACATAGAGTAATATAACAAGTGCAATATGCAAGTATGTAGGAATCAATGCATAGTTCACACATGTGTTTGCTTCTTGAGGTGGAGAGAAATAGGTGAAGCTGACTCAACATAAAAGTAAAAGAATGGTCCTTCAAAGAGGAAAGCATCGATTGCTATATTTGTGCTAGAGCTTTTATTTTGAAAACAAGAAACAATTTTGTCAACGGTAGTAATAAAGCATATGAGTTATGTAAATTATATCTTACAAGTTGCAAGCCTCATGCATAGTATACTAATAGTGCCCGCACCTTGTCCTAATTAGCTTGGACTACCGGATCATCGCAATACACATGTTTTAACCAAGTGTCACAAAGGGGTACCTCCATGCCGCCTGTACAAAGGTCTAAGGAGAAAGCTCGCATTTTGGATTTCTCGCTTTTGATTATTCTCAACTTAGACATCCATACCGGGACAACATGGACAACAGATAATGGACTCCTCTTTAATGCATAAGCATGTGGCAATAATTAGTGTTCTCATATGAGATTGAGGATATATGTCCAAAACTGAAACTTCCACCATGATTCATGGCTTTAGTTAGCGGCCCAATGTTCTTCTCTAACAATATGCATGCTCTAACCATTAAAGTGGTAGATCTCTCTTACTTCAGACAAGACGGACATGCATAGCAACTCACATGATATTCACCAAAGAGTTGATGGCGTCCCCAGGAACATGGTTATCGCACAACAAGCAACTTAATAAGAGATAAAGTGCATAAGTACATATTCAATAGCACAATAGTTTTTAGGCTAGTTTGTCCCATGAGCTATATATTGTAAAGGCGAATGATGAAATTTAAAGGTAGCACTCAAGCAATTTACTTTGGAATGGCGGAGAAATACCATGTAGTAGGTAGGTATGGTGGACACAAATGGCATAGTGGTTGGCTCAAGGATTTTGGATGCATGAGAAGTATTCCCTCTCGATACAAGGTTTAGGCTAGCAAGGTTTATTTGAAACAAACACAAGGATGAACGGTGCAGCAAAACTCACATAAAAGACATATTGTAAACATTATAAGACTCTACACCGTCTTCCTTGTTGTTCAAACTCAATACTAGAAATTATCTAGACTTTAGAGAGACCAAATATGCAAACCAAATTTAGCAAGCTCTAGGTGTTTCTTCATTAATAGGTGCAAAGTATATGATGTAAGAGCTTAAACATGAGCACAACAATTGCCAAGTATCAAATTATTCAAGACATTTTAGAATTACTACATGTAGCATTTCCCGATTCCAACCATATAACAATTTAACGAAGAAGATTCAACCTTCGCCTTGAATACTATGAGTAAAGCTGATACGTCTCCGACGTATCGATAATTTCTTATGATCCATGCCATATTATTGATGATACCTACATGTTTTATGCACACTTTATGTCATATTCGTGCATTTTCTGGAACTAACCTATTAACAAGATGCCGAAGAGCCGATTCTTTGTTTTACGCTGTTTTTGGTTTCGAAAATCCTAGTAACAAAAAATTCTCGGAATTGGACGAAATCAAGACCCAGGATCCTATTTTGCCACGAACCTTCCAGAAGACCGAAAGGGATACGAAGTGGGGCGACGAGGCGCCGCCACCATAGGGCCGCGCGGCTAGAGGGGGGCCCGCGCCGCCCTATGGTGTGGGCCCCTCGTCAGCCCTCCGACTCTGCCCTTCCGCCTACTTAAGACTCCGTCGCGAAACCCCTGATGCGAAAAACCACGATACGGAAAACCTTCCAGAGACGCCGCCGCCGTCAATCCCATCTCGGGGGATTCTGGAGATCTCCTCCGGCACCCTGCCGGAGAGGGGATTCATCTCCCGGAGAACTCTACACCGCCATGGTCGCCTCCGGAGTGATGAGTGAGTAGTTCACCCCTGGACTATGGGTCCATAGCGGTAGCTAGATGGTTGTCTTCTCCTCATTGTGCTTCATTGTTGGATCTTGTGAGCTGCCTAACATGATCAAGATCATCTATCCGTAATACTCTATGTTGTGTTTGTCGGGATCCGATGGATAGAGAATACCATGTTATGTTAATTATCAAGTTATTACATATGTGTTGTTTATGATCTTGCATGCTCTCCGTTATTAGTAGAGGCTCTGGCCAAGTTTTTGCTCTTAACTCCAAGAGGGAGTATTTATGCTCGATAGTGGGTTCATGCCTGCATTGACACCTGGGACAGTGACAGAAAGTTCTAAGGTTGTGTTGTGATGTTGCCACTAGGGATAAAACATTGGCGCTATGTCCGAGGATGTAGTTGTTGATTACATTACGCACCATACTTAATGCAATTTTCTGTTGTTTAGCAACTTAATACCGGAGGGGGTTCGGACGATAACCTGAAGGTGGACTTTTTAGGCATAGATGCAGTTGGATGGCGGTCTATGTACTTTGTCGTAATGCCCAATTAAATCTCACTTTACTTATCATGACATGTATGTGCATTGTTATGCCCTCTCTATTTGTCAATTGCCCGACTGTAATTTGTTCACCCAACATGCTTTTATCTTATGGGAGAGACACCTCTAGTGAACTGTGGACCCCGGTCCATTCTTTAATACTTGAAATACAAATCTGCTCGCAATACTTGTTTTACTGTTTTCTCTGCAAACAATCATCTTCCACACAATACGGTTAATTCTTTGTTACAGCAAGCCGGTGAGATTGACAACCTCACTGTTTCGTTGGGGCAAAGTACTTTGGTTGTGTTGTGCAGGTTCCACGTTGGCGCCGGAATCTCGGTGTTGCGCCGCACTACATCCCGCCGCCATCAACCTTCAACGTGCTTCTTGGCTCCTCCTGGTTCGATAAACCTTGGTTTCTTTCTGAGGGAAAACTTGCTGCTGTGCGCATCATACCTTCCTCTTGGGGTTCCCAACGAACGTGTGAAATACACGCCATCAAAAGCCTAAGGACATACTTGTCCATATGCAACAGCGGAGCGTGTCTCTCTCCCACACAATGAATGATAGGATCCATTTTATTCAAACAAAAACAAAAACAAAAACAAACCGACGCTCCAAGCAAAGCACATAAGATGTGACGGAATAAAAATATAGTTTCAGGGGAGGAACCTGATAATGTTGTCGATGAAGAAGGGGATGCCTTGGGCATCTCCAAGCTTAGACGCTTGAGTCTTCTTAAAATATGCAGGGGTGAACCACGGGGGCATCCCCAAGCTTAGAGCTTTCACTCTTCTTGATCATATTGCATCATTCTCCTCTCTTGATCCTTGAAAACTTCCTCCACACCAAACTCGAAACAACTCATTAGAGGGTTACTGCACAATAAAAATTAACATGTTCAGAGGTGACATAATCATTCTTAACACTTATGTACATTGCATTAAGCTACTGGACATTAATGGAACAAAGAAATTCATCTAACATAGCAAAAGAGGCAATGCGAAATAAAAGGCAGAATCTGTCAAAACAGAACAGTCCGTAAATATGGATTTTATCGAGGCACCAGACTTGCTCAAATGAAAATTCCCAAATTGAATGAAAGTTGCGTACATATCTGAGGATCACGCACGTAAATTGGCTTAATTTTCTGAGCTACCTACGGGGAGGCAGGTCGAAATTCGTGACGGAAAAGAAATGCAGTAAGCTGCGCGGTAATCCAAATCTAGTATTCACTTTACTATCAAAGACTTTACTTGGCACAACAAAGCACAAAACTAAGATAAGGAGAGGTTGCTACAGTAGTAAACAACTTCCAAGACTCAAATATAAAACAAAAATACTGTAGTAAAAACATGGGTTGTCTCCCATAAGCGCTTTTCTTTAACGCCTTTCAGCTAGGCGCAGAAAGTGTATATCAAGTGTTATCAAGAGATGAAGCATCAACATCATAATTTGCTCTAATAATAGAATCATAAGGTAACTTCATTTTTTTCTAGGGAAGTGTTCCATACCTTTCTTGAGAGGAAATTGATATTTAATATTACCTTCCTTCATATCAATAGTAGCACCAACGGTTCGAAGAAAAGGTCTTCCCAATATAATGGGGCAAGATGCATTGCATTCAATATCCAAGACAACAAAATCAATGGGGACAAGATTATTGTTAACCATAATATGAACATTATAAACTCTCCCCAAAGGTTTCTTTTTAGCATTATCTGCGAGATTAACATCCAAATAACAATTTTTCAATGGTGGCAAGTCAAGCATATCATAGACTTTCTTAGGCATAACGAAATACTTGCACCAAGATCACATAAAGCATTACAATCAAAATCATTGACCCTCATTTTAATGATGGGCTCCCAACCATCCTCTAGCTTTCTAGGAATAGAAGTTTCAAGTTTTAGTTTCTCTTCTCTAGCTTTTATGAGAGCATTTGTAATATGTTTTGTAAAGGCTAAATTTATAGCACTAGCATTAGGACTCTTAGCAAGTTTTTGTAAGAACTTTATAACTTCAGAGATGTGACAATCATCAAAATCTAAATCATTATGAGCTACAGCAATGTGATCATCATCCCCAGTGTTGGAAAAAATTTCAGCAGTTTTATCACAGGCAGTTTCAGCAGTTTTAGCAATTTCAGGCGGTTTTGTACGCTTTGCACTAGGAGCAGAAACATTGCCAACACCAATTATTTTACCATTGATAGTAGGAGGTGCAGCAACATGTGAGGAATCAACATTACTTGTGGTGGTAATAGTCCAAACTTTAGCTACATTATTCTCTTTAGCTAGTTTTTCATTTTCTTCTCTATCCCACCTAGCACGCAATTCAGCCATTAATCTTATATTCTCACTAATTATAACTTGGATGGCATTTGCTGTAGTAGTAATCTTATTATCAATATCCTTATTAGGCATAACTTTCAATTTTAAAAGATCAACATCAGAGGCAAGTCTATCAACTCTAGAAGCAAGAATATCAATTTTATCAAGCTTTTCCTCAACAGATTTGTTAAAAGCAGTTTGTGTACTAATAAATTCTTTAAGCATGGCTTCAAGTACAGGGGGTGTGTTCCTATTATTGTTGTAAGAATTCCCATAAGAATTAGCATAACCGTTACCATTATTATAAGGATATGGCCTATAGTTATTACTAGAATTGTTCCGATAAGCATTATTGTTGAAATTATTGTTTTTAATGAAATTCACATCAACATTTTCTTCTTGAGCAACCAATGAAGCTAACGGAACATTATTAGGATCAACATTAGTCCCATCATTCACAAGCATAGACATAATAGCATCAATCTTATCACTCAAGGAAGAGGTTTCTTCGACAGAATTTACCTTCTTACCTTGTGGGGCTCTTTCCGTGTGCCATTCAGAGTAATTAATCATCATATTATCAAGGAGCTTTGTTGCTTCACCAAGAGTGATGGACATAAAGGTACCTCCAGCAGCTGAATCCAATAAGTTCCGCGAAGAGAAATTCGAGTCCTGCATAAAAGGTTTGGATGATCATCCAAGTAGTCGGTCCATGGGTTGGGCAATTTTTAACCAAAGATTTCATTCTTTCCCAAGCTTGTGCAACATGCTCATTATCCAATTGTTTAAAATTCATTATGCTACTCCTCAAAGATATAATTTTAGCAGGGGGATAATATCTACCAATAAAAGCATCCTTGCATTTAGTCCATGAATCAATACTATTCTTAGGCAGAGATAGCAACCAATCTTTAGCTTTTCCTCTTATTGAGAAAGGAAACAATTTTAATTTTATAATGTCACCATCTACATCTTTATACTTTTGCATTTCACACAATTCAACAAAGTTATTGAGATGGGCAGCAGCATCATCAGAACTAACACCAGAAAATTGCTCTCGCATAACAAGATTTAGTAGAGCAGGTTTAATTTCAAAGAATTCTGCTGTAGTAGCAGGTGGAGCAATAGGTGTGCATAAGAAATCATTATTATTTGTGGTTGTGAAGTCACACAACTTAGTATTTTCTGGAGTGGCCATTTTAGCAGTAGTAAATAAAGCAAACTAGATAAAGTAAATGCAAGTAACTAATTTTTTTGTGTTTTTGGTATAGAGTGCAAGACAGTAAATAAAGTAAAACTAGCAACTAATTTTTTTGTGTTTTGATATATGTTGAAGATATGCCCAAGAGGCAATAATAAAATGGTTATTATAATATAATCTTTGTGTTTATGATAATGTTTACATACCATGCTATAATTGTATTAACCGAAACATTGATACATGTGTGTTATGTGAACAACAAGGAGTCCCTAGTAAGCCTCTTGTATAACTAGCTTGTTGATTAATAGATGATCATGGTTTCGTGATCATGAACATTGGATGTTATTAATAACAAGGTTATGTCATTATATGAATGATGTAATGGACACACCCAATTAAGCGTAGCATAAGATCTCGTCATTAAGTTATTTGCTATAAGCTTTCGATACATAGTTACCTAGTCCTTATGACCATGAGATCATGTAAATCACTTATACCGGAAAGGTACTTTGATTACATCAAACGCCACTTGCGTAAATGGGTGGTTATAAAGGTGGGATTAAGTATCTGGAAAGTATGAGTTGAGGCATATGGATCAACGAGTGGGATTTGTCCATCCTGATGACGGATAGATATACTCG
>NC_061511.1:153201286-153233099 GCF_022539505.1 Lolium rigidum
CAATATAATGCAGCAAACAAAGTAGTAAATAAAATAAAGCAAGACAAAAACAAAGTAAAGAGATTGGATTGTGGAGACTCCCCTTGCGAGCGTGTCTTGATCTCCCCGGCAACGGCGCCAGAAAAAGAGCTTGATGCGTGCAGTTGACACACGTCCGTTGGGAACCCCAAGAGGAAGGTGTGATGCAGACAGTTGCAAGTTTTCCCTCAGAAAGAAACCAAGGTTTATCAAACCAGGAGGAACCAAGAAGCACGTTGAAGGTTGATGGCGACGGGATGTAGTGCGGCGCAACACCAGGGATTCCGGCGCCAATGTGGAACCTGCACAACACAACCAAAGTACTTTGCCCCAACGAAACAGTGAGGTTGTCAATCTCACCGGCTTGCTGTAACAAAGGATTAACCGTATTGTGTGGAAGATGATTGTTTGCGAGAAAACGAGTAAAGAACAATTGCGGTAGATTGTATGCGATGTAAAGAATAGGACCGGGGTCCACAGTTCACTAGAGGTGTCTCTCCCATAAGATAAAAGCATGTTGGGTGAACAAATTACCGTCGGGCAATTGACAAATAGAGAGGGCATAACAATGCACATACATGATATGATAAATATAGTGAGATTTAATTGGGCATTACGACAAAGTACATAGACCGCTATCCAGCATGCATCTATGCCTAAAAAGTCCACCTTCGAGGTTATCATCCGAACCCCTTCCGGTATTAAGTTGCAAAACAACCAGACAATTGCATTAAGTATGGTGCGTAATGTAATCAATAACTACATCCTTAGACATAGCATCAATGTTTTATCCCTAGTGGCAACAGCACATCCACAACCTTAGAACTTTCTGTCACTGTCCCAGATTTAATGGAGGCATTGAACCCACTATCGAGCATAAATACTCCCTCTTGGAGTTAAGAGCAAAAACTTGGCCAGAGCCTCTACTAATAACGGAGAGCATGCAAGATCATAAACAACACATAGGAAAATAACTTGATAATTAACATAACATAGTATTCTCTATCCATCGGATCCCGACAAACACAACATATAGTATTACAGATAGATGATCTTGATCATGTTAGGCGGCTCATAAGATCCGACAATGAAGCACATGAGGAGAAGACAACCATCTAGCTACTGCTATGGACCCATAGTCCAGGGGTGAACTACTCACTCATCACTCCGGAGGCGATCATGGCGATGAAGAGTCCTCCGGGAGATGATTCCCCTCTCCGGCAGGGTGCCGGAGGTGATCTCCAGAAACCCCCGAGATGGGATTGGCGGCTGCGGCGTCTCAGTAAGGTTTTCCGTATTGTGGCTCTCGGTACAGAGGGTTTCGCGACGGAGGCTTTAAGTAGGCGGAAGGGCAACGCGGGGGGCCACACGAGGGCCCCACACACCAGGCCGGCGCGGCCAGGGCTTGGGCCGCGCCGCCCTAGTGTGGCGGCGCCTCGTGGCCCCACTTCCTTTCCCCCTCGGTCTTCTGGAAGCTTCGTGGCAAAATAGGACCCTGGGCGTTGATTTCGTCCAATTCCGAGAATATTTCCTTTGTAGGATTTCTGAAACCAAAAACAGCAGAAAACAGCAACTGGCTCTTCGGCATCTTGTTAATAGGTTAGTGCCGGAAAATGCATAAATACGACATATAATGTGTATAAAACATATAGATATCATCAATAATGTAGCATGGAACATAAGAAATTATCGATACGTCGGAGACGTATCACCGTGCCATCTCCTTATATGAGAGGGAGAGCTGGCCGGCCGGCCCCCTTATTGGGCCTAACCTAGTTCGACTTGGACAGGCCCAAGTCAAACAGACTCTATTAAAAACCCTAGATGGCCCACAGCATGACCTGGCTACATTATTTCCTAACATAGAATGAATGACACAACCTTAGACTTAATTATTACATTGCGTAGGTCGTCCTAGCGTGCCACTCCTGAATCCTTGATGGCGTACCACCTAGGTTGGTGGAGTCCTGAAATTGGGCTCCACATAGGCCTCCGTGCCCATATCATCCTCCCCCCCTTCAAGAAGCGTTGTCCCCAACGCGTGAGGGTCTTCTGGAAAAGGTGACGTGATATGAACATGACACGTCCTCGCCCTCCTCAAGTCTTGCTTGCCTTCCACACCACATCCTCCCTCGCGGCCTGCTTGACTTGACACAGCACTTGGCGCCTCCTTTCTTCTCCACATGAGCTTGGACTTCGGCGCCAATTCCTTCTTCTTGCGAGGTTTTGATGGACCCTTGTGTCGCTGCACATGACCCTGCACAAGATGTGTAATTCCTGGGCCACATAGATGTCTCACACGTCCATCCTTGCCTCGATGCATCCGCGGTGTCGCGGAAAACAACCGTATGTGTCGTACCGGAACACAACCGGACGAATTTTTGCGAACTTTCCGGTTTGCAGCCGGTGGACCGGGTTCTACGCCAGGCAGCCCGGTCACTGGCCCGGTTGACCAGATTTCATACCAGGTTTTTCCTGGTCGCGAAATTTCGTCTTCTTCCCGATTCTGGTCGCGATTTTTCGCGATTTTGACCTCCGAAACAGCCATGGATGACCTCCAAACTACACCAAACAACGCCAAACTTCCTCCAACCAACCTCCTTCGACCGAGAGCCAAACTCCTCCGATCTTAGAACTAATCTTATCCGATGCAAACCGATCAAAGAGATCGATCAACAACACCTCGCCGTGAGCAACCCAGAAAGCTGATACCACATGATGTGGGAGAAACCCAGTGGATCCTCCTTGTTGATGCCCGATCTTTCACAGCGAGAACCTGGGGTAGATATTCCTCCCAACAACGCGATGAACGCAGCCTGGAGAAGAGGGAACGAATCCAGCAAGCAACGGATCGATGAATGATACGCCTCAAACCAAGAGCTAGATAATCCTTGATGAACACAAGAACCTTCGCAGCGGATATAATAGATAAACGGCAGCGCCGTACCCCCGGAAGGATGATACACGTGAACACACGCAATGGGGAAAACCCTAATCTTGAGACTAAACTTGTTCTCTCCTAAACCCTAGCCGTGCCATCTCCTTATATGAGAGGGAGAGCTGGCCGGTCGGCCCCCTTATTGGGCCTAACCTAGTTCGACTTGGACAGGCCCAAGTCAAACAGACTCTATTAAAAACCCTAGATGGCCCACAAGCATGACTCGGCTACATTATTTCCTAACATAGAATGAATGACACAACCTTAGACTTAATTATTACATTGCGTAGGTCGTCCTAGCGTGTCACTCCTGAATCCTTGATAGCGTACCACCTAGGTTGGTGGAGTCCTGAAATTGGGCTCCACATAGGCCTCCGTGCCCATATCATGTGTAGATGGATCCCAAGAGAATATTCAAGAAGATGCAAATATCTAAGCTTGGGGATGCCCAAGGCATCCCCCTATATATCAACCAACATGAGGTTGTCTCCTTCAAACTCAATATTACCCATTCACATGTAAGCATTGTATATAGTTGCTTTTATTATCTTTGGTTTTATCCTATTTAGTTTTATTAGGTTCTTTATTTGATTCTTGTTTCTTTGTCAGTTTCACTTATAATTGGAAAACAACAACAAAAAAAGGGGGGGTTTGAGAGCTCCATCAAATAATCATGCCCTTCTTAAATGGGTATAAAGAAAGAGCTTTATGGGAGACAACCCAATATGTTTATATTTCTGTTATTTACTGCTTTGTTGAGTCTTGGAAGTCATTACTACTGTAATGACCTCTCCTTATCATGTTTGTTTTGTTTTTGTGCCAATAATTGCCTCTAATGGTAAGAAAGTGGTATTTGGGAGATTTGCAATCTTGTTTACTGTTTCTGGTTCGTCACGAGAAAAATCCCCAAAAATCAACAGAACGTAAGTTTGAGCTGCCAATTTACGATCATCTTCCCCAGGTATTTATCTAACTTTCATTAGTTCAGAGTTTTTCGAGTTACGCAGCGTAACTCTTTTTCAAAAATCAATTTTTACGAACTGTTTTGTTTCGACAGATTCTTGCACTGTTTTGCATTTGCATCTTTTTGCCCACCTTTTTGAGTTCTCTTGATCAAAGAACCTTATTGAAGTTGTGCTACAGTAGGAGGAGGCGTTTTGGCTCATAGGAGCAAATGCTCCCATTATACAAAATAATTAAAAAAATAATTTTAAAAATGACAAAAAATTCTGACATAATTTTTTTGCTGTACATCATGACATTCTATGTTAGTGCACAAGTTTTCGTGGAGAAACAATATTTTATGTGGCGTGTACAAAAAAGACAAAAAAATGTCTTGTACGTAGTCATGTTATAGCATCAAAATTTGTCTTTTTTACAGGAGCCACAAATTTTTTTAGTTTTTTTTTTGAAAACTTGTGTACGAAAATAAAATGTGTAGATGTACATGTAAATTTTATTTTAGAATTTTTTGACACTTCGAAATGTTGATTCACATAATGGGAGCAAATGCTCCTATGAGCCAAAGTGAATATCCCTGCTACGATAGCTAATGCTTATTAAAATGCTTTTCATATGTCATACTGAACTTTGTAGATTTGATTAATATTATCATTGCACTAACGCTGCTAATGAGATTTGTGATGAGTTTTGTATGAAGAAAGTTTTCAAGTGTAGGAAAGAAGAATGATGAGATGAGATGAAGAATGGACAAAAGCTCAAGCTTGGGGATGCACATGTCACCCCAAGATATATTCAAGAAGTACAAGCGTCAAAGCTTGGGGATGCCCAAGGCATCCCCTTCTTCATTAATAAAAATATCAGGTCCTGTTTCTGTTCACTATATTTTTATTGCTTCATATACTATGTGCTATTCTTGGAGCGTCTTTATTTTCTGTTGTGTATTTTATTTTCAATAAAGTGGGCACCATCATACCATGTTTGTTTGGGAGAGAGACACGCTCCGTTTTAATTGTATGAACGCTCTAGTTTTCACTCTTATTGTTCAACGAGCGTTTTATTTTTGCTAGTACTGCGTTTAGCTCTGGTTTTTCACTCCTATTTTGTTCAGAGCTTGTTAGTATGCTTCAGTTATATATGATTAGCTCTCTGATCTTTAATGAATATTAAAAATGAGAGTTGTTTCAAATAAGTTGATTGGTGTTTGATACGAGTAAAAATGTTTCATATTAATAGTGATGCAAATGGAAGATCTCCTCTGATGTTTCAATTGGGTTGAATTGATCATTTAGTTTTAGACTTTTAATATCACAATATGCTTTAATTAATAAGTTTTGTCGCTATGCATGATTATGACCATTATTGCTCTCTTAGTTGGTCGTTATCTTTCTTTTTGCTAGCCTTCATTCTGTACTGAGTATGATCTCTACTCGTGCATCCAACCACCAAAAACCAAAATATGCCAAAGTGTCCATCATACCTACCTATATGTGGTATTTCACCGCCACTCCAAGTAAATTTACATGTGCTACCTTTAAAACCTTCAAAATAATTCATTGTTTTTGCAATACATAGCTCATGGGAAAGTAGCCTAAAAAATATTGTGGTGAGGAATATGTCACTTATGTATCTTAGTTCTTATAAGCTGCTTGTTGTGTGGCAACAATGCTGACATGGGGACAACATCATCATATTTTTGATAAATATCATGTGAGTTACTATGCATGTCCGTCTTGTCTGAAGTAAAGGAGATAACCATGATAAAAGGTTAGAGTATGCATATTGTTTGAGAAGAACATTGGGCCGCTAACCAAAGCCATGTTTACATGGTGGAAGTTTCAGCATGGACATTAAAACCTCAAAAATCTCTTATGAGAAATTTATGTTGCCAAAAGCTTTAAGCTTAAAGAGGAGTCCATTTGTCCGTTGTCCATGTTGTCCCGGTATGGATGTCTAAGTTGAGAATAATCAAAAGCGAGAAATCCAATGCGAACTTTCTCCTTAGACCTTTGTACAGGTGGCATGGAGGTACCCCTTTGTGAAACTTGGTTGAAACATATGTAATGCGATGATAATCCATGGAAATCCGTGCTAATTAGGACAAGGTGCGGGCACTAATAGTATTCGATGCATGAGGCTTGCAACTTATAGGAAGTTTTATACATAACCTATATTACTTATTGCTACCGTTGACACAATTGCCTCTCTTAAAATTTTATATCTCTATGTTTTCAAAATAAAAAAGCTCTAGCACATGTTTAATCTCTGCTTCCCTCTGCGAAGGGCCATTCTTTTACTTTTATGTTGAGTCTTCATCTTCTAAGTTATATGCACCGTCTTATGAGAGCATAGTTGTCATTCTTAGTTCTATGTGCATGGTCCCAAAATTATTATTGATTGAATCATGAATGTGTTACTAATTGTTCTTAAATTATTTGTATCTAGTTATCCTTTGAACTTTGAAGGTGCATGTCACCTCAAAAATTATTCTTTTTATCACTTACCTACTCGAGGACGAGCAGGAGTTAAGCTTGGGATGTTGATACGTCGCAAACGTATCTATAATTTTTGATGTTACATGCTTGTTTTACACCAATTACTATATGTTTTAAGGGATTAACCTATTAATAGTTGCAAAAGTGCACAAGTTCTTAGTTTCAACTTTGTTGTGCAGGAAATAGGCAAATATGGAAGGAAATAGCTCATTATGCTGAAATCTGGAATTTCCCGGAATCTGTCCCTGCTGAACACTTTTCAAAGATCGCTTTGAAACTCCATCAAAACGATGTCCAATGGAAAAGTCGTAAACTACAAAGTTGTAGAGAATGTCAAGCCGAACAATTTGGAAATCTTATTCGTCCAGAACAGACAACGGATGCATCCGGTAGAGCAGAATTACTGCAGAGGTTCGTGCAGTCTCGGGACTCCGAAAGTTGGTGACGTATTTGACACAAACTCTTTCCATACCTGGATATTTCAGCTCAGCCACGAGTTGTGAGGATCATGAAGGACAGAGGGAAGTCGTAGGAAGGTTCTAGAGGTGCCCAAGAGCCCTTGGATCAAAGGGCATCCATCCCATGGCCTAGATTGCATCTCCAACACTATATATTGATGGGAAACCCTATTTTTAGAGGCCCCCAAGCATTGTCACGAAAATCCTCCTCCTTGGCAGCAGCCAAGGAGGGGGAAACACTCATCTACACCGGGTGTCACTCCGTGGAGGCCAACCTCTACGAAGGCCAGCTCTCGCGCCTGGGATCGTCCGCGCTCGACACGTGGCGCACGGCAGATTTCCACCAAACCTTCCGAAAACCAACTACGACTCACGTACGTATTCTTCCATCTGACACGCGCGGGTACCTCCTCTCTCTGTACAAACACAAACAGCGCAGCCGCGAGCGATCCTGCGCGTATTTCTCGTACGTACAGCGGCGTACTTCTCTAGCTACTAATCCGCACGCGAACCATCCGCTCAGCGCGGTCTCTTCTCGTACACCCACGTACTTCCTTGCATCCTGGGCGAGCTGCCTAGGCGTGGGCCTTCCACTCGGTTAGGCATGCAAGTACGTACCCAAGTAATGAGCAAGTACGTAACCCATGAGTGCCTCGTGCTTTGTTTGAACATCGATCAGCTAGTTTTAGTTTAGCACGTACATGCAGATGACACGAGTACAGATAACTGTAAGACACGAGTACGGTTACATACAAGGGACGAGTACAGTTCCGTGTAACACACGAGTACAGTTACACGTGTACAAAAACAATTGCAGACACGAGCGAGTACAAATACAGTTGCACACACGAGCGAGTACAGTCGCGCACACGAACAGGTACAGTCGTGCACACGAGAAGGTACATGTACAGAAGTACAGTCACGCACACGAGCAGGTACAGTCGCGCACACGAGCAGGTACAGTCGTGAACACGAGCAAGTACATGTACAGAAGTACAGTCGCACACACGAGCGAGTACAGTCGCGCACACGAGTAAGTACAGGTAACACACGGGCGAGTACAGTTACCCTAGCGTGTGGGCCCCCCGTGACGCCCCTTGACCTGCCCTTCCGCCTACTTAAAGCCTTCGTCGCGAAACCCCCAGTACCGAGAGCCACGATACGGAAAACATTACTGAGACGCCGCCGCCGCCAATCCCATCTCGGGGGATTCAGGAGATCGCCTCCGGCACCCTGCCAGAGAGGGGAATCATCTCCCGGAGGTCTCTTCATCGCCATGATCGCCTCCGGGTCGATGTGTGAGTAGTCCACCCCTGGACTATGGGTCCATAGCAGTAGTTAGATGGTTGTCTTCTCCTCATTGTGCTATCATGTTAGATCTTGTGAGCTGCCTATCATGATCAAGATCATCTATTTGTAATGCTACATGTTGGGTTTGTTGGGATCCGATGAATATTGAATACTATGTCAAGTTGATTATCAATCTATCATATATGTTATTTATGTTCTTGCATGCTCTCCGTTGCTAGTAGAGGCTCTGGCCAAGTTGATACTTGTGACTCCAAGAGGGGGTATTTATGCTCGATAGTGGGTTCATGCCTCCATTAAATCCGGGACGATGTGACGAAAGTTCTAAGGTTGTGGATGTGCTCGTTGCCACTAGGGATAAAACATCGATGCTTTGTCTAAGGATATTTGTGTTGATTACATTACGCACCATACTTAATGCAATTGTCTGTTGTTTGCAACTTAATACCGGAAGGGGTTCGGATGATAACTCGAAGGTGGACTTTTTAGGCATAGATGCATGCTCGGATAGCGGTCTATGTACTTTGTCGTAATGCCCCGATTAAATCTCATAGTACTCATCATGATATATGTATGTGCATTGTTATGCCTTCTTTATTTGTCAATTGCCCAACCGTAATTTGTTCACCCAACATCTGTTTATCTTATGGGAGAGACACCACTAGTGAACTCGTGGACCCCGGTCCTATTCTTTACATCTGAAATACAATCTACCGCAATTGTTCTTTATCGTTCCTCGCAAACAATCATCATCATCCACGCTTTACATCTAATCCTTTGTTTACAGACAAGCCGGTGAGATTGACAACCTCACTCGTTACGTTGGGGCAAAGTACTATGATTGTGTTGTGCGGGTTCCACGTTGGCGCCGGAATCCCTGGTGTTGCGCCGCACTACACTCCGCCACCAACAACCTTCACGTGCTCCTTGACTCCTACTTGGTTCGATAACCTTGGTTTCTTATCGAGGGAAACTTGCTCGTTGTGCGCATCACACCTTCCTCTTGGGGTTCCCATCGGACGTGTCAACTACACGCAGCAAGTAAAATTTCTGGCGCCGTTGCCGGGGAGATCAAGACACGCTGCAAGGGGAGCCTCCCACATCCAATCTCTTTGCTTTGTTTTTGTCTTGCTTTACTTTACTTTACTTACTGCTTTGTTTGCTCTATATAAAAAACACACAAAAATTAGTTGCTAGTTTTACTTTATTTACTGTCTTGTTCTCCATATCAAAAACACAAAAAAATTAGTTACTTGCATTTACTTTATCTAGTTTGCTTTATTTACTATTGCTAAAATGGGTACTGTTGAGAATACTAAGTTGTGTGACTTCACTAGCACAAATAATAATGATTTCCTATGCACACCTATTGCTCCACCTGCTACCACAGCAGAATTCTTTGAAATTAAACCTGCTTTACTGAATCTTGTTATGAGAGAGCAATTTTCTGGTGTTAGTTCTGATGATGCTGCTGCCCATCTTAATAATTTTGTTGAACTATGTGAAATGCAAAAGTATAAGGATGTATATGGTGACATTATAAAATTAAAATTGTTTCATTTCTCCTTATGAGGAAGAGCTAAAGATTGGTTGCTATCCCTGCCTAGAAATAGTATTGATTCATGGACTAAATGTAAGGATGCTTTTATCGGTAGATATTATCCTCCCGCTAAAATTATATCTTTGAGAAGTAGCATAATGAATTTCAAGCAATTAGATAATGAACATGTTGCTCAAGCATGGGAGAGAATGAAATCTTTGGTAAAGAATTGCCCAACCCATGGACTAACTACTTGGATGATCATCCAAACCTTCTATGCAGGATTGAATTTTTCTTTGCGCAACCTATTGGATTCAGCTGCTGGAGGTACCTTTATGTCCATCACTTTGGGGGCGGCAACAAAGCTTCTTGATGATATGATGATAATACTCTGAATGGCACACGGAAAGAGCTCCACAAGGTAAGAAGGTAAATCCTGTTGAAGAAACCTCCTCCTTGAGTGATAAGATTGATGCTATTATGTCTATGCTTGTGAATGGTAGATCTAATGTTGATCCTAATAATGTTCCTTTAGCTTCATTGGTTGCCCAAGAAGAACATGTTGATGTGAATTTCATTAAAAGTAATAATTTCAACAACAATGCTTATAGGAATAATTCTGGTAACAACTATAGGCCATATCCTTCTGCTAATGGTAATGGTTATGGTAATTCTTATGGGAATTCTTACAACAATAATAGGACTGTACCCCCTGGTCTTGAAGCTATGCTTAAAGAATTTATTAGTACACAAACTGCTTTTAACAAATCTGTTGAAGAAAAGCTTGATAAAATTGATATTCTTGCTTCTAAGGTTGATAGACTTGCCTCTGATGTTGATCTTTTAAAATTGAAAGTTATGCCTAATAAGGATATTGATAATAAAATTGTTACTACAGCAAATTCCATCCAAGTTCGAATTAATGAAAATATTAGATTGATGGCTGAATTGCATGCTAGGTGGGAAAGAGAAGAAAATGAAAAACTAGCTAAAGAGAATAATGTAGCTAAAGTTTGGACTATTACCACCACTAGTAATGTTAATGCTTCACATGTTGCTACACCTCCTACTATCAATGGTAAAATAATTGGTGTTGGCAATGTTTCTACTCCTAGTGCAAAGCGTGCAAAATTGCCTGAAACTGCTAAAACTGCTGAAACTGATAAAACTGCTGAATTTTTCAAAATGTTGGGGACAATGATTCCATTGCTGTAGGTCATAATGGTTTAGATTTTGATGATTGTCACATCTCTGAAGTTATAAAGTTCTTACAAAAACTTGCTAAAAGTCCCAATGCTAGTGCTATAAATTTAGCCTTTACAAAACATATTACAAATGCTCTCATAAAAGCTAGAGAAGATAAACTAAAACTTGAGACTTCTATTCCTAGGAAGTTAGAAGATGGTTGGGAGCCCATTATTAAGATGAGGGTCAATGATTTTGATTGTAATGCTTTGTGTGATCTTGGTGCAAGTATTTCTGTTATGCCTAAGAAAATCTATGATATGCTTGACTTGCCACCATTGAAAAATTGTTATTTGGATGTTAATCTCGCTGATAATGCTATAAAGAAACCTTTGGGGAGGATTTATAATGTTCGTATTATGGTTAACAATAACCTTGTCCCCGTTGATTTTGTTGTCTTGGATATTGAATGCAATGCATCTTGTCCCATCATATTGGGAAGACCTTTTCTTCGAACTGTTGGTGCTACTATTGATATGAAGGAAGGTAATATCAAATATCAATTTCCTCTCAAGAAAGGTATAGAAGACTTCCCTAGAAAGAGAATGAAGTTACCTTATGATTCTATTATTAGAACAAATTATGATGTTGATGCTTCATCTCTTGACAATACTTGATTCACACTTTCTGCGCCTAGCTGAAAGGCGTTAAAGAAAAGCGCTTATGGGAGACAACCCATGATTTTACTTCTGCACTTTATTTTATATTTGAGTCTTGGAAGTTGTTATTACTGTAGCAACCTCTCCTTATCTTTATTTTATCGCATTGTTGTGCCAAGTAAAGTCTTTGATAGTAAAGTCAATACTAGATTTGGATTACTGCGCAGGAACAGATTTCTTGCTGTCACGAAATTGAGCCGCCCCTGCTGTAGAAAATTTATAAAAATCTGCCAATTTACGTGCGTGATCCTCAGATATGTACGCAACTTTCATTTAATTTGGGAATTTTCATCTGAGCAAGCTGGTGCCTTAAAAAAATTCGTCTTTACGGACTGTTCTGTTTTGACAGATTCTGCCTTTTATTTCGCATTGCCTGTTTTGCTATGTTTGATGGATTTCTTTGTTCCATTAACTTTCAGTAGCTTTGTGCAATGTCCAGAAGTGTTAAGAATGATTATGTCACCTCTGAATATATGAATTATGCACTGACCCTCTAATGAGTTTGTTTTGAGTTTGGTGTGGAGGAAGTTTTCAAGGGTCAAGAGAGGAGGATGATACAATATGATCAAGAAGAGTGAACAGTCTAAGCTTCGGGATGCCCCCGTGGTTCATCCCTGCATATTTTAAGAAGACCCACACGTCTAAGCTTGGGGATGCCCAAGGCATCCCTTCTTCATCGACAACTTATCAGGTCACCTCTAGTGAAACTATATTTTTATTCCGTCACATCTTATGTGCTTTACTTGGAGCGTCTGTTTGTTTTTGTTTTTGTTTTTGTTTGAATAAAATCGGATCCTAGCATTCTTTGTTTGGGAGAGAGACACGCTCCGCTGTTTCGTATGAACAAATATGTTCTTAGCTTTATCTTTAATGTTCATTGCGAAAGTTGAACTATTTCATTCATTGATATATGGTTGGAAACGGAAAATGGCGCATGTGGTAAATGGTATAATGTCTTGAATAATGTGATACTTGGAAATTGTTGTGCTCATATAGATCATGTTTAAGCTCTTGCATCATGTACCTTGTACCCATTAATGAAGAACTACATAGAGCTTGTTAAAATTTGGTTTGCATGATTGATCTCTAGAGTCTAGATATTTTCTGGTTAAGGTGTTTGAACAACAAGGAGAGAATGTAAAGTCTTATAATACTTACAATATGTTCATATGTGAGCTTTGCTGCACCTTTTACACTTGAGTTTGCTTCAAACAACCTTGCTAGCCTAGCCTTGTATTGAGAGGAATTCTTCTCGTGCATCCAAATTCTTGAGCCAAAAACTATGCCATTTGTGTCCACCATACCTACCTACCACATGGTATTTCTCTGCCATTCCAAAGTACATTACTTGAGTGCTACCTTTAAAATTCTATTCTTTTTCTTTGCAATATATAGCTCATGGGAAAGTAGCCTTAAAAACTATTGTGGTGAAGAATATGTACTTATGTGTCTTATTTCTTAATAAGTTGCTTGTTGAGCGGTAACCATGTTTTTGGGGACGCCATCAACTCTTTTACCCTTGTTGAATATTATGTGAGTTGCTATGCATGTTCGTCTTGTCTGAAGTAAGGGCGATTTTCATGATCAAATGGTTTGAGTATGCATACTGTTAGAGAAGAACATTGGGCCGCTAACTAAAGCCATGATTCATGGTGGAAGTTTCAGTTTGGACAATTAATCCTCAATCTCTTATGAGAATTTTAATCTGTTGTTGAATGCTTATGCATTAAAGAGGAGTCCATTATCTGTTGTCTATGTTGTCTCGGTATGGATGTCTAAGTTGAGAATAATCAAAAGCGAGAAATCCAATGCGAGCTTTCTCCTTAGACCTTTGTACGAGGCGGCATAGAGGTACCCCTTTGTGACACTTGGTTGAAACATATGCTATGCAATGATAATCCATGTTAATCCAAGCTAATTAGGACAAGGTGCGAGCACTATTGGTATACTATGCATGAGGCTTGCAACTTATAGGATATCTTATACATAACACATATGCTTTATTACTACCGTTGACAAAATTGTTTCTTGTTTTCAAAATGAAAAGCTCTAGCACAAATATAGTAATCCATGCTTCCCTCTGCGAAGGGCCAATCTTCTACTTGTTGAGTCAGTTTACCTATTCTTTCTATCCCAGAAGCAAACACTTGTATCAACTGTGTGCATTGATTCTTACATGTTTACCTATTGCACTTGTTATATTACTTTGTGTTGACAATTATCCATGAGATAAATATGTTGAAGTTGAAAGCACCTGCTGAAACTTATATCTTCCTTTGTGTTGCTTCAATGCCTTTACTAAGAATTTATTGCTTTATGAGTAACTCTTATGCAAGTCTTATTGATGCTTGTCTTGAAAGTACTATTCATGAAAAGTCTTTGCTATATGATTCATTTGTTTACTCATTATCTCCATCATTGCTTCGAATCGCTGCATTCATCTCATATGTTTTACAATAGTATGAGCAAGATTGTGATAGCATGTCACTTCAGAAATTATCTTTGTTATCGTTTACCTACTCGAGGGCGAGTAGGAACTAAGCTTGGGGATGCTTGATACGTCCCAAACGTATCTATAATTTCTTATGTTCCATGCTACTTTCATGATGATACTCACATGTTTTATACACATTATATGCCATTATTATGCATTTTCCGGCAGTAACCTATTGACGAGATGCCGAAGAGCCAGTTGCTGTTTTCTGCTGTTTTTGGTTTCAGAAATCCTACAAAGGAAATATTCTCGGAATTGGACGAAATCAACGCCCAGGGGCCTATTTTTCCACGAAGCTTCCAGAAGACCGGAGGAGATACGAAGTGGGGCCACGAGGTGGCGACACACTAGGGCCGCGCCGCCCTAGCGTGTGGGCCCCCCGTGACGCCCCATGACCTGCCCTTCCGCCTACCTAAAGCCTTCGTCGCGAAACCCCCAGTACCGAGAGCCACGATACGGAAAACCTTACTGAGACTCCGCCGCCGCCAATCCCATCTCGGGGGATTCAGGAGATCGCCTCCGGCACCCTGCCAGAGAGGGGAATCATCTCCCGGAGGTCTCTTCATCGCCATGATCGCCTCCGGATCGATGTGTGAGTAGTCCACCTCCGGACTATGGGTCCATAGCGGTAGCTAGATGGTTGTCTTCTCCTCATTGTGCTATCATGTTAGATCTTGTGAGCTGCCTATCATGATCAAGATCATCTATTTGTAATGCTACATGTTGTATTTGTTGGGATCCGATAAATATTGAATACTATGTCAAGTTGATTATCAATCTATCATATATGTTATTTATGTTCTTGCATGCTCTCCGTTGCTAGTAGAGGCTCGGCCAAGTTGATACTTGTGACTCCAAGAGGGGGTATTTATGCTCGATAGTGGGTTCATGCCTCCATTAAATCCGGGACGGTGACGAGAAAGTTCTAAGGTTGTGGATGTGCTTGTTGCCACTAGGGATAAAACATCGATGCTTTGTCTAAGGATATTTGTGTTGATTACATTACGCACCATACTTAATGCAATTGTCTGTTGTTTGCAACTTAATACTGGAATGGGTTCGGATGATAACCTTAAGGTGGACTTTTTAGGCATAGATGCATGCTGGATAGCGGTCTATGTAGTTTGTCGTAATGCCCTGATTAAATCTCATAGTACTCATCATCATATATGTATGTGCATTGTTATGCCTTCTTTATTTGTCAATTGCCCAACTGTAATTTGTTCACCCAACATCTGTTTATCTTGTGGGAGAGACACCACTAGTGAACTGTGGACTCCGGTCCTATTCTTTACATCTGAAATACAATCTACAGCAATTGTTCTTTACCGTTCCTCGCAAACAATCATCATCATCCACACTATACATCTAATCCTTTATTTACAGCAAGCCGGTGAGATTGACAACCTCACTGTTACGTTGGGGCAAAGTACTTTGATTGTGTTGTGCAGGTTCCACATTGGCACCGGAATCCCTGGTGTTGCGCCGCACTACACTCCACCACCAACAACCTTCACGTGCTCCTTGACTCCTACTGGTTCGTTAACCTTGGTTTCTTACTGAGGGAAACTTACTGCTGTGCGCATCACACCTTCCTCTTGGGGTTCCCAACGGACGTGTCAACTACACGCAACATGATTCAAAAGTTTCCTTCGTTTTCGACGTACGATTGAAATAATAAGAAACCTCAGTATTACAGTGGCTAAATATTTGATAGATTTTATAGAAATTAGGGATATTTGAACACTTGTGGATTTGATTTAATGAGTACTAACCTACTAATGAGTTTTGTGAAGCTTTATGTGGATGCAGTTTTTTAAGTTCCACTCAATATGGTGATATGAGATGAGCAAGAGGATGCAAGAGCTCAAGCTTGGGGATGTGTAGATGGATCCCAAGAGAATATTCAAGAAGATGCAAATATCTAAGCTTGGGGATGCCCAAGGCATCCCCCTATTCATCAACCAACATGAGGTTGTCTCCTTCAAACTCAATATTACCCATCCACATGTAAGCATTGTATATAGTTGCTTTTATTATTTTTGGTTTTATCCTATTTAGTTTTATTAGGTTCTTTATTTGGTTCTTGTTTCTTTGTCAGTTTCACTTATAATTGGAAAACAACAACAAAAAAGGGGGGTTTGAGAGCTCCATCAAATAATCATGCCCTTCTTAAATGGCTATAAAGAAAGAGCTTTATGGGAGACAACCCAATATGTTTATATTTCTATTATTTACTGCTTTGTTGAGTCTTGGAAGTCATTACAATTGTAATGACCTCTCCTTATCATGTTTGTTTTGTTTTTGTGCCAAGAATTGCCTCTAATGGTAAGAAAGTGGTATTTGGGAGATTTGCAATCTTGTTTACTGTTTCTGGTTCGTCACGAGAAAAATCGCCAAAAATCACCAGAACGTAAGTTTGAGCTGCCAATTTACGAGCATCTTCCCCAGGTATTTATCTAACTTTCATTAGTTCAGAGTTTTTCGAGTTACGCAGCGTAACTCTTTTTCAAAAATCAATTTTTACGAACTGTTCTGTTTCGACAGATTCTTGCACTGTTTTGCATTTGCATCTTTTTGCCCACCTTTTTTAGTTGTCTTGATCAAAGAACCTTATTGAAGTTGTGCTACAGTAGGAGGAGGCGTTTTGGCTCATAGGAGCAAATGCTCCCATTATACAAAATAATTAAAAAAATAATTTTAAAAAGGACAAAAAATTCTGACATAATTTTTTTGCTGTACATCATGACATTCTATGTTAGTGCACAAGTTTTCGTGGAGAAACAATATTTTATGTGGCGTGTACAAAAAGACAAAAAAATGTCTTGTACGTAGTCATGTTAGAGCATCAAAATTTGTCTTTTTTACAGGAGCCACAATTTTTTTTAGTTTTTTTCTGAAAACTTGTGTACGAACATAAAATGTGTAGATGTAGATGTAAATTTTATTTTAGAATTTTTTGACACTTCGAAATGTTGATTCACATAATGGGAGCAAATGCTCCTATGAGCCAAAGTGAATATCCCTGCTACAGTAGCTAATGCTTATTAAAATGCTTTTCATATGTCATACTGAACTTTGTAGATTTGATTAATATTATCATTGCACTAACGCTGCTAATGAGATTTGTGATGAGTTTTGTATGAAGAAAGTTTTCAAGTGTAGGAAAGAAGAATGATGAGATTAGATGAAGAATGGACAAAAGCTCAAGCTTGGGGATGCCCATGTCACCCCAAGATATATTCAAGAAGTACAAGCGTCAAAGCTTGGGGATGCCCAAGGCATCCCCTTCTTCATTAATAAAAATATCAGGTCCTGTTTCTGTTCACTATATTTTTATTGCTTCATATACTATGTGTTATTCTTGGAGCGTCTTTATTTTCTGTTGTGTATTTTATTTTCAATAAAGTGGGCACCATCATATCATGTTTGTTTGGGAGAGAGACACGCTCCGTTTTAATTGTATGAACGCTCTAGTTTTCACTCTTATTGTTCAACGAGCGTTTTATTTTTGCTAGTACTTGCGTTTAGCTCTGGTTTTTCACTCCTATTTTGTTCAGAGCTTGTTAGTATGCTTCAGTTATATATGATTAGCTCTCTGATCTTTAATGAATATTATAAATGAGAGTTGTTTCAAAAAAGTTGATTAGTGTTGGATACGAGTAAAAATGTTTCATATTAATAGTGATGCAAATGGAAGATCTCCTCTGATGTTTCAATTGGGTTGAATTGATCATTTAATTTAGACTTTTCATATCACCATATGCTTTAATTAATAAGTTTTGTCGCTATGCATGATTATGACCATTATTGCTCTCTTAGTTGGTCGCTATCTTTCTTTTTGCTAGCCTTCATTCTGTACTGAGTATGATCTCTACTCGTGCATCCAACCACCAAAAACCAAAATATGCCAAAAGTGTCCACCATACCTACCTATATGTGGTATTTCACCGCCACTTCAAGTAAATTTACATGTGCTACCTTTAAAACCTTCAAAATAATTCCTTGTTTTTGCAATACATAGCTCATGGGAAAGTGGCCTAAAAAAATATTGTGGTGAGGAATATGTCACTTATGTATCTTAGTTCTTATAAGCTGCTTGTTGTGTGGCAACCATGCTGACATGGGGACAACATCATCATATTTTTGATAAATATCATGTGAGTTACTATGCATATCCGTCTTGTCTGAAGTAAAGGAGATAACCATGATAAAAGGTTAGAGTATGCATATTGTTTGAGAAGAACATTGGGCCGCTAACCAAAGCCATGTTTACATGGTGGAAGTTTCAGCATGGATATTAAAACCTCAAAAATCTCTTATGAGAAATTAATGTTGCCAAAAGCTTTAAGCTTAAAGAGGAGTCCATTTGTCTGTTGTCCATGTTGTCCCGGTATGGATGTCTAAGTTGAGAATAATCAAAAGCGAGAAATCCAATGCGAACTTTCTCCTTAGACCTTTGTACAGGTGGCATGGAGGTACCCCTTTGTGAAACTTGGTTGAAATATATCAATGAATAACAGTAAATTATGATATAAAATAGTGATGCAAAATGGACGTATCATTATCACATAGTTGCTTGAATTGTTTAGCATAAGTCGTTGGTGCACATAGGTGAACCCTAGTTATATAGGTTTTATGCTTGACAAATTAAACGCTAGTTTTATTCCGCATTTGTTAATCCATATTCGCAAAAGTTTTAAACCGCCTATTCACCTCCCCCTCTAAGCGGCATCCGTGTCCTTTCAATAGTTTCACTTGTCTTTTTCTTGCTACTAATTATGTGAGCAGAGTAAACCATTCACCTTCATGAACAAAAACAGGGGCAGTGCATCTTGAAAAAACACTGCACTTTTGTGGCGAGTAGCGACGGTAAGGGGCGGAGACACGCCCAGGACAACAAGGGCCATGGCCCGGGGCGCTCGGAAAGTTTCTTCGTACTATGCTACCGAAAGGGAAATTGGCCTAGGGCGCAGCCCAGGTCAGTCCGAACTCAACCCAACGAGCAAACCTTCGTTTGCCTCCAATCTCTCGATGCCTCGGTGGCTCGGTCGCTGCTCCCGTATGCGGTACGCTGATACGTCGCAAACGTATCTATAATTTTTGATGTTACATGCTTGTTTTACACCAATTACTATATGTTTTAAGGGACTAACCTATTAATAGTTGCAAAAGTGCACAAGTTCTTGGTTTCAACTTTGTTGTGCAGGAAATAGGAAAATATGGAAGGAAATAGCTCATTATGGTGAAATCTGGAATTTCCCGGAATCTGTCCCTGCTGAACACTTTTCAAAGATCGCTTCGCAAATCCATCAAAACGACGTCCAATGGAAAAGTCGTAAACTACAAAGTTGTAGAGAATTTCAAGCCGAACAATTTGGACATCTTATTCGTCCATAACGGACAACGGATGCATCCGGCAGAGCAGAATTACTGCGGAGGTTCGTGCAGTCTCGGGACTCCGAAAGTTGGTGACGTATTTGACACAAACTCTTTCCATACCTGGATATTTCGGCCCAGCCACGAGTTGTGAGGCTCATGAATGACAGAGGGGAGTCGTAGGAAGGTTCTAGAGATGCCCAAGAGCCCTTGGATCAAAGGGGCATCAATCCCATGGCCTAGATTGCATCTCCAACACTATATATTGATGGGAAACCCTATTTTTGGAGGCCCCCAAGCATTGTCACGAAAATCCTCCTCCTTGACAGCAGCCAAGGAGGGGGAAACACTCATCTACACCAGCACCAACTCAAGGAAGAAGAAGGCTAAGGGGTGGCGCTCCCCCATGATGCCGGCGGCGGGGAAGGAGTCCGCCGCGCCGCCGCCGGCGCCGTCCACGCCTCCGCCTCCCGGCGCTCCTCGCTGAGCCCTCCAACGTCTTCACCGCCATCTCCATCACCAACTCCTCATTGTATTCAGTGGTCCATCCTCTCACAAACCTCTGTACCGCCCTATGTAACCATGGTGTTTGATGCTATAAGTTATAATCCTATGATCTATGTCATGTTGCCATAGTTTATTTGTTCTTTGATTGATTGGTTGTTTTCTTTTTGGTTCATTAGAGTTGTATGTTGATATGTTGCCGTCTTTGGTGCCCATTATATTTGTGCGCGCATGGATCAAGCACCATAGGGTTGGTAGTACTTGTATACTAGAAGGGGGAAGTTCTGCCGGAGTGACAGAAACCTAAGGACGCGAACCGGATAGTTGCATGTATGGGAGTAAGAGGACCATTTACTTAAGGCTATGGTTGGGGAAACCTTAATGCTTGCTAGTATTTACGGATGTTTGCTAGCAAACCAATCATATAGTACTTGTAATCCCGGAGGGAGAGCATGTATATTTAGCCTCTCCTACATAGAAAGCTGCATCGAAGACATTGAACCCAAGATCTTCACTAATTGATCTTGGACAAAGCCACCACTATTACCACTGCCTTTCCACACTCATGGTACTATTAGTTTAGTTTGTTTTATTGCTGCAGCACTAACATTTATTCCGTGTATTTTATTATTCTGCAAAGTCACCTCTCATACCCGTTATTACTCTAGTTTTATGTCCTAGATATTGCAAACGCTTAGTGTGCGTAGAGTTGTATCAGTGGTTGATGGCGCGTGAGACACACGTCTGTTGGGAACCCCAAGAGGAAGGTGTGATGCGTACAGCAGCAAGTTTTCCCTCAGTAAGAAACCAAGGTTATCGAACCAGTAGGAGATGAAGGCCACGTGAAGGTTGTTGGCGGAGGAGTGTAGTGCGGCGCAACACCAGGGATTCCGGTGCCAACGTGGAACCTGCACAACACAACCAAAATACGTTGCCCCAACTTAACAGTGAGGTTGTCAATCTCACCGGCTTGCTGTAAACAAAGGATTAAACGTATGGTGTGGAGAATGATGTTTGTTTGCGAAGAACAACAAAGAACAGAGTTTGCAGTAGATTGTATTTCAGATGTAAAAGAATGGACCGGGGTCCACAGTTCACTAGTGGTGTCTCTCCAATAAGAAATAGCATGTTGGATGAACAAATTACAGTTGGGCAATTGGCAAATAGAGGGGGCATAACAATGCACATACATATCATGATGACTAATATGAGATTTAATTAGGGCATTACGACAAAGTACATAGACCGCTATCCAGCATGCATCTATGCCTAAAAGTCCACCTTCGGGTTAGCATCCGCACCCCTTCCAGTATTAAGTTGCAAACAACAGACAATTGTATTAAGTATGGTGTGTAATGTAATCAACACAAATATCCTTAGACAAAGCATTGATGTTTTATCCCTAGTGGCAACAGCACATCCACAACCTTAGATCTATGTCATGTTGCCATAGTTTATTTGTTCTTTGATTGATTGGTTGTTTCTCTTTGGTTCATTAGAGTTGTATGTTGATATGTTACCGTCCTTGGTGCCCATTATATTTGTGCGCGCATGGATCAAGCACTATAGGGTTGGTAGTACTTGTGTACTAGAAGGGGGAAGTTCTGGCGGAGTGACAGAAACCTACGGACGCGAACCGGATAGTTGCATGTATGGGAGTAAGAGGACCATTTACTTAAGGCTATGGTTGGGGAAACCTTAATGCTTGCTAGTATTTACGGATGTTTTCTAGCAAGCCAATCATATAGTACTTGTAATCCCGGAGGGAGAGCATGTATATTTAGCCTCTCCTACATAGAAAGCTGCATCGAAGACATTGAACCCAAGATCTTCACTAATTGATCTTGGACAAAGCCACCACTATTACCACCGCCTTTCCACACTCATGGTACTGTTAGTTTAGTTTGTTTTATTGCTGCAGCACTAACATTTATTCCGTGTATTTTATTGTTCTGCAAAGTCACCTCTCATACCCGTTATCGCTCTAGTTTTATTTCCTAGATATTGCAAACGCTTAGTGGCGTAGAGTTGTATCAGTGGTTGATAGAACTTGAGAGAAGTTTTATCCTAACTTTAGCTCCTCGTTGGGTTCGATACTCTTACTTATCGAAAAGGCTACACACGATCCCATATACTTGTGGGACATCAAGACCTTTTCTGGCGCCGTTGCCGGGGAGCCATAGCGTAGGTGAATATTTTCGTGTGCACTTGTTTGCTTTATCTCTAAGTAGTTTTACTTCCTGTACCTAGTTGTTCTCTATCTCTTGTATGGATAGGGAATGCGAATTACAAAAAAATTAGTTGTACTTCTTATATAAAAAAATAAAAAAATGTTTTCAGAAAAGTGATTGGAAAGATGAGTAATGGTAAAGTGGGGGTCGACCTTGAACACTTGTGTTCATGCCAGCGAAACCAAAACAATTCTTTCCATGGAAGCTTTTCATTAAAAACTTGTAAATAGTGTATATAGTGTACATATCCCGCTGTAAATAGAATGTATAGATAACCCCTAGTTTGTTATGCAAGTTTGTCACTATGCTGCCTAGAAAACAGATTTCCTGTGCTCCACTGTAGAAAATTTTAAAAATCATCAGAACATGATCTTGATCTGAAATTTCTTGAGTGCATAGCAGTGCTTGCTATCTAACTTTCGTTAGTTCTGAATTTTCCGATTTGAGGTACGTAGACAGATCTAATAATTCAATCTTTACGGACTGATTCTGTTGAGACAGATTTCCTGTGCTGTGCTGGAAAAATTCGTGAAAAATCTCAGTATGGTATTTTGTTCTGAAATTTCTTGTGCATAGACCTGAGGTTACGATCTATCTTTCATTAATCATGAGTTTTTCGATTTGAGCTACGTAACCATCTCATTGAGTGACATCTTTACAGAGTGTTCAGTTTTGACAGATTTCTATTCTCTTTTTTCAAATATTGTACTTAGGATTCAAAAGTTTCTTTGTTTTCGACGTACGATTGAAATAATAAGAAACCTCAGTATTACAGTGGCTAAATATTTGATAGATTTTACAGAAATTAGGGATATTTGAACACTTGTGGGTTTTATTTAATGAGTACTAACCTACTAATGAGTTTTGTGAAGCTTTATGTGGATGCAGTTTTTTAAGTTCCAATCAATATGGTGATATGAGATGAACAAGAGGATGCAAGAGCTCAAGCTTGGGGATGTGTAGATGGATCCCAAGAGAATATTCAAGAAGATGCAAATATCTAAGCTTGGGGATGCCCAAGGCATCCCCTATTCATCAACCAACATGAGGTTGTCTCCTTCAAACTCAATATTACCCATTCACATGTAAGCATTGTATATAGTTGCTTTTATTATCTTTGGTTTTATCCTATTTAGTTTTATTAGGTTCTTTATTTGATTCTTGTTTCTTTGTCGAGTTTCACTTATAATTGGAAAACAACAACAAAAAAAAGGGGGTTTGAGAGCTCCATCAAATAATCATGCCCTTCTTAAATGGCTATAAAGAAAGAGCTTTATGGGAGACAACCCAATATGTTTATATTTCTGTTATTTCTTGCTTTGTTGAGCCTTGGAAGTCATTACTACTGTAATGACCTCTCCTTATCATGTTTGTTTTGTTTTTGTGCCAATAATTGCCTCTAATGGTAAGAAAGTGGTATTTGGGAGATTTGCAATCTTGTTTACTGTTTCTGGTTCGTCACGAGAAAAATCGCCAAAAATCAACAGAACGTAAGTTTGAGCTGCCAATTTACGAGCATCTTCCCCAGGTATTTATCTAACTTTCATGAGTTCAGAGTTTTTCGAGTTACGCAGCATAACTCTTTTTCAAAAATCAATTTTTACGAACTGTTCTGTTTCGACAGATTCTTGCACTGTTTTGCTTTTGCATCTTTTTGCCCACCTTTTTGAGTTCTCTTGATCAAAGAACCTTATTGAAGTTGTGCTACAGTAGGAGGAGGCGTTTTGGCTCATAGGAACAAATGCTCCCATTATACAAAATAATTAAAAAAATAATTTTAAAAATGACAAAAAATTCTGACATATTTTTTTTGCTGTACATCATGACATTCTATGTTAGTGCACAAGTTTTCGTGGAGAAACAATATTTTATGTGGCGTGTACAAAAAAGACAAAAAAATGTCCTGTACGTAGTCATGTTATAGCATCAAAATTTGTCTTTTTTACAGGAGCCACAAATTTTTTTAGTTTTTTTTTGAAAACTTGTGTACGAACATAAAATGTGTAGATGTATATGTAAATTTTATTTTAGAATTTTTTGACACTTCGAAATGTTGATTCACATAATGGGAGCAAATGCTCCTATGAGCCAAAGTGAATATCCCTGCTACAGTAGCTAATGCTTATTAAAATGCTTTTCATATGTCATACTGAACTTTGTAGATTTGATTAATATTATCATTGCACTAACGCTGCTAATGAGATTTGTGATGAGTTTTGTATGAAGAAAGTTTTCAAGTGTAGGAAAGAAGAATGATGAGATGAGATGAAGAATGGACAAAAGCTCAAGCTTGGGGATGCACATGTCACCCCAAGATATATTCAAGAAGTACAAGCGTCAAAGCTTGGGGATGCCCAATGCATCCCCTTCTTCATTAATAAAAATATCAGGTCATGTTTCTGTTCACTATATTTTTATTGCTTCATATACTATGTGCTATTCTTGGAGCATCTTTATTTTCTGTGGTGTATTTTATTTTCAATAAAGTGGGCACCATCATACCATGTTTGTTTGGGAGAGAGACACGCTCCGTTTTAATTGTATGAACGCTCTAGTTTTCACTCTTATTGTTCAACGAGCGTTTTATTTTTGCTAGTACTTGCGTTTAGCTCCGGTTTTTCACTCCTATTTTGCTCAGAGCTTGTTAGTATGCTTCAGTTATATATGATTAGCTCTCTGATCTTTAATGAATATTATAAATGAGAGTTGTTTCAAATATGTTGATTGGTGTTGGATACGAGTAAAAATGTTTCATATTAATAGTGATGCAAATGGAAGATCTCCTCTGATGTTTAAATTGGGTTGAATTGATCATTTAGTTTAGACTTTTAATATCACAATATGCTTTAATTAATAAGTTTTGTCGCTATGCATGATTATGACCATTATTGCTCTCTTAGTTGGTCGCTATCTTTCTTTTTGCTAGCCTTCATTACGTACCGAGTATGATCTCTACTCGTGCATCCAACCACCAAAAACCAAAATATGCCAAAAGTGTCCACCATACCTACCTATATGTGGTATTTCTCCGCCACTCCAAGTAAATTTACATGTGCTACCTTTAAAACCTTCAAAATAATTCCTTGTTTTTGCAATACATAGCTAATGGGAAAGTAGCCTAAAAAAATATTGTGGTGAGGAATATGTCACTTATGTATCTTAGTTCTTATAAGCTGCTTGTTGTGTGGCAACAATGCTGACATGGGGACAACATCATCATATTTTTGATAAATATCATGTGAGTTACTATGCATGTCCGTCTTGTCTGAAGTAAAGGAGATAACCATGATAAAAGGTTAGAGTATGCATATTGTTTCAGAAGAACATTGGGCCGCTAACCAAAGCCATGTTTACATGGTGGAAGTTTCAGCATGGACATTAAAACCTCAAAAATCTCTTATGAGAAATTTATGTTGCCAAAAGCTTTAAGCTTAAAGAGGAGTCCATTTGTACTGTTGTCCATGTTGTCCCGGTATGGATGTCTAAGTTGAGAATAATCAAAAGCGAGAAATCCAATGCGAACTTTCTCCTTAGACCTTTATACAGGTGGCATGGAGGTACCCCTTTGTGAAACTTGGTTGAAACATATGTAATGCGATGATAATCCATGGAAATCCGAACTAATTAGGACAAGGTGCGGGCACTAATAGTATTCGATGCATGAGGCTTGCAACTTATAGGAAGTTTTATACATAACCTATATTACTTATTGCTACCGTTGACACAATTGCCTCTCTTAAAATTTTATATCTCTATGTTTTCAAAATAAAAAGTTCTAGCACATGTTTAATCTCTGCTTCCCTCTGCGAAGGGCCATTTTTTTACTTTTATGTTGAGTCTTCATCTTCTAAGTTATATGCACCGTCTTATGAGAGCATAGTTGTCATTCTTAGTTCTATGTGCATGGTCCCAAAATTATTATTGATTGAATCATGAATGTGTTATTAATTGTTCTTAAATTATTTGTATCTAGTTATCCTTTGAACTTTGAAGGTGCATGTCACCTCAAAAATTATTCTTTTTATCACTTACCTACTCGAGGACGAGCAGGAGTTAAGCTTGGGGATGTTGATACGTCGCGAACGTATCTATAATTTTTGATGTTACATGCTTGTTTTACACCAATTACTATATGTTTTAAGGGACTAACCTATTAATAGTTGCAAAAGTGCACAAGTTCTTGGTTTCAACTTTGTTGTGCAGGAAATAGGCAAATATGGAAGGAAATAGCTCATTATGGTGAAATCTGGAATTTCCCGGAATCAGTCCCTGCTGAACACTTTTCAAAGATCGCTTTGAAACTCCATCAAAACGACGTCCAATGGAAACGTCGTTAATCACAAAGTTGTAGAGAATTTCAAGCCGAACAATTTGGACATCTTATTCGTCCTGAACGGACAACGGATGCATCCGGCAAAGCAGAATTACTGCGGAGGTTCGTGCAGTCTCGGGACTCCGAAAGTTGGTGACGTATTTGACACAAACTCTTTCCATACCTGGATATTTCGGCCCAGCAACGAGTTGTGAGGCTCATGAAGGACAGAGGGGAGTCGTAGGAAGGTTCTAGAGGTGCCCAAGAGCCCTTGGATCAAAGGGGCATCCATCCCATGGCCTAGATTGCATCTCAAACACTATATATTGATGGGAAACCCTATTTTTGGAGGCCCCCAAGCATTGTCACGAAAATCCTCCTCCTTGGCAGCAGCCAAGCAGGGGGAAACACTCATCTACACCAGCACCAACTCAAAGAAGAAAAAGGCTAAGGGGCGGTGCTCCCCCATGATGTCGGCGGCGGGGAAGGAGTCCCCCGCGCCGCCGCCGTCCACGCCTCCGCCTCCCGGCGCTCCTCGCTGAGCCCTCCAACGTCTTCACCGCCATCTCCATCACTAACTCCTCATTGTATTCAGTGGTCCATCCTCTCACAAACCTCTGTACCGCCCTATGTAACCATGGTGTTTGATGCTATAAGTTATAATCCTATGATCTATGTCATGTTGCCATAGTTTATTTGTTCTTTGATTGATTGGTTGTTTCTTTTTGGTTCATTAGAGTTGTATGTTGATATGTTACCGTCCTTGGTGCCCATTATATTTGTGCGCGCATGGATCAAGCACCATAGGGTTGGTACTACTTGTATACTAGAAGGGGGAAGTTCTGTCGGAGTGACATAAACCTAAGGACGCGAACCGGATAGTTGCATGTATGGGAGTAAGAGGACCATTTACTTAAGGCTATGGTTGGGGAAACCTTAATGCTTGCTAGTATTTACGGATGTTTGCTAGCAAGCCAATCATATAGTACTTGTAATCCCGGAGGGAGAGCATGTATATTTAGCCTCTCCTACAAAGAAAGCTGCATCGAAGACATTGAACCCAAGATCTTCACTAATTGATCTTGGACAAAGCCACCACTATTACCACCGCCTTTCCAGACTCATGGTACTGTTAGTTTAGTTTGTTTTATTGCTGCAGCACTAACATTTATTCCGTGTATTTTATTGTTCTGCAAAGTCACCTCTCATACCCGTTATTACTCTAGTTTTATGTCCTAGATATTGCAAACGCTTAGTGTGCGTAGAGTTGTATTAGTGGTTGATGGCGCGTGAGACACACGTTTGTTGGGAACCCCAAGAGGAAGGTGTGATGCGTACAGCAGTAAGTTTTCCCTCAGTAAGAAACCAAGGTTATCGAACCAGTAGGAGATGAAGGCCACGTGAAGGTTGTTGGCGGAGGAGTGTAGTGCGGCGCAACACCAGGGATTCCGGCGCCAACGTGGAACCTGCACAACACAACCAAAATACTTTGCCCCAATTTAACAGTGAGGTTGTCAATCTCACCGGCTTGCTGTAAACAAAGGATTAAACGTATGGTGTGGAGAATGATGTTTGTTTGCGAAGAACAACAAAGAACAGAGTTTGCAGTAGATTGTATTTCAGATGTAAAAGAATGGACCGGGGTCCACAGTTCACTAGTGGTGTCTCTCCAATAAGAAATAGCATGTTGGGTGAACAAATTACAGTTGGGCAATTGACAAATAGAGATGGCATAACAATGCACATACATATCATGATGACTAATATGAGATTTAATTAGGGCATTACGACAAAGTACATAGACCGCTATCCGACATGCATCTATGCCTAAAAAGTCCACCTTCGGGTTAGCATCCGCACCCCTTCCAGTATTAAGTTGCAAACAACGGACAATTGTATTAAGTATGGTGCGTAATGTAATCAACACAAATATCCTTAGACAAAGCATTGATGTTTTATCCCTAGTGGCAACGAGCACATCCACAACCTTAGAACTTTCTGTCACTGTCCCAGATTCAATGGAGGCATGAACCCACTATCGAGCATAAATACTCCCTCTTAGAGTCACAAGTATCAACTTGGCCAGAGCCTCTACTAGCAACGGAGAGCATGCACGAACATAAACAACACATATATGATAGATCAATAATCGACTTGACATTGTATTCCATATTCATCGGATCCCAACAAACACAACATAAACACCACATATATGATAGTTTCAACCTTCGCCATGAACATTAAAGGTAAAGCTAAGAACACCAGTGTTCATATGAACGAGCAGAGCGTGTTTCTTTCCCACACAAAGAATGCTAGTATCCGATTTTATTCAAACAAAAACAAAAATAAAAACAAACATACGCTCCAAGTAAAGCACATAAGATGTGACGGAATAAAAATATAGTTTCACTAGAGGTGACCTGATAAGTTGTCGATGAAGAAGGGGATGCCTTGGGCATCCCCAAGCTTAGATGCTTGAGTCTTCTTGAAATATGGAGGGATGAACCACGGGGGCATCCCCAAGCTTAGACTTTTCACTCTTCTTGATCATATTATATCATCCTCCTCTCTTGACCCTTGAAAACTTCCTCCACACCAAACTCAAAACAAACTCATTAGAGGGTTAGTGCATAATCAAAAATTCACATATTCAGAGGTGACATAATCATTATTAACACTTTTGGACATTGCACAAAGCTACTGAAAGTTAATGGAACAAAGAAATCCATTCAACATAGCAAAAGAGGCAATGCGAAATAAAAGGCAGAATCTGTCAAAACAGAACAGTCCGTAAAGACGAATTTTTCAGGAGCACTTAACTTGCTCAGATGAAAAATCTCAAATTGAATGAAAGTTGCGTACATATCTGAGGATCACACACGAAAATTGGAAGATTTTTCTGAGTTACCTACAGAGAGGTCTACTCAAATTCGTGACTGCAAGAAATATGTTTCTGCGCAGTAATCCAAATCTAGTATTAACCTTACTATCAAAGACTTTACTTGGCACAACAATGCAATAAAATAAAGATAAGGAGAGGTTGCTACAGTAGTAACAACTTCCAAGACTCAAATATAAAACAAAAGTGCAGAAGTAAAATAATGGGTTGTCTCCCATAAGTGCTTTTCTTTAACGCCTTTCAGCTAGGCGCAGAAAGTGTGAATCAAGTATTATCGAGGGATGAAGCATCAACATTAGAGTTGGGAGTTTTCTCAGCAATGCATTGTATCTTGTCTATGTAAGTTTCAGAGGCTCCCCTTTCATTACTTTTAGGCTTACTATCCTCCTCAAATAAATTTTCAGGAACAATCCAATCAAAAAAAAATTCTAGTGCCTCATGCATTCCTATGAGCTTAAGAGGTATTGGTACTTTAATCTCCCCCTCACAATTGGTTTTATTAGTGTACTTTAGCCTATCTTTTTCCATCTTTTCAAGGGTATTTGCAAAATTGGTAAAACACCCAAGCATCTTATGTTTAATAAAGACTTTCCTAGGTTCTCTAGCTACATCACCAAATTCTTTAAGAAGGGTTTCTAAAACAAAATCTTTCTTTTCTCCTTCTTCCATATCACAGAGTGTAAGAAACATATGTTGCATTATAGGATTAAGATTAACGAATCTAGCTTCCAACATGTGTACTAAAGATGCAGTAGCAATTTCATAAGTAGGAGCAAGTTCTACCAAGTGTCTATCTTCAAAATCTTTAACCGTACTAACATGAGTGAAAAATTCTTCAATATTATCTCTTCCAATGATAGACCCACGCCCTACCAGTATATATTTCAAAGTGAACTTAGGGGGAAGCATGATGAAATAAACAAAAGGTAAATAAAGTAAATGCAAGTAACTAATTTTTTTGTATTTTTGATATAGAGAAAGCAAACAAAGCAGTAAATAAAGTAAAGTAAAGCAAGACAAAAATAAAGTAAAGAGATTGGATGTGGGAGACTCCCCTTGCAGCGTGTCTTGATCTCCCTGGCAACGGCGCCAGAAAAATTGCTTGATGGAGCGTGAGACACACATCTGTTGGGAACCCCAAGAGGAAGGTGTGATGCGTACAACAACAAGTTTCCCTCAGTAAGAAACCAAGGTTATCGGACCAGTAGGAGATGAAGGCCACGTGAAGGTTGTTGGCGGAGGAGTGTAGTGCGGCGCAACACCAGGGATTCCGGCGCCAACGTGGAACCTGCACAACACAACCAAAATACTTTGCCCCAACTTAACAGTGAGGTTTTCAATCTCACCGGCTTGCTGTAAACAAAGGATTAAACATATGGTATGGAGAATGATGTTTGTTTGCGAAGAACAACAAAGAACAGAGTTTGCAGTAGATTGTATTTCAGATGTAAAAGAATGGACCGGGGTCCACAGTTCACTAGTGGTGTCTCTCCAATAAGAAATAGCATGTTGGGTGAACAAATTACGGTTGGGCAATTGACAAATAGAGAGGGCATAACAATGCACATACATATCATGATGACTAATATGAGATTTAATTAGGGCATTACGACAAAGTACATAGACCGCTATCCGGCATGCATCTATGCCTAAAAAGTCCACCTTCGGGTTAGCATCCGCACCCCTTCCGAGTATTAAGTTGCAAACAACGGACAATTGCATTAAGTATGGTGCGTAATGTAATCAACACAAATATCCTTAGACAAAGCATTGATTTTTTATCCCTAGTGGCAACAAGCACATCCACAACCTTAGAACTTTACGTCCACTGTCCCAGATTAAATGGAGGCATGAACCCACTATCGAGCATAAATACTCCCTCTTGGAGTCACAAGTATCAACTTGGCCAGAGCCTCTACTAGTAACGGAGAGCATGCAAGAACATAAACAACACATATATGATAGACCAATAATCGACTTGACATTGTATTCCATATTTTTCGGATCCCAACAAACACAACATAGTCCAAGGATATGGACCCATAGTCCAAGGATGAACTACTCACACATCAGTCCGGAGGCGATCATGGTGATGTAGAGTCCTCCGGGAGATGATTCCCCTTTCCGGCAGGGTGCCGGAGGCGATCTCCTGAATCCCCCGAGATGGGATTGGTGGCGGCGGCGCCTCTGGAACTTTTTCCGTATCGTGGCTCTCTGTAATAGGATTTTCGCGACGGAGAGTATAAGTAGGCGGAAGGGCAGAGTCGGAGGAGGCACGGGGGCCCCACACCATAGCACTACAAGAAAAGTTCTGATAGACAACGTCTCAAAATCGTCCGCTAAGGGGTATTTTTCGTCGCCTATGGGCCTAAC
>NC_061511.1:153233199-153431114 GCF_022539505.1 Lolium rigidum
CATCACTCCCGGAGGCGACCATGGCGGTGAAGAGTCCTCCGGGAGATGATTCCCCTCTCTGGCAGGGTGCCGGAGGTGATCTCCAGAATCCACCGAGATGGGATTGGCGGCGGCGGCGTCTCAGTAAGGTTTTCCGTATCGTGGCTCTCTGTCCTGGGGGTTTCGCGACGAAGGCTTTAAGTAGGCGGAAGGGCAACGCGGGGGGCCACACGAGGGCCACACACGCCAGGTCCGCGCGGCCTAGGGCTGGGCCGCGCCGCCCTGCTGTGGCGGCGCCTCGTGGCCCCACTTCCTTTCCCCCTCGGTCTTCTGGAAGCTTCGTGCAAAAATAGGTCCCTGGGCGTTGATTTCGTCCAATTCCGAGAATATTTCTTTACTAGGATTTCTGAAACCAAAAACAGCGGAAAACAGCAACTGGCTCTTCGGCATCTCGTTAATAGGTTAGTGCCGGAAAATGCATAAATACGACATATAATGTGTATAAAATATGTAGATATCATCGATAATGTGGCATGGAACGTAAGAAATTATCGATACGTCGGAGACGTATCAGCATCCCCAAGCTTAGTTCTGCTCGTCCCGAGCAGTAAACGATAACAAAGATAATTTCTGGAGTGACATGCCATCATAACCTTGATCATACTATTGTAAACATATGTAATGAATGCAGCGATCAAAACAATGGTAATGACATGAGTAAACAACTGAATCATAAAGCAAAGACTTTTCATGAATAGCACTTAAAGACAAGCATCAATAAGTCTTGCATAAGAGTTAACTCATAAAGCAATAAATCAAAGTAAAGGTATTGAAGCAACACAAAAGAAGATTAAGTTTCAGCGGTTGCTTTCAACTTGTAACATGTATATCTCATGGATATTGTCAACATAGAGTAATATAACAAGTGCAATATGCAAGTATGTAGGAATCAATGCACAGTTCACACAAGTGTTTGCTTCTTAAGGTGGAGAGAAATAGGTGAACTGACTCAACATAAAAGTAAAAGAAAGGTCCTTCGCAGAGGAAAAGCATCGATTGCTATATTTGTGCTAGAGCTTTGATTTTGAAAACAAGAAACAATTTTGTCAACGGTAGTAATAAAGCACATGTATTATGTAAATTATATCTTACAAGTTGCAAGCCTCATGCATAGTATACTAATAGTGCCCGCACCTTGTCCTAATTAGCTTGGACTACCGAGATCATCGCAATACACATGTTTTAACAAAGTGTCACAAAGGGTACCTCCATGCCGCTCGTACAAAGGTCTAAGGAGAAAGCTCGCATTTTGGATTTCTCGCTTTTGATTATTCTCAACTTAGACATCCATACCGGGACAACATGGACAACAGATAATGGACTCCTCTTTAATGCATAAGCATGTAGCAACAATTAGTGTTCTCATATGAGATTGAGGATATATGTCCAAAACTGAAACTTCCACCATGATTCATGGCTTTAGTTAGCGGCCCAATGTTCTTCTCTAACAATATGCATGCTCTAACCATTAAAGTGGTAGATCTCTATTACTTCAGACAAGACGGACATGCATAACAACTCACATGATATTCAACAAAGAGTAGTTGATGGCGTCCCCAGGAAACATGGTTATCGCACAACAAGCAACTTAATAAGAGATAAAGTGCATAAGTACATATTCAATACCAAAATAGTTTTTAAGCTATTTGTACCATGAGCTATATATTGCAAAGGCGAAGAATGGAAATTTTAAAGGTAGCACTCAAGCAATTTACTTTGGAATGGCGGAGAAATACCATGTAGTAGGTAGGTATGGTGGACACAAATGGCATAGTGGTTGGCTCAAGGATTTTGGATGCATGAGAAGTATTCCCTCTCGATACAAGGTTTAGGCTAGCAAGGTTATTTGAAACAAACACAAGGATGAACCGGTGCAGCAAAACTCACATAAAAGACATATTGTAAACATTATAAGACTCTACACCGTCTTCCTTGTTGTTCAAAACTCAATACTAGAAATTATCTAGACTTTAGAGAGACCAAATATGCAAACCAAATTTAGCAAGCTCTAAGTGTTTCTTCATTAATGGGTGCAAAGTATATGATGCAAGAGCTTAAACATGAGCAAAACAATTGCCAAGTATCAAATTATTCAAGACATTTTAGAATTACTACATGTAGCATTTCCCGATTCCAACCATATAACAATTTAACGAAGAAGATTCAACCTTCGCCATGAATACTATGAGTAAAGCCTAAGGACATATTTGTCCATATGCAACAGCGGAGCGTGTCTCTCTCCCACACAATGAATGCTAGGATCCATTTTATCCAAACAAAAACAAAAACAAAAACAAACCGACGCTCCAAGCAAAGCACATAAGATGTGATGGAATAAAAATATAGTTTCGGGGAGGAACTTCGATAATGTTGTCGATGAAGAAGGGGATGCCTTGGGCATCCCCAAGCTTAGACGCTTGAGTCTTCTTAGAATATGCAGGGGTGAACCACCGGGGCATCCCCAAGCTTAGAGCTTTCACTCTCCTTGATCATATTACATCATTCTCCTCTCTTGATCCTTGAAAACTTCCTCCACACCAAACTCGAAACAACTCATTAGAGGGTTACTGCACAATAAAAATTAACATGTTCAGAGGTGACACAATCATTCTTAACACTTCTGGACATTGCATAAAGCTACTGGACATTAATGGATCAAAGAAATTCATCCAACATAGCAAAAGAGGCAATGCGAAATAAAAGGCAGAATCTGTCAAAATAGAACAGATCCGTAAAGATGGATTTTATCGAGGCACCAGACTTGCTCAAATGAAAATGCCCAAATTGAATGAAAGTTGCGTACATATCTGAGGATCAGGCACGTAAATTGGCATATTTTTCTGAGCTACCTACAGAGAGGCAGGTCGAAATTCGTGACAGCAAAGAAATCTGTAACTGCGCAGTAATCCAAATCTAGTATTCACTTTACTATCAAAGACTTTACTTGGCACAACAAAGCACAAAACTAAGATAAGGAGAGGTTGCTACAGTAGTAAACAACTTCCAAGACTCAAATATAAAACAAAAATACTGTAGTAAAAACATGGGTTGTCTCCCATAAGCCCTTTTCTTTAACGCCTTTCAGCTAGGCGCAGAAAGTGTATATCAAGTAACATCAAGAGACGAAGCATCTTCAGCGGGGTTTGGAGTTTTCTCAACCATGCATAGTATATTGGATACATAAGTTTCAGCGGCTCCCTTTTCATTAGTCTTGGGCTTGCTACTCTCATCAAACAAATTTTCAGGAACAAGCCAATCATAGTTATTTTCTAGCGCTTCATTCATCGCTAGGAGCTTACATGGTATTGGTGCTTTGATCTCCCCACCATCATTAATATTATTAGTGTACCTTACTCTCTCCATGTCCATCTTTTCAAGGATACTAACAAAATTGGTATAAGAACCAAGCATCTTATATTTAGTAAAGACTTTTCTAGCCTCTCTTGCTATACCACCAAATTCTCTAAGAAGGGTTTCTAAAACAAAATCTTTCTTTTCCCCTTCTTCCATATCACCGAGTGTAAGAAACATGTGTTGGATTATAGGATTGAGATTAACAAATTTAGTTTCCAACATGCGAACTAAAGCAGCAGCAGCAATTTCATAAGTAGGAGCAAGTTCTACCAAGTGTCTATCTTCAAAATCTTCAGCGGTACTAACATGATTGAAAAATTCTTCTATATTATTTCTTCCAACTATAGACCCACGTCCTACCGGTATGTCTTTTGCGGTAAAATTAAAAGGAAACATGATGAAATAAGTAAAGCAAATGCAAGTAAACTAATTTTTTTGTGTTTTTGATATAGAGTGCAAGACAGTAAATAAAGTAAAGCTAGCAACTAATTTTTTTGTGTTTTGATATAATGCAGCAAATAAAGTAGTAAATAAAATAAAGCAAGACAAAAACAAAGTAAAGAGATTGGAACCCCAAGAGGAAGGTATGATGCGCACAGCAGCAAGTTTTCCCTCAGAAAGAAACCAAGGTTTATCGAACCAGGAGGAGCCAAGAAGCACGTTGAAGGTTGATGGCGGCGGGATGTAGTGCGGCGCAACACCAGAGATTCCGGCGCCAACGTGGAACCTGCACAACACAACCAAATTACTTTGCCCCAACGAAACAGTGAGGTTGTCAATCTCACCGGCTTGCTGTTACAAAGGATTAGATGTATAGTGTGGATGATGATTGTTTGTAGAAAACAGTAAAACAAGTATTGCAGCAGATTTGTATTTCAGATGTAAAGAATGGACCGGGGTCCACAGTTCACTAGAGGTGTCTCTCCCATAAGATAGCATGTTGGGTGAACAAATTACAGTCGAGCAATTGACAAATAAAGAGGGCATAACAATGCACATACATGATATGATGAATATTGTGAGATTTAATTGGGCATTACGACAAAGTACATAGACCGCTATCCAGCATGCATCTATGCCTAAAAAGTCCACCTTCAGGTTATCATCCGAACCCCTTCCAGTATTAAGTTGCAAAACAACCGACAATTGCATTAAGTATGGTGCGTAATGTAATCAATAACTACATCCTCGGACATAGCATCAATGTTTTATCCCTAGTGGCAACAGCACATCCACAACCTTAGAACTTTCTGTCACTATCCCGGATTTAATGGAGGCATGAACCCACTATCGAGCATAAATACTCCCTCTTGGAGTTAAGAGCAAAAACTTGGCCAGAGCCTCTACTAATAACGGAGAGCATGCAAGATCATAAACAACACATAGGTAGTAGATTGATAATCAACATAACATAGTATTCTCTATCCATCGGATCCCGACAAACACAACATATAGAATTACGGATAGATGATCTTGATCATGTTAGGCAGCTCACAAGATCCGACAATGAAGCACATGAGGAGAAGACAACCATCTAGCTACTGCTATGGACCCATAGTCCAGGGGTGAACTACTCACTCATCACTCCGGAGGCGACCATGGCGGTGAAGAGTCCTCCGGGAGATGATTCCCCTCTCCGGCAGGGTGCCGGAGGTGATCTCCAGAATCCCCCGAGATGGGATTGGCGGCGGCGTCTCGGTAAGGTTTTCCGTATCGTGGCTCTCTGTCCTGGGGGTTTCGTGACGAAGGCTTTAAGTAGGCGGAAGGGCAACGCGGGGTGCCACACGAGGGCCCCACACGCCAGGGCCGCGCGGCCTAGGGCTGGGCCACGCCGCCCTGCTGTGGCGGCGCCTCGTGGCCCCACTTCCTTTCCCCCTCGGTCTTCTGGAAGCTTCGTGCAAAAATAGGACCCTGGGCGTTGATTTCGTCCAATTCCGAGAATATTTCTTTACTAGGATTTCTGAAACCAAAAACAGCGATGAAAACAGCAACTGGCTCTTCGGCATCTCGTTAATAGGTTAGTGCCGGAAAATGCATAAATACGACATATAATGTGTATAAAACATGTAGATATCATCAATAATGTGGCATGGAACATAAGAAATTATAGATACGTCGGAGACGTATCACTAGTTTATTGACTCTGGACTCCAAGCCTCTCGCGGCAAGCCATCGACGAAGCTTTGACCAGATCTTGGCCCGCTTTTTTTTGCGAATAGCAAAGCTTTGACCAGTTCCTCTCGGGATACAGCACGCCGGTGAGCTTGCACGGTTGCCATGAGCACTTTCCGGCGGAACTTCCTATGCAGCGCCCTCAAGCCGCCGCTGCGAGACAGCACGCAGTGCCTCGAGGTGGACGGAACGGACGAACTCGGGATCTTAGGGCGGGGGGTCCGCCTCGTCCGGGAACAATCTCCAGCGGGTTAACGAGGACATGCATGGCGGCCAGGGGATTTGGGGTTTTTTTGTTGTTGTTTGAGCTTGGGATTTGGGGTTTTTTCGGATAGGGGAGGAGGAACCGAGGAAGAGGAAGGAACACCCCGCGTGCTTGGCGCGTGGCAGTGTACTTGAATTTCGAATTTTTGTGAAATGTTTCATTTCCCCGCTACAATTCGGGGGTTTTCTTGACGCGCCAATGCGTCCTGCCGTGCAGGTTCAAGTGAATTTGGGGTGCCACACTATGGGCCCCGGCTTCGAGTGAGACATGTAATTACTAGTCACATCGAGTAAGTTCACTCGTGTAATAAAATATGTTACCCCTCCCCTTTATGTAGCCCCCTTTGTCTCTCCCGATCGAGTGCCGACAGCCGACGGATGCAAGCCGCTAGCTCGATCCCCTCCTTTCGCCTCCACCGTCCAGGCATCCAGCTTGGAGGGGCAAGCTGCATCTAGACCAAGCGGATTAGGTAGTACTAGTAATGCTCTTTCCTTTCTCGAGATCAGTTCTTTTTTCCTTACCTCGATATCTTGCGCATCTACTATTTCCTATTCTGGGCGAAGGGGTGTCTTTCTGGTCACCCTCGCGCTGGGAGTGATTGATGGGGGTGGGGGCGGGGGCTACCTTTGCTTGGATTGGGGTGTTCTTCCTTTATTTGTCGACATTTGCAACCTTTGTAGTTTCTGCAGATCCTCAATGTATCTTTTGTCAGCTTGTACAGGAAAGGAAATACCTCGGTGGTGGTGGGGGGCAATGGAGCGTAAGGCCACCACGCATGTGGGCAGTTGGCTGAGCCTGAGCTGCGTCCCCAGCCCCGCAAAGCAGGTACTCCGTTTTCTTATCCACTCTGTCTGTCTGCATCCTCAATCTGTTCCTGTTCTGGAAGATGCTTAAAGTAGCACATGTCTTCAGCTGTTTGTGCATAAAGCCTCTGTGACACCATGCTCTATATTCTCTGTATCAGGTTGGTACCTCCAGGTTCCGTGCCGAGGCTATGGGGAACGAGAATAGCGCCCCACCTCGCTGCGCAGAGCATGGCCCGATCTGCAAGCACAAGAAGCGAAATGCCACTGCCGAGCTGGGCAGTGCCGAGCTGGGCAGGGACCGCCGAGGGGTAATTTTTTTAAACCAACTTACCATGATGTAGTCTGAATCTGATACTCCCTCGGATCCAAATTAATTGACTCAACTATCTGTAGATACGGATGTATCTAGATGTGGTTTTAGCTCTAGATACTACTACCTCCATCCCAAAGCTTAGGGATTATATTATTTTTAGAAAGTCAAACTATACCATGTTTGACTAAGCTTTTACCAAAAATCATTAACATGCAAAATACAAAATTAATATCATTAAATAGGTTGTGAAATATATTTTCCTACGGTATCTACACAATATTATATTTGTTGATAGAATATTCTAAATTTTTGGTCAAACTTTACTTGTTTTGATTTCTCAAAAATAAATAAGCCTTAAGCTTTGGGATGGAGGTATCTAGACAAAGCTGAGTCAACTGGAGTAGTTTTTTTGTCTATCCATAGCTAGTGTTCATGGTGCAAAAGGCTAAGAGCATCCACTATATGCATCAGTCTATCTCATACAGTAATTCAATATCACTGTTGAGGTCTGCCTTTTGTTTTGCTATTCATATGCAGACTGAAACTTTAGGGCCTTTACTCAAAAGGAAGATCAAAACTGCGGCTGATCAGGCTGCCAGTATGTTGATGCCACATCTTCTAAATGCCTCTACAAGCACAAGGCCACGCGCCCGCTGGGTGGTGATCTTTTAATGAATATGGTATATTTTCTTAATCCACAAAACATGCCTTGATTTTTGTCTGTTTATTGTCGGTTTTTTCTAATGCTTGCAAAAAGTTTACAACAACAACAACAACAACCAAGCCTTTCGAGTCCCAAACAAGTTGGGGTAGGCTATAGTTGAAGCCCATAAGATCTCGAAGCCAAAAGTTTAGAAACACCAAATTCGTTTGCTTACAATCATCATACGAGTAATGTTCATCTACTCTCCAGCTTCCCTAACCCAACAAAAAATGATGTTAATTACGATTTTTAGATTAAAAGAGCACCATTAGGCGCTCGTTAATTACGATTTTGAGATTAAATGTCATTTGCAATTGCTAATTACAATTTTGAGGCAAATGATTAGTTTAACCTTGATCTGTTCCGCTCTCCATTTTTCCCAACCGAAAAAAATGTAACCATTCCATTCCTCCGAAATGGAACCATTCCATTCCATTCCACGTCTGTTTCAGAACCGAACACACCCTTGCATTGTTGTGAATCGTTGTCCATACACAGCCATACCCTTCCACTTACATCCAAGCACTATATGCATCGATCCGTCTCGAGTCATTCAATATCACCGCTGAGATCTGTTCCCATTCTTATGCAGGCTGAAACCGATGCGCCTTTACTCAAGTGGATGCAAAATGAGGCCGATGAGTTCGCTGTGAGGATGATGGTGCCGGCACCATCATCCGAAAACCTCTACAAGCACGAGGCCATGGGCCAGTCGGGTGATGACCTTTTAATGAATCTGGTATATTTTCTTAATCCACATACATGATTTTATTATTATCTCGTTTAATTACTCGTTGGCTTTGCCTAATGCTTACCAAAAGTTCGAGAACACTGCGTTTGCTTACAATCATCATACACTAATTTTTCACTTTCCGATCTGTCTCATCCAGTATATAAACTGTTGAGTTCCGTTGGCTTCTTTTGTAATCATTTGCATTGTTGTCAACTGTTGTCTATGCACAACCATATTCTTCCACTTACATCCCGCACTTTTTGCATCAGTCCATCTCATAGATTTATTAAATATCAATGATGAGTTATGTTGCTATTCATATGCAGGATGAAGCTTCTGTACCTCTACTCAAATGGATAAAAAATGATCCTGATGAGGCTGCTGTGAAGACGATGGTGCCGCCACCATCTTCTGAAAACCTCCTCAAGTACAAGGCCACGGGCCAGCTGGGTGGTATCCTTTTTAAGCAAGTATATTTTCTTAATCCTCATACATGATTTGATTTGTCTGTTTATTGTCGGCTTTGACTAATTATGCTTACCAATAGTTCAGAAACACACACAACCCTATTCTTCCACTTACATCCAGCACTATATGCATCGTTGTCTCATAGATTCATTTTATATATCACTCGCTGATGTCTCGTTGCTCTTCAATTTTCATATGCAGACCGAAACCGCTAACCCTTCATTGGTCAAAAAGATTGCAACCGCTGCCGATGAGGCATCTGCGAGAGGCTGCCACCAAGTTACTTGGTCAGCCCCACCTTCTCGATGCTTATATAAGCTCAAGTCCAAGGACCAGCCGGGCCGTAACCATCCAAGGGTTCGGGTATATTTTCTTAAGCCACATATACATGCCATGATTTATGTCTGATATTATCACCGGCTCTGTCTAATGCTTCTTGGAATTCGGAAATGCCAAATTAGCATGCTTATATTCGGAGGTGGCGTTTTGGCTCATAGGAGCAAATGCTCCTATTATACAAAATAATTAAAAAACAATTTTAAAAATGTTAAAAAATTCTGACATAAATTTTTTGTTGTACATCGTGACATTCTATGTTAGTGCACAAGTTTTCATGGAGAAACAACATTTTATGTGGCGTGTACGAAAAAGACAAAAAATGTCCTGTACGTAGTCGTGTTATAGCATCAAAATTTGTCTTTTTTACTGGAGCAACAATTTTTTATAGTTTTTTTTTTGAAAACTTGTGTACGAACATAAAATATGTAGATGTACATGAAAAATTTTAGTTTAGAATTTTTTGACACTTCGAAATGTTGATTCACACAATGGGAGCAAATGCTCCTATGAGCCAAAGTGAATATCCCGCTTATATTCATCATACACTAAATTTTGACTGTTCAGTTTGTAACATAGTGTTATGCACTCGCTTGTCAACATTTGCATTGCTCTGAACTATGCACTTTACACAACCTAATTCTTCCACTTACATTCAGCGCTACGCACCAGTAGTACCTCCCATGTTTCCTTCACCATCCCGATGCCAAGCTTGCGGGAATATGGTGGGCCCATGTACATACCCCGCATATAACACCTCCTATGGCTCTATCTACCTTTCTAATAACTCGTTCACAGAGTTACAGGTATGTATTCTCAGTGGTTTAGCATGAATTTGCATATAGTAAAGTCTTGTTTTTAGTCTTCCTGCTTCTTACATTAGTAACAATTTTCACTCGCAGTCGTACCTTGTGAACTTCGTCCAATGATTAACCAGATGTGTCCGCATGAAGGGTCTTTCACTATGCATGGCAATGGCAAATTGATGAACACCTACACGGTCTATGAGGTGTATGTCTACAAGACGCAGGCATCACATATTTGTATGGACATGATTGGAGAAAGTTTGCTTTTGACTACGGTCTGAAGAAGGGCGACGAGTTGAGGATCAGAAACTCAAACGGGCAGATATACGTAACTGCTTACAGAGTTGGAGACACTTCCAAATATATAATATGTAACTTTTTTGTACTCATATCCTTTGATTACTGCATTCCGAGCAGTTGTTCTAAACCATTCCCTCTGGTTCTAGCTTGCTGGGTTTAACATGATCAAAGCTGCGAGATCCCCCGATGGAACAGAGTGGATGTCACAAAGGGCACCCACACCAGCACCGGCACCGGCTTCCCACTCTCTCGCATCGGCACCGGTTCCTGTACCAGCACCGTTTATTGCATCTACCCAGCGAGGCCCCTACATCGGCATTGGTTCCTGTAGAGGCCCCATATACTACACCCGCCCGGCGAGCTCCCGCATCAGCACTCGGTTCCTCTAGCTGCACCGCGTTACTGCACCTGCCCAACGAGTCTCCGCATCAGCACCGGTTCCTCTAGAGGCACCGTTTATTGCACCTGCCCGGCAGTCTCCCGCATCGGCACCGGCTTGTGTACCAGCCCAGGCTCCCGCACCTGCCCGGCCGGATCACCGAGGTCTCGGCTCATTGTTGTGGCCACCCGTGTGGTGACCGGGACGCATCCGAAGGCTATGTTCGTGAGTATATGACAAGCATAACTGCTCTTATCTTGATGTCTTCTCTGCTCAAAGTCTCACATGGTTCAGTCTTCAGTGCATTGGTGCTATTGACTAATTTTTGTTGGTATCTCTTGCTTTGAATCAGAAATTGCCTAAAAGTATCGCCAAGGATCTCAATGCTGGCCGACGGGGCAAGATTTCCCTCGTCATGGAGAGTGAAGGTCTCACCGTGGAGGGACGGTACTCCGTCAGTCCCACAGATGGCCGCTTGGCTGTTACTTCCAGGTGGAAAAGTTCATTGATGGTGCCAAACTTTGCATTGGATCAAAGTTGAAGGTCAAGATCTTTCGATGCCGCTGTGACATGCTGGTCATCATGTTTGCGGTTGTCTAGTTCTATTGTCCCATGAGCCCTTAGCAAATGCATTTGTAGTTATACTTATATAAGGTTATCTTATCTGAACTGCTAATTAATTGTATGGGTGGTAAAACTGTGGCAAGCTTTTGCTCTTAGCAAGTATGTATGTATGATCAGCTATTAGGATAACTAATGTTTGTGTTCATCTTAATTTGCATTTCCGTTTTAGAAAAAAACTTAATTTCTATTTTGGCTAACCTGTTAGAGAACTATCAGATTGAATCCACAACATGATTCAAATAGATTCATTACACTAAGCCACATGTCTTGACCTTGCTATACACTAGTTCCATTAATCAGTGCAAGAAGGCTTACCTAAGCTGCCTGAACCACGACAGATTCGAATCCACCTTAGCTATCTAGCTAGAAATACAACCTTTGCAGAAAGAGGATTTGCAGTACGGGGATTCTGACATTGGGGACCCATGAGCCAACAGCGTCGTCAACGTTTTAAAGGCGGCAGGAGATCGAAACAAAAAAAAAAGCCAAAAATCAGTTGGTAAACAAAATCCAAGAAATGAAACTTTTACCTTTCTGAGAGGATGACATGCGGAACCCATGAGGCAGCAGCATCCTCAACTATTCCAAGGCCGCAGGGGATCAAAATAAAAATAGGAAATAGCCAGAAATTAATTATGGTCAAAAATAAATCTATCAAAGGAAACCTTTATTGTTCATAGAGGATGACATGTGGGACCGACCCGCCACTGCGTCGTCATGGTTTCAAAGGGGCAGGGGATCAAAAGAAAAAGGCAAATAGCCGGAAATTAGGGGTAAAAAATAAATCCAACAAAGGAAACTTTTATTGTTCATAGAGGATGACATGCGGGACCCATGAGCCAGCAGCTTCCTCAACGTTTCAAAGTCGGCATGAGATTGAAAGAAAAAGGCAAGTGACCAAATATCAGGAGCCAAAAATAATCCAAGAAAAGAAATTTTATTGTACATAGAGGATGACATGTGGGTCCCATTTTGCAGCAGCGGTCTCAACATTTCCAAGGCGGCACAGGACCAAAAGAAAAATGAAGTAGCCGAAATCGGGGGTGAAAAAAATCCAAGAAAAGAAAGATTTCAATTGGGCTGCATCCGGACATCCGGGCCTTCGAACTATACTGCTCGGGCCTTTTGACTCGTACAATTTCAGCCCACTCCAAAACAGGAAAGTTCGGATTTTTCTAAAAAAAACAGGAAAGTCCTATGCTTCGCAAAAACACAAAACAAGGAGATTCAACATATAAGTTTGTTTATGTAAAAATAAAGATTTAATTTATCCGTTTGCAATAGCTCAGAGCGAAATACAATGTTTATTGTCTGCAAAATAATCAAGATATCACATGTTTCTTGTACGGGGAGGCTGACATCGAGGACCCATGAGCCAGCAGCGTCGTCAATGTTTTAAAGGCGGCAGGGGATGGAAAGAAAAAATAAACCAAAAATCTGTTGGTAAAAAATCCAAGAAAAGAAACATTTTCCTTCTGAGAGGATGACATGCGGGACCCATGAGGCAGCAGCATCCTCATCGTTTATTGTTCATAGAGGTTGACATGTGGGACCCGTGAGCGAGCAGCGCCCTGAACGTTTTAAAGGCTGCAGGAGATCGAAAGAAAAAATAAGCCAAAAATCGTTTGGTCAACAAAATCCAAGAAAAGAAACATTTACCGTTCTGAGAGGATGACATGCGGGACCCATGAGGCAGCAAGCATCCTCAACGATTCCAAGGCGGCGGGGATCAAAGGAAAAAGGAAATATCCCGAAATTAATTAGGGGTTCAAAATAAATCCATCAAAGGAAACTTTTATTGTTCACGAGAGGATGACATGTGGGACCGACCTGCCAACAGCGTCCTCATCGTTTCAAAGGGGCGGGAGATCAAAAGAAAAAGGCAAATAGCCAGAAATTAGGGGTCAAAAATAACTCCAAGAAAGGAAACTTTTATTGTTCGTAGAGGATGACATGCGGGACCCATGAGCCAGCAGCTTACTCAACGTTTCAAAGGCGGCATGAGATCGAAAGAAAAAGACAAGTGACAAAATATCAGGAGCCAAAGATAATCCAAGAAAAAAACTTTATTGTACATAGAGGATGACATGCGGGTCCCAATTAGCAGCGGTCTCAACGTTTCAAATGCGGCTTGAGATCAAAGAAAAAAAAAGTTGATTGTACATAGAGGATGACATGCGGGTCCCATGAGTCAGCAGCTTACTCAACGTTTCCAAGGCGGCAGGGGATCAAAAGAAAAAGGAAATAGCCAAAAATCAGAGGGTGAAAAAAAACCCAAGAAAATAAACTTTTATAGCACATAGAGGATGACATGCGGGTCCCATGAGCCAGCAGGGTCTTCAACGTGGCATGAGATCGAAAGAAAAAGGCAAGTGACCAAATACCAGGAGCCAAAAATAATTCAAGAAAAGAAACTTGATTGTACATAGAGGATGACATGCGGGTCCCAATTAGCAGCAGCGGTATCACCGCTTGAGAAGCGGCAGGGGATCGAAAGAAAAAGGCAAGTGACCAAATATGAGGTGCCAAAAAGAATCCAAGAAAAGAAAGTTTTATAGTACATAGAGGATGACATGCGCGTCCCATGAGCCTACAGGGTCCTCAACGTGGCATGAGATCGAAAGAAAAATGCAAGTGACCAAATATCAGGAGCCAAAAATAATTCAAGAAAAGAAACTTGATTGTACATAGAGGATGACATGCGGGTCCCATTTAGCAGCAACGGTATCACCGTTTGAGAGGCTGCACGGGATCGAAAGAAAAAGGCAAGTGACCAAATATGAGGTTCCAAAAAAATCCTAGAAAAGAAAGTTTTATAGTACATAGAGGATGACATGCGGGTCCCATTTAGCAGCAGCGGTCTCACCGTTTGAGAGGCGGCAGGGGATCGAAAGAAAAAGGTTAGTGACCAAATATGAGGTGCCAAAAAAATCCAAGAAAAGAAAGTTTTATAGTACATAGAGGATGATATGCGGGTCCCATTTAGCAGCAGCGGTATCACCGTTTGAGAGGCGGCAGGGGATCGAAAGAAAAAAGGCAAGTGACCAAATTTGAGGTGCCAAAAAAAAACTCCAAGAAAAGAAAGTTGATTGCTCATAGAGGATGACATGCGGGTCCCAATTAGCAGCAACAGTGTCAACGTTTCCAAGGCAGCAAGGGATCCAAAGAAAAAGGAAGTAGCCAGAAATCAGGGGGTCAAAAAATCCAAGAATAGAAAGAATTTTGGTTCATAGAGGATGACATGCGGGACCCATGATCCTGCATCGTAAACGGCTCGATCGGAGAGCGTTGAACGAGATGGCGCGATCGAGAAAAAAACAATGCCAGAGAGGCTGCCATATGGGCCCTACATCCCTCGGCGGTGCGGATTTGCGTTGACTCGGCCGGCGAACCCGAGAATTCGAGATGCACCACGTCCCAGGCCACCATACGCAACATTTTGGCCGTTTTCGTCGGGCTAGGTGGCCTCAAAAACGAGAAAAAAAACGTTTTGACATGCACAACGGACAGACCCAAAATCGTCGGCCATGGTACACCAGCAACCACGGCGCGACTTCAACTTCGTCGGCCATGGCAACTTTTCTTGTAGTGTAGGCCGACGCGGGCCCCATGCTGGCCGCGTCGCCCTATGGTTAGGGCGCCTCGTGGCCCCACTTCGTATTCTCTTCGGTCTTCTGGAAGCTCCGTGGAAAAATAAGACCCTGGGCGTTAGTTTCGTCCAATTCCGAGAATATTTCCTTTGTAGGATTTCTGAAACCAAAAACAGCACAAAACAGGAACTGGCACTTCGGCATCTCGTTAATAGGTTAGTGCCGGAAAATGCGTATAAATGATGTAAAGTGTGTATAAAACATGTGAGTATTATCATAAAACTAGCATGGAACATAAGAAATTATAGTTACGTTTGAGACGTATCAGTGGTTGATAGAACTTGAGAGAATGTTTATCCTACCTTTAGCTCCTCATTGGGTTCGACACTCTTACTTATCGAAAAGGCTACACACGATCCCCTATACTTGTGGGACATCATACGCCCACTAAGCCTGTAGGCGTACCTGTCGCTCGCTTCGTCGTTGCACAAGCAGGGAGCCGCCCCACGCCCACGGCCATGGCGCCGCCCGCCGCGACGCCCTTTCCCGCGTATCTGGCCGCCGGCTCCTTTCGGCCCGCCTCTGGTGCACGCGCCGCTGCCCCAATTCAACAACTCCTGCTCCTGATTGATTTCCGGTCGGCTGCTCCTCCTCCCAAACTAGGTAATTTCTTGTTTTAGAAATAGATAGGGCATGGTAATAGAGAATGAATAAATATAGTTTAACAATTGTTTATAATTGATTTTATATTTAGGAACGTTGAAGGGATTATTTCCGTTGATATCATCGGCCAATGCATCAAGAAATCCCCAATCTGAATTAACTCCTCAATCCCAAAAAGCTCCTCAAACTGGAGATGCTACTCAAAATGAATCTACTCCCAAAATTTTCATGTTTCTGACTCAAACCGAAGAAGCTCCTCATACCGAAAATAAATGTTCATAATATGCTATCATACCAAATTTTCTATGCTATTATAAAAAATAAGTAGTATTTTTGCACTTAGTTTTTGGCCCGGGGCTTGCTCCAATCCTAGCTCCGCCACTGGAGACGGTCCAAACATTTCTTTAGGTACAGGGGAAGTTGAGATAATCAATATTTATACTAAACTTTTGTACTTTTTACAATGGATTTTATGAAAAAGCAGTATATTTTAAATAGTATTGAATGATATTAATTTTAGGGTTCTTTGTTATAAATTTCTAGCATCCACGATTGAAAGGTGCAGACATGCCACACTAAATTTATATTATTTGTATACCAGAAGATATTTTCCCTGTTGTGAGACATTGCCACTAACAAAGATTTAGTATGACTCCCTTAAACCGAGAAAAAACCAGAATCTAACACAACGATGAATTAATTCATGATGCTTGTTTTAACTGTAGTGTATACATGTAGGTGTTTATGTATATTTAATGTCATTAGATATCTCGAAATCATAATGTTTAAGAAATATATCTAAATATAGTTGCTTCTAGTCGAGGAATAGGTGCTAGCAAAAAGACTAGTTTATAAGAATTTAATGAGTAGTACATATATCATCTAATGGTTAGCATGTCATCTTTTTTTTTTGAAACCTGTACAGTGAGTTTCCTCACTGTGTATATTTTTATTGATTTTTTGGTATAAGTCACAAACCTAAATGTACAGGTTTTACATGTGTTTTACATGTTGTGTCTTGTTCAAATGTGTTTTACATGTTGTGTCTTGTTCAATAACCTGTTTGTTTTGAATTTGGTATGCAAATGATATCTATTTGAACAATGCCGCAGCGTCTCAAAATGACCTTATATCCCTACCGCACACTGGAGCTCAAGCATTATCAGCCACTTAAGAACATCTCACACGCCAAAACAAATATCTGACCACCCAACTCCGTAATCTAGTACTGGATATGGTGGTGGCAGGAGAACAAAATAATCATGCACCATCATCATTCTCTCCTCATCTCTCCCTTTCGTCTTTCCATAAAACCCTAGTATAATACTGTCCTTGAACGGGTCAACCCAGGTGTTGGACAACCGATTTGAAGGGATGATGTATCCACTATCCAGCAGTCAACTCCGATGGCCACCGCGGTAACCCGGCGTGCCGCCACCTGGACTTCTTATTCGTAGCAACCCGGTAATGGACCAACTAATGATGTCGTACTAACATCGCCGCGCACTAACACGAAAAAGTGGCTTTCGATGTAAACCTTAGATAGATTGCCCCCTCTATGTGGCGAGCCTCAATTGGGTAAAGCCTCAAAGAGCCACTCCTTTTTGCACCCTGTGCCTCCCAGCTAATCTATAGCTCGGCGTCGATCGAGCCAGCAGCAAAGAAAGGCAGAAAAACGCGTATGTTTTCACCAACTTTGGCCGGTTCCCGAAGCTTTTAAACCCTCCTGAAACCGGCATATATATCTCAGTTAACGTAGTCGAGCTAATTAAGCTAGCTAGTCTACCGGTCAGTAGCTAGATACTCCAGCTAGATTGGTTAGTGCAATGTACGTAGTGCATTGCATGTGTTGATTGGTCGTGTACGTGTTGTACTGCACGGGTGTGATTTGGCTGGTGATCATTAGGTCGTTGATGGAGCAAGCGAGCTTGTGCGGGAGGCGGCCGCGGGCGGAGACGCGCCACCCGGTGTACCGCGGCGTGCGGTTCAGGGCGGGGAAGTGGGTGTCAGAGATCCGGGAGCTGCGCAAGCCCACCAGGATCTGGCTCGGCACCTACCCGACGCCCGAGATGGCCGCCGCCGCCTACGACGCCGCCGCATTGGCGCTGCGGGGCGCGGGCACGGCGCTCAACTTCCCGGACGCGGCCGGGTCGCGCCCGGCACCGGCGTCCATGTCCCCTGACGACGTCCGGGCCGCAGCGGCAGCGGCCGCCGCGTCTGCCACGGCCAGCTCCTGGACGACGACTTATCGGAGCGACCAATACTGCCATCACGATGTTCAGCTGCGTGGCGGCGAGGAGGACCGCCGCAGTGACCACATAATGGGCGTCGTGGACGAGGACGACGTGTTCGAGATGCCGCGGCTGATGGTGAGCATGGCAGAAGGGCTCATGATAAATCCGCCGGTGCTGGGTCCAGCGGTGGCGGACGGTGGCACGGCGACGTCGTACTACACGGAGGTTGAGGTTGAGGATGAGAATGGCGTGAGCTTGTGGGATCACTCTTGATTGATCGATCACGTAGCTGGAGGTAGTGGAGGAGGGTGTGACTGAGACCGATGGCGACGTCATGACCTGGTGGTGGAGATGTGGGATCGCCCGTGATATGGACGGTGGAATATATGTGTTGGCGTCTTGGCGAAACGTATATGTATACGTTCTGTACGTGATGAGCCCTAGTACGTAGCATGGATGTGAAATGGACGATAAAGACACAAGACGCATACAGAGATACAAATTCCATGTCATTTTTCTTCTTCTTGAAATCACTTTAGGGTGAGTGCATGGTGTTTATTTTATTGTAAAGCGAAGAAATCATACAAATTTTGGACGGTTTGATTTAGTTTTTTGGATGGTTAGAACAGCACGAAGATCGTTCCCCCTCGTGTTACTCTTGTGGGCGATGGGGCTCTTGTGGGCGATGGGTGGTGCCCTAGCCGCCCGGCGCCCAACTCCCCTCTTCTCCCTGGCCGGCATCGTCGGCGGCGGAAAGTTGGGCGCTGGCGGGTTGCTTTGTTGGTGAGAGGTGTGGCTGCTCTGGCGGCGTGGAGATCTTATGATGGTGGGGCACATATTAGGCGGAGGCGGCGTTCCAGGCGGTGGCTCATGGCTTCTCATCCAGGAAGTGCAATGGTGGCCAGACGGGTTATTGTCCACATGAGGTGACGGCATGGGCCCTTTTGGGTCCGTTCTTCACCGGGTCATGCAAGGTGGCCCGCGGTCTTGACCGACTTCCCCTGGTGATGTGGGTGCTATTGGCTCGGCCTGAATAAATGGGGATGGTCCCGCTATTCTTCGAGTACCAAATTGTCGATCTGCTTCATGTTGGCCTTCTCGATATGGACACCGATGAATTCCAGTCTTCCTCTCGGAGATCTTTGCTGGTGTGTGTGTGATGCCACGGGATATCTAGATCGGAGTTGATCCGGTCATGCGGCGGTCCTTTATCTTCGGCCGCAAAGGAATCATCTTTTTTTCGAAATGGGGGCTGACCCCGGCCTCTGCATCAATTGATGCACGCAACCCTCTTTATTACCTAGATAACATCATCCTTAGTTTTACAATTCACAAATCACAAAGTGTGTACACAAAACTAGCCAATGAAAAATAAGAGAGACTCGCTTATACATTTGAAAGTCGTTTAAAAGGACGCCAGCCATCCTGGTTGTATATAGCCCGTGCCACCGCATCCAGTCGGCGGCATCCAGCATACATAGGCTCGCGTTGCGTCTCCGGTAGTAAAAGAGACCATTCGTGGATCAGTGTGAGACCATATGGGTAACCTGTAAAAAATTAGAGTGTGTACTCTTGTTAGACAATATCATTACGGTAGTTCCATATAGCCCACATGCGCGCGCAAAACCCAATTCTAATTTTGAACTTGGACAATTTGTCAACACCGGTTAACCAATTTCCAAATATATTTATAACATTTGTTGGAGGAAACAATATTGAAAGTGAACTGAATAACTCTCCAAATAAGTTTAGCGGATGGACAATCAAAGAACAAATGATTGATTGATTCTGATGAATCACAGAACACACATTTCATGCAACCATTTCAATTTTGGCGAGCTAAATTATCTTTAGTGAGTATCACTTTTCTATGAAGAAACCACATAAAAATCTTGACTTTCAGTGGTATCTTAAGTTTCCAAATATATTTACGAAGATAGATCGTATGGCCATTCATATAATCTTCATACATGGATTTTACCGTGAAAGATCCAGATGTTGTTAACTTCCATACGAAAATGTCCTTCTCCTCTGACAAGGTTACAAGAATAAGGCGTTGGACCAACGCAATCGAAGCATCCCACTTGTTTCCTGTCAAAGTCCTTCTAAATTCTATATTCAGAGGTGTATTTGAAAGAACATCGGCGACTAAAATATTTTTTCGTCGGACGATATTATACAGTAAAGGATATTGGGATGCCAAAGGAGCATCACCCAGCCAAGTGTCTTCCCAAAAGCGTACTTGCTGGCCATTCCCAATTGTGAACGAACCTCGTGAGAAGAAATCATCTTTCACTTCAATAAGTCCTTTCCAAAAGGGAGAGTCGGTGGGTTTCGCAGTCACTTGTGACAAAGTCTTGTTCTTGAGGTATTTATTGTGTAAAAGTTCTTGCCAAACTCCTTCTTCATTAAGAAGTTTATATAGCCAATTACTTAACAAACACCTATTTTTGAGTTCCAAGACCTCTACCCCCAACCCTCCTAGCTCCTTAGGTCTACAAATAATGCTCCATTTAGTCAGTCTGTAATTTCGTTTTAGCTGATCGTTCTGCCAAAAAAAAAGTCTCTTTTTCTAACCCCTTTGGGTATTTAAAAAAAAGATAGCATGAACATCGGTGGATTTGTTAGCACTGAATTTATCAAGACCAGCCTATCTCCGTATGAGAGAAGCTTGCCTTGCCAGCACCCCAATTTACGTTTGAAACGAGTTTCAACGGAACTCCATTCTTTGTTCAATAATCGTCTATAATGAATTGGGATGACAAGATAATTGAAAGGAAGTGTCCCAGATTCACAGCCAAAAATCTACTTGTATTGATCTTCCACTTCTTTCGACTTACCAAAGCAAAAAAATTCACCCTTGTGAAAACTTATTTTCAGCCCAGATAAATGTTCAAAGATACAAAGTATGAGTTTCATGTTAACGGCCTTCTCAAGATCGTGCTCCATGAATAAAATTGTATCATTGGCATACTGCAAAATAGAGACTCCTCCCTCTACAAAATGAGGTACAAGTCCCCCTACTTGGCCATCTTCTTTCGCTCGAGCGATTAAAATAGCCAACATGTCCGCGACAATATTAAAAAGAAGCGGAGACAGGGGGTCACCTTGTCTCAGTCCTTTCATAGTTTGGAAATAATGGCTAATGTCATCATTAACCCGTATTCCCACAGATCCTCCCTCAACAAATGTACTTATCAAATGACACCATTTTTTTGGAAAATCCTTTCATACGCAAGGTTTGTTGGAGAAAAGATCACTTAACCTTATCGTAGGCTTTTTCAAAATCAATTTTGAAGAGTAGACCATCCATTTTCTTCCGATGAAGTTCATGGATGGTTTCATGCAACACTACTACCCCTTCTAAAATATGTCTCCCCGGCATAAACACTGTTTGGGTAGGTTTTATCACCTTAGGTGCAACACTTGTAATTCTAATTGTGCCAACTTTCGTAAAATCTTAAAGCTTACATTAAGTAGGCATATCGGTCTATATTGTTGAATTTGTGTTGCATTCCCTTCTTTCGGTATCAACTTAATGATTCCAAAGTTTAGTTTGTAAAGCGGTAACTCACCATATTGCAATTGTACAAACAAAGCCATAAGGTCATTTTTAAGCACCTCCCAAAAGCATTGATAAAATTCAGCCGGGAACCCATCTGGTCCCGAAGCTTTATTATGTTCCATTTCCATAATAGCTTCTATCACTTCCTTCTCGGTGAAGGCAGTGGATAGAATTATATTCTCCTCAGGAGTTACTGTAGTAATATCCGCAACTAAATCCTCTCTCATAGTAAAATTATTTTTAGCCGGTGCTCCAAATAACTTTTTATAGAAATCAGATATGTATAATCTAAGGTTTTCCTCACCAATGATTGTCCCTTCTTCTTGCTCTAATTGAAAAATTCGCTTCTTTCTATATCTACCGTTAGCCATAAGGTGAAAATATTTCGTATTATTTTCACCTTCTTGGATAAATTTAACTTTAGCACGTTGAGCCCACTTTTATTCCTCATCACGTCTCAGCTTTCCGATCTTATCATTTGCACTCCTTAGCATCTTACTCTCTGTTTCATTAAGGGGTGATGATTCCGCCTTAATAGCAAGATCATCAATAATTTTAGTGAGTCTGTCTCTCTCTTTTTTATATACCCTACTTATATTTTTCGCCCATCCGCGAAGATACCGTCTCAAATGTCTAATCTTTTTTTGCCAAGTATCAATGGGGTTGAAGCCGTTCGCTACAGAGTCCCACTCATTTTTAACCAAATCAAAAAAAAACCTTTTTCCCTTAGCCATGATAATTCAAAGGAAAAGAGAGCCTTATTCCCTAAATGGGCATGATCTCCTGAATCAAGCAATAGAGGTGTGTGATCCGATCCCGTACGAGTCAGTGCGCGCACAGAAGTTAACGGAAATTTTTGTTCCCACTCTACACTAGCTAGCACACGATCTAACTTTTTGTAGGTGGTATTCTCACGACGACTCGCCCAAGTGAACTGTCAGCCCGACAAAATCAACTCACGCAGGTTAAGTGAACCTATGATTGCATTGAAGACAAACAGCCACTTTGCATTATAATTCCCGTTATTTTTCTCTAATGGACTTTGAATAATATTAAAGTCTCCTCCTAAAAGCAAAGGTGTTCCTGGACTATCACACAATCTAACTAACTCAGCCAAAAAGGCTGCTTTGTGAGCCTCCTGAGCTGCCCCGTATACAACCACAAAGGACCATTCAAAACCATCTTTTTTTAGCAAAATATGCCGTTGCCACCCGGTGGCAATACCCCCCAGGTAACTGCCGGTTCGATGGATCATTTAGATTCATTTTGCTTGCCACCATACTTATTCTAATTAGCCACTCTCTCTGCAAATCATCTGCCTCTGCTGATTGGCAGCAACTACAAAGGATGGCAGGTATGGTGGCAAACTATATAGCTAGTCTCCTACATATGCGCGGAAAATTAAATAGCATGTCAGGTTATCTACCTTGGCTGCAGCTGCTCATTGCAGGATGCATCACGTTGTCTACTCTAGCTGCATCTTTCATTGACATATAAAGTGAAGCAGGAACGAATGTATCAGCTGTGACTTTTTTTATTACCGAGTATAACAGGCATGCATGGCACGAATGTGCATCCTCCGCGTGCACGGCGCCCTTCTCGCAAGCACGCGGGAAGCTCACAGCGACAGCTGCTCGTTCTACGTCTAGCTCAGTCAGTTTGACACGCGCGCCTCAGCTACCTTGCAGGCTCATTCGCTTGATTGCACGCGTCTGTTCGCCGCCCGGAAGAGGATCAACAGCAATAGCTCGCCATGCTCGTCGGCCATTCTGTGTTCATGGGCTGATGCGTTGCTCCTGCTTGCTTGTGTGTGGCTACAAAAACTAGGTTGAGAGGTGTGGCTCGCCGCGCTTGTTGGTCGCGAGTTTAACTTAATTATGGAGAGGGGAGAGAGAAAGAAGCAATGAAGCATACAATCTTACCACGGTTGCTTTGAAATATAATTGCTCAATTATTACATAGTGGAGAGAGAGAATGAGTATGTATGCATGTTGTGAAAATTATGGAAATGAGGAGAGAGAACGAAGCATACATGCAACGCTGAAATGCTTGCTCTTATAATAAAGACCACTGGTTGAATTCGAAACATCTTTAGTGCACTCAAAGCTCAAACGCCGAGCTGTTTTTTGGCATTAATCGGAGTACATGTGAACCGCTAATACTGAGCAAACTCAACAATATAACTATCACATAAAGCATTCTTATCATAAGTCTCATGCATAAAATTATTACTACTCCCAACATAAGCATAGTTATTCTTATTAATTGTAGTAGGAGCAAATTCAACAAAGTAGCTATCATTATTATTCTCATCATCAAATATAGGAGGCATAGTATAATCACAACAAAATTTACTCTCCATAGTAGGTGGCACCAAAAGACCACTATCATTATAATCATCATAAATAGGAGGCAAAGTATCATCAAAGAAAATTTTCTCCTCAATGCTTGGGGGACTAAAAATATCATGAAAACCAGCTTCCCAAGCTTAGAACTTTCTATATCATTATCAACAATGGTGTTCAAAGCGTTCATACTAATATTACTACCAAGCATGCAAATAAGATTCCATAGGTTTTTTAATTTTCGCATCAAACCATCCATGTCTTAAATCAGGAAATAGAATAAGAAGCTCATTGTCGTCCATTATGCCAAACTAGTGTAAACAAGAAACAAAAAGATGCAATTGCAGGATCTAAAGGAAATAGCTTTGAGTACTTACAACGACGAAAATAGCTTAGTAGCCGAGATCCGGAGTGTGAGTACCTTTTACCTTTCCTCCCCGGCAACGGCGCCAGAAAATAACTTGATGTCTACGGGAGCTTCTATTCTTGTAGACAGTGTTGGGCCTCCAAGAGCAGAGGTTTGTAGAACAGCAGCAAATTTCCCTTAAGTGGATCACCCAAGGTTTATCGAACTCAGGGAGGAAGAGGTCAAAGATATCCCTCTCATGCGACCCTGCAACCACAAAGCAAGAAGTCTCTTGTGTCCCCAACACACCTAATAGGTGCACTAGTTCGGCGAAGAGATAGTGAAATACAGGTGGTATAAATAAGTAGTAGCAACGGCACCAGAAAATAGCTTGCTGGCGTGTAGTTGATGGTGGTAATATGGTAGCAGTAGTAACACAGTAAAACAGTAAACAAGCAGCGATAGCAGTATTTAGGAACAAGGCCTAGGGAATAGACTTTCACTAGTGGACACTCTCAACTTTGATCACATAACAGAATAGATAAATGCATACTCTACACTCTTGTTGGATGATGAACACATTGCGTAGGATTACACGAACCCTCAATGCCGGAGTTAACAAGCTCCACAATTCAATGTTCATATTTAAATAACCTTAGAGTGCATGAAAGATCAACACGACTAAACCAAGTACTAACACAGCATGCACACTCGTCACCTTCACACTATGTAGGAGGAATAGATCACATCAATACCATCATAGCAATAGTTAACTTCATAATCTACAAGAGATCACAATCATAGCCTACGCCAAGTACTAACACGGATGCACACACTCGTCACCATTACACCGTGCAGGAGGAATAAAACTATTTTAATAACATCACTAGAGTAGCACATAGATAAATTGTGATACAAAACACATTGCAATCATAAAGAGATATAAATAAGCACTTCACTATGCCATTCATAACAGTGAATAAGTATTCTGTGAAATATAGCCTAAGAGACCCACACGGTGCACACACTGTCACCTTTACACACGTGGGACAAGGAGTCTCCGGAGATCACATAAGTAAAATTCACTTGAATAGCATAACGACATCTAGATTACAAGCATCATCATATGAATCTCAATCATGTAAGGCAGCTCATGAGATTATTGTATTGAAGTACATAGGAGAGAGATGAACCACATAGCTACCGGTACAGCCCCGAGCCTCGATGGAGAACTACTCCCTCCTCATGGGAGACAGCAGCGTTGATGAAGATGGCGGTGGTGTCGATGGAGAAGCCTTCCGGGGGCACTTCCCCGCCCCGCGGCGTGCCGGAACAGAGACTCCTGTCCCCCAGATCTTGGCTTCGCGATGGCGGCGGCTCTGGAAGGTTTCTCGTACCGTGGCTCTTTCGTATCGAGGTTTTAGGTCAGGGACCTTTATATAGGCGAAGAGGCGGCGTCAGAAGGTCGAAGGGGCACCGACACCATAGGGGGGCGCGGCCCAGGCCCTGGCCGCGCCACCCTGTCGTCTGGGGCCCACAGGGCCCCCCTCTGGCGGCTCTCGGGTGTTCTGGATGCTTCCGGTGAAAATAGAAACCTGGGCGTTGATTTCGTCCAATTCCGAGAATATTTCGTTACTAGGATTTCTGAAACCAAAAACAGCGAGAAAACGAGAACCGGCACTTCGGCATCTTGTTAATAGGTTAGTTCCAGAAAATGCACGAATATGACATAAAGTGTGCATAAAACATGTAGATATCATCAATAATGTGGCATGGAACACAAGAAATTATCGATACATCGGAGACGTATCGCATCCCTAAGCTTAGTTCCTGCTCGTCCCGAGCAGGTAAACGATAAACAAAGATAATTTCAGGAGTGACATGCCATCATAAACTTGATCATATTGTAAACATATGTAATGAATGCAGCGATCAAAACAATGGTAATGACATGAGTAAACAACTGAATCATAAAGCAAAGACTTTTCATGAATAGCACTTTCAAGACAGGCATCAATAAGTCTTGCATAAGAGTTAACTCATAAAGCAATAATTCAAAGTAAAGACATTGAAGCAACACAAAGGAAGATTAAGTTTCAGCGGTTGCTTTCAACTTATAACATGTATATCTCATGGATATTGTCAACATAGAGTAATATAACAAGTGCAATATGCAAGTATGTAGGAATCAATGCACAGTTCACACAAGTGTTTGCTTCTTGAGGTGGAGAGAAATAGGTGAACTGACTCAACATAAAAGTAAAAAGAATGGTCCTTCAAAGAGGAAAGCATCGATTGCTATATTTGTGCTAGAGCTTTTATTTTGAAAACATGAAATAATTTTGTCAACGGTAGTAATAAAGCATATGAGTTATGTAAATTATATCTTACAAGTTGCAAGCCTCATGCATAGTATACTAATAGTGCCCGCACCTTGTCCTAATTAGCTTGGACTACCGGATCATCGCAATACACATGTTTTAACCAAGTGTCACAATGGGGTACCTCCATGCCGCCTGTACAAAGGTCTAAGGAGAAAGCTCGCATTTTGGATTTCTCGCTTTTGATTATTCTCAACTTAGACATCCATACCGGGACAACATGGACAACAGATAATGGACTCCTCTTTAATGCATAAGCATGTGGCAACAATTATTATTCTCATATGAGATTGAGGATATATGTCCAAAACTGAAACTTCCACCATGAATCATGGCTTTAGTTAGCGGCCCAATGTTCTTCTCTAACAATATGCATGCTCCAACCATTAAGGTGGTAGATCTCTCTTACTTCGAGACAAGACGGACATGCATAGCAACTCACATGATATTCAACAAAGAATAGTTGATGGTGTCCCCAGAAACATGGTTATCGCACAACAAGCAACTTAATAAGAGATAAAGTGCATAAGTACATATTCAATACCACAATAGTTTTTAAGCTATTTGTCCCATGAGCTATGTATTGCAAAGGCGAATGATGGAATTTTAAAGGTAGCACTCAAGCAATTTACTTTGGAATGGCGGAGAAATACCATGTGGTAGGTAGGTATGGTGGACACAAATGGCATAGTGGTTGGCTCAAGGATTTTGGATGCATGAGAAGTATTCCCTCTCGATACAAGGTTTTAGGCTAGCAAGGTTTATTTGAAACAAACACAAGGATGAACCGGTGCAGCAAAACTCACATAAAAGACATATTGTAAACATTATAAGACTCTACACCGTCTTCCTTGTTGTTCAAAACTCAATACTAGAAATTATCTAGACCTTAGAGAAACCAAATATGCAAACCAAATTAGCAAGCTCTATGTGTTTCTTCATTAATGGGTGCAAAGTATATGATGCAAGAGCTTAAACGTGAGCACAACAATTGCTAAGTATCAAATTATCCAAGACATTTTAGAATTACTACATGTAGCATTTTCCAATTCCAACCATATAACAATTTAACGAAGAAGAAACTTCGCCATGAATATTAAAAGCTAAGAACACATGTGTTCATATGAACCAGCGGAGCGTGTCTCTCTCCCACACAAGCATTTATTCAAACAAAAACAAAAACAAAAACAAACAGACGCTCCAAGTAAAGTACATAAGATGTGGCCGAATAAAAATATAGTTTCAAGAGAAGGAACCTGATAATTTATCGATGAAGAAGGGGATGCCTTGGGCATCCCCAAGCTTAGATGCTTGAGTCTTCTTGAAATATGCAGGGGTGAACCACCGGGGCATCCCCAAGCTTAGAGCTTTCACTCTTCTTGATCATAGTATATCATCCTCCTCTCTTGACCCTTGAAAACTTCCTCCACACCAAACTCGAAACAACTCATTAGAGGGTTAGTGCACAATAAAAATTAACATGTTCAGAGGTGACACAATCATTCTTAACACTTCTGTACATTGCATAAAGCTACTGGACATTAATGGAACAAAGAAATTCATCCACCATAGCAAAAGAGGCAATGCGAAATAAAAGGCAGAATCTGTCAAAACAGAACAGTCCGTAAAGATGGATTTTATTGAGGCACCAGACTTGCTCAAATGAAAATGCCCAAATTGAATGAAAGTTGCGTACATATCTGAGGATCACGCACGTAAATTGGCTTAATTTTCTGAGCTACCTACAGGGAGGCAGGTCGAAATTCGTGACAGCAAAGAAATCTGAAACTGCGCAGTAATCCAAATCTAGTATTCACTTTACTATCAAAGACTTTACTTGGCACAACAAAACACAAAACTAAGATAAGGAGAGGTTGCTACAGTAGTAAACAACTTCCAATACACAAATATAAAACAAAGTACTGTAGCAAAATAACACATGGGTTATCTCCCAAGAAGTTCTTTCTTTATAGCCATTAAGATGGGCTCAGCAGTTTTAATGATGCACTCGCAAGAAATAGTATTTGAAGCAAAAGAGAGCATCAAGAGGCAACTTCAAAACAAATTTAAGTCTAACATGCTTCCTATGCATAGGAATCTTGTAAATAAACAAGTTCATGAAGAGCAAAGTAACAAGCATAGGAAGATAGAACAAGTGTAGCTTCAAAAATTTCAGCACATAGAGAGGCATTTTAGTAACATGAAAATTTCTACAACCATATTTTCCTCTCTTATAATAACTTTCAGTAGCATCATGAGCAAACTCAACAATATAACTATCACATAAAGCATTCTTATCATGAGTCTCATGCATAAAATTATTACTACTCCCAACATAAGCATAGTTATTCTTATTAATTGTAGTAGGAGCAAATTCAACAAAGTTGCTATCATTATTATTCTCATCATCAAATATAGGAGGCATAGTATAATCACAACAAAATTTACTCTCCATAGTAGGTGGCACCAAAAGACCACTATCATTATAATCATCATAAATAGGAGGCAAAGTATCATCAAAGAAAATTTTCTCCTCAATGCTTGGGGGACTAAAAATATCATGAAAACCAGCTTCCCCAAGCTTAGAACTTTCTATATCATTATCAACAATGGTATTCAAAGCGTTCATACTAATATTACTACCAGCATGCAAATAAGATTCCATAGGTTTTTTAATTTTCGCATCAAACCATCCATGTCTTAAATCAGGAAATAGAATAAGAAGCTCATTGTCGTCCATTATGCCAAACTAGTGTAAACAAGAAACAAAAAGATGCAATTGCAGGATCTAAAGGAAATAGCTTTGAGTACTTACAACGACGAAAATAGCTTAGTAGCCGAGATCCGGAGTGTGAGTACCTTTTACCTTTCCTCCCGGCAACGGCGCCAGAAAATAACTTGATGTCTACGGGAGCTTCTATTCTTGTAGACAGTGTTGGGCCTCCAAGAGCAGAGGTTTGTAGAACAGCAGCAAGTTTCCCTTAAGTGGATCACCCAAGGTTTATCGAACTCAGGGAGGAAGATGTCAAAGATATCCCTCTCATGCGACCCTGCAACCACAAAGCAAGAAGTCTCTTGTGTCCCCAACACACCTAATAGGTGCACTAGTTCGGCGAAGAGATAGTGAAATACAGGTGGTATAATAAGTAGTAGCAACGGCACCAGAAAATAGCTTGCTGGCGTGTAGTTGATGGTGGTAATATGGTAGCAGTAGTAACGCAATGAAAACAAGAAACAAGCAGCGATAGCGATATTTAGGAACAAGGCCTAGGGAATAAACTTTCACTAGTGGACACTCTCAACTTTGATCACATAACAGAATAGATAAATGCATACTCTACACTCTTGTTGGATGATGAACACATTGCGTAGGATTACACGAACCCTCAATGCCGGAGTTAACAAGCTCCACAATTCAATGTTCATATTTAAATAACCTTAGAGTGCATGAAAGATCAACACGACTAAACCAAGTACTAACACAACATGCACACTGTCACCTTCACACTATGTAGGAGGAATAGATCACATCAATACCATCATAGCAATAGTTAACTTCATAATCTACAAGAGATCACAATCATAGCCTACGCCAAGTACTAACACGGATGCACACACTTGTCACCATTACACCGTGCGGGATGAATAAAACTACTTTAATAACATCACTAGAGTAGCACATAGATAAATTGTGATACAAAACACATTGCAATCATAAAGAGATATAAATAAGCACTTCATTATGCCATTCATAACGAGTGAATAAGTATTCTGTGAAATATAGCCTAAGAGACCCACACGGTGCACACACTCGTCACCTTTACACACGTGGGACAAGGAGTCTCCGGAGATCACATAAGTAAAATTCACTTGACTAGCATAACGACATCTAGATTACAAGCATCATCATATGAATCTCAATCATGTAAGGCAGCTCATGAGATTATTGTATTGAAGTACATAGGAGAGAGATGAACCACATAGCTACCGGTACAGCCCCGAGCCTCGATGGAGAACTACTCCCTCCTCATGGGAGACAGCAGCGTTGATGAAGATGGCGGTGGTGTCGATGGAGAAGCCTTCCGGGGGCACTTCCCCGCCCCGGCGGCGTGCCGGAATAGAGACTCCTGTCCCCTAGATCTTGGCTTCGCGATGGCGGCGGCACTGGAAGGTTTCTCGTACCGTGGCTCTTTCGTATCGAGGTTTTAGGTCAGGGACCTTTATATAGGCGAAGAGGCGGCGTCAGAAGGTCGAAGGGGCACCGACACCATAGGGGGGCGCGGCCCAGGCCCTGGCCGCGCCACCCTGTCGTCTGGGGCCCACAGGGCCCCCCTCTGGCGGCTCTCGGGTGTTCTGGATGCTTCCGGTGAAAATAGGAACCTGGGCGTTGATTTCGTCCAATTCCGAGAATATTTCGTTACTAGGATTTCTGAAACCAAAAACAGCAGAAAACAGGAACTGGCACTTCGGCATATTGTTAATAGGTTAGTTCCAGAAAATGCACGAATATGACATAAAGTGTGCATAAAACATGTAGATATCATCAATAATGTGGCATGGAACACAAGAAATTATCGATACGTCGGAGACGTATCAGGTGCCATCAGGCCAGGTTTGGCGCTGCACGTCTCTGTCATATGAACGTATAATTAGGGTCTAAATCAGCTTAGAAGGCAATCCATCGAGGTTTATCTGCACTGCGATGGACAGCTGGCAATGTAGACCGAATCTCTAGCAAGTCATCCAACGACAGCCAGGAGGGGGGCATTGCCACCGGGTGGCTATAAATCCACTCTCTTTTTTTTATTGCAAATTCAAACGCACTAAAAAATCACCATAGTCAACATCTTTAACTAAGAGTGTTTCAGCCTTAATCCCCACTAGAATTCCGCCAGACCTTCCGTGTGAAGGTAAGCAGAACCAGCTAAAGTCCTTGCCAGCCGAGAGATTTGAAAGAAAAGAAGCTGAAAAATCCCTCCTTCCAGTCTCGAGAAAAGCGACTATATCTAGATTTGTTCCCTAATATTTTCATGAATAATAGAATGCTTACCAGTATCTCTAATGCCTTCACTATTCCAAATAAAAGCTTTCATTTTTAAAAGTCTAAATTTTTAATTTTCCGAACTCTAGAACTTCTACGAAGTATCGGCTTATCCACTACTACTTTCTTACTAACTCTAGTCTTTCTCTTTGCTACACCTTTGGCCTTCGCCTCTAAAAAATCATGGCATATCTGGTCCGTATGACCATCATCAAGACCTATCATTTCATCCTCTATAAGGTCTTCCTCTGCCAGGTCTTGACAAAGACCATAAACTTTAGAAACAAATAAATTTTGAGGATCTGTTTCCTCTACACTATTCTTTTTATTTAGAATGACCAACTCTCTCTGATGTTCCACTTCTTTGATATCTCTAACCGAGGACAACGCAGCTACAGAAGAATTCCCAAGCGAAACCCCTAACTTAGTGGCTCGATTTACAATCAAATTATCTGACATCTTTACAATAGAAAGGTTATGTTCAAAGGTCGAACCTGGAACTTGACGCTGCTGCGGAAGGTGCATGGCCCTCTCCAACTGCGGCTGATCCGCATTAGGTTGCGCACCTAAGAGATCACTCGATCGAGCCCCAAACGCCGAGCTCTCCGGAATGCTACCGTATGCGACAATATCTTCATAGGAGTGCTGAAGCGGCCTCGGGGTAAAATTGTTTGCTTTCAAATTCAGACACCCGCATGGAGTCTTAATTTTTGGCGAAGGAGTCTACAAGAAAATTTGGAACTTGCTTGTATTAACACTTGATGCTAGAATAGAATTTTGCAAAGATGGAACAACATCATGATCTAATACCTGAGATGTAGGTGAAGTAGATGAAACTTTTTCTATCTCGACACGGGCCTTCACGAACTCAGTGGAACAAAAATCGGACCGGAACTTTCCCCGCCCGAATGCTCTGCCACGGCAGAGAAAGCAGGCAGAAGGTCTGCCGCGGCAGCAGCCGCTGTCATGACTCCAACTTTCCTGGCTCGGCAGGGAAAGATATGCGACTAGAAATACCATCAGTGATCATGGTAGACTGAAGTAGATCAGAGCCTAGCGTCCTAGGCAAGCCAACCCCATCTCCATCATCAAAAACCAGAGCACAACCATTCTATTTCGTCGAAGGAGAGATATAAAGTCTTCGGCTCGAAATAGGGGTCAGTGTAGATCTGGTAATCTTCTCCAAACCCGCCTCCACAACACTGCAAGGTGCAAGATCAGGCAATGTCTGAAGAGCGGCCGTACACGCACCCTTAATGACATCAGAACCTCCATTGTCCCCAGACATAGGAAAGTCCTTTTTTGCATGTGGCTCTCTGGATGAATTTCCATTCTTTGAATTATCTCGGTTGGGGACCTTTCTCTTCTCATGCTCCTTTTCTCTAGAATTAAAATATTTATCATCTCCATTTGTAGGATCATCATCCTCGACCATGTCCACCTCTTCCTCAATCTCAAAAGTAAGATAATATCCCTCATCTTCATGGAAAATCTATTTCTTATAAGGGATACTTGCAATGTCAACTACCTTAACAAGTGCCCGAACCACACCATATTCTCTAGTATATGCCATATCAATCTTATTTGTCTTGCCGATAAAATGACCCATACACCAGCAAATAAGACAATTTCGATACATACTCTCCGGAGCTCCACTAATTAGAACCCAACCTTCATGTAGTTGGACAGTCGGTTTCATTACAGACTTCCACTCCGCGAGCTCAAGAGCGCAAGCTGAATCCTTCACGGGAAATACTCCAATCCTTACATCCCCCTGTAACTCATTCTTGCTCGGAAACTGAATTTTATAAATATTTGTCCCCTGCGCTGCACATCCCACTGAAAAGTATCATCAATGCACCACCGCAGACGCTTAATGATCTTGTCAATGGACAGTGATCCTCCTGTTACTGTAATCCTACACATACGTCCATTATCCGACTTTGGTTTGAAATCGGGAGTAGGTTCAACCTCAACAAATGCAAGCTCCTCATGGCCGTATCCATATAAGGAGAGCATTGGCTTCTTCATCTTATGCAAGGGACACTCATCATCCTTATGCTCCGATGACTCACAGAAAACATAAATCTCGACTTTGCATTCAATGGAGAAATGACTGGGAACACCACAGCGAAAGCACCTTAACTTCTCAGTAGATTTATCCTTCTTTTTGGCACCTGTAGCTTCCTTTTCTTTCCCCGAGTTAGAACCCTCGCCATCCATGATCACCTGCCGCTGTTGTCCAGCTTGATCAACAATACCTTGGGGTTGTTTCTGAATAAACACTTGGGAAGGCGCTGCTTTTGTCGGCTCCCCCTCGCTCCGCTTGTCCACAACCTTCTCTGTAGCATTCCTGTTCTCAGCAAAACCAGAGGAAGCAACTCTCCCACGACCTCTTCCGCCAAAACACCCATATTGGTTCCACCATGGTACTGCCAAAACTTGTTCCTGTGATCATATGGACGTCGGAAGTTGTTTCCGTTGTGCCCACCCCGATATTCACCTCCTCTAGGACCAGGTACAAAATTGAAACCACCTGGTGGTCCACCTTGAAAATCATTACCGTGTCCCTTGAAGTTTGTATTGAAGCCGAAATCACCATTCTAACCTTGGAAGTTTTGACCTCCACCTTGACCTTGATACCCATGATGATTGCCTTCAAAACTTCTCCCATCATTTGATCTAAATCCTCCCGAAGATCTGGCACCCTGACCTCCACCATGCCCACCGAAGCTTCCTGGCGGTGGCCCTCCTCCCTGACCTCCAAAGTTTGCTGGTGGCGGTCCTCCTCCATGACCTACAAAGCTTCTTGGACCAGACCCTTGATCATAAGGATGGTGATGTCTATGGGTGCTTCTATTCTTGTAGACAGTGTTGGGCCTCCAAGAGCAGAGGTTTGTAGAACAACAACAAGTTTCCCTTAAGTGGATCACCCAAGGTTTATCGAACTCAGGGAGGAAGAGGTCAAAGATATCCTTCTCAAGAAACCCTGCAATCACGATACAAGAAGTCTCTTGTGTCCCCAACACACCTAATACACTTGTCAGATGTATAGGTGCACTAGTTCGGCGAAGAGATAGTGAAATACAAGTAGTATGGATGTATATGAGTGGTAACAGTAATCTGAATAAAATATGGCAGCGAGTAAACATGAAACAGAACAGTAAGTAAACGGAGTTTCGATGCTTAGAAGCAAGCCCTAGGGATCATACTTTCACTAGTGGACACTCTCAATATTGATCACATAATAAAACCACTCTACACTCTTTTGTTGGATGATGAACACCACTAATTGCGTAGGGCTACAAGAGCACCTCAATGCCGGAGTTAACAAGCTCCACAACATTCGATATTCATATTTAAATAACCTTAGAGTGCATGATAGATCATTGCAATTACACCAAGTACTAACATAGCATGCACACTTGTCACCATCACACTATGAAGGAGGAATAGATCACATCAATACTATCATAGCAATAATTAACTTCATAATCTACGAGAGATTACAATCATAACCTACGCCAAGTACTACATGATGCACACACTGTCACCTTTACACCATGGAGGAGGAATAGAGTACTTTAATAACATCACTAGAGTAACACATAGATGAATCGTGATACAAAACTCATATGAATCTCAATCATGTAAGGCAGCTCATGAGATCATTGTATTGAAGTACATAGGAGAGAGATTAACCACATAGCTACCGGTACAACCCTTAGCCTCGATGGAGAACTACTCCCTCCTCATGGGAGACAGCGGCGTTGATGGAGATGGCGGTGGTGTCGATGGAGATGCCTTCCGAGGGCATTTCCCCGTCCCGGCGGCGTGCCGGAACAGAGACTCCTGTCCCCCAGATCTTGGCTTCGCGATGGCGGCGGCTCTGGAAGGTTTCTCGTACCGTGGCTTTTTCGTATCGAAGATTTAGGTCAGGGACCTTTAAATAGGCGAAGAGGCAGCCTTGGAGGGGCCCTGGTGGGCCCACACACTAGGGGGGCGCGCCCCACCCCTTGGCCGCGCCGCCCTGGCGTGTGGGGCCCCATGGCTCCTCTCCGGTACTTCTTCGATGCTCTGGAACCTTCCGGGAAAAATAAGATGCTGGTCGTTGATTTCGTCCGATTCCGACAATATTTCCTTACTAGGATTTCTGAAACCAAAAACAGCAGAAAACAGGAACTAGCACTTCGGCATCTCGTCAATAGGTTAGTTCCGGAAAACGCATAAATATGCATATAATGTGTATAAAACATGTAGGTATTGTCATAAAACAAGCATGGAACATAAGAAATTATAGATACGTTTGAGACGTATCAAACATCCCCAAGCTTAGTTCCTACTCGCCCTCGAGTAGGTACACGATAACAAAGATAATTTCTTAAGTGACATGCTATCATAATCTTGATCAATACTATTGTAAAGCATATGAGATGAATGAAGTGATTCAAAGCAATGGTGAAGACAATGAGTAAACAAATGAATCATATAGCAAAGATTTTTCATGAATTGTACTTTTCAAGACAAGCATCAATAAGACTTGCATAAGAGTTACTCATAAAGCAATAAATTCTTAGTAGAAAGCTTTGAAACAACACAAAGGAAGATATAAGTTTCAGCAGTTGCTTTCAACTTCAACATATTTATCTCATGGATAATTGTCAACACAAAGTAATATAACAAGTGTAATAAGTAAACATGTAAGAATCAATGCACACAGTTGACACAAGTGTTTGCTTCTAAGATAGAAAGAATAGGTAAACTGACTCAACAATAAAGTAGAAGATAGGCCCTTCGCAGAGGGAAGCATGGATTACTATATTTGTGCTAGAGCTTTTCATTTTGAAAACAAGAAACAATTTTGTCAACGGTAGTAATAAAGCATATGTGTTATGTATAAGATATCCTATAAGTTGCAAGCCTCATGCATAGTATACCAATAGTTCTCGCACCTTGTCCTAATTAGCTTGGATTAACATGGATTATCATTGCATAGCATATGTTTCAACCAAGTGTCACAAAGGGGTACCTCTATGCCGCCTTTACAAAGGTCTAAGGAGAATGTTCGCATTGGATTTCTCGCTTTTGATTATTCTCAACTTAGACATCCATACCGGGACAACATAGGCAACAGATAATGGACTCCTCTTTAATGCATAAGCATTCAACAACAGTTAATATTCTCATAAGAGATTGAGGATTGATTGTCCAAACTGAAACTTCCACCATGAATCATGGATTTAGTTAGCGGCCCAATGTTCTTCTCTAACAGTATGCATACTCAAACCACTTGATTATGAAAATCTCCCTTACTTCAGACAAGACGAACATGCATAGCAACTCACATGATATTCAACAAAGGTAAAAGAGTTGATGGCGTCCCCAAAAGCATGGTTACCGCTCAACGAGCAACTTATAAGAAATAAGATACATAGCTACATATTCTTCACCACAATAGTTTTTAAGGCTATTTTCCCATGAGCTATATATTGCAAAGACAAAGAATAGATTTTTAAAGGTAGCACTCAAGTAATTTACTTTGGAATGGCAGAGAAATACCATGTAGTAGGTAGGTATGGTGGACACAATTGGCATAGTATTTGGCTCAAGGATTTGGATGCACGAGAAGAATTCCTCTCAATACAAGGCTAGGCTAGCAAGGTTGTTTGAAGCAAACTCAAGTATAAAAGGTGCAGCAAAGCTCACATATGAACATATTGTAACTATTATAAGACTTTACATTGTCTCCTTGTTGTTCAAACACCTTAACCAGAAAATATCTAGACTCTAGAGATCAATCATGCAAACAAAATTTGACAAGCTCTATGTAGTTATTCATTAATGAGTACAAGGTACATGATGCAAGAGCTTAAACATGATCTATATGAGCACAACAATTGCCAAGTATCACATTATTCAAGACATTAAACCATTTACCACATGCGGCATTTTCCGTTTCCATCCATGTAACAATGAATGAAATAGTCCAACTTACGCAATGAACATTAAAGATAAAGCTAAGAACATATGTGTTCATACGAAACAGCGGAGCGTGTCTCTCTCCCAAACAAAGAATGCTAGGATCTGATTTATTCAAACAAAAACAAAAACAAAAACAAACAGACGCTCCAAGTAAAGTACATAAGATGTGACTGAATAAAAATATAGTTTCAAGAGAAATGACCTGATAAGTTGTCGATGAAGAAGGGGATGCCTTGGGCATCCCCAAGCTTAGATGCTTGAGTCTTCTTGAAATATCCAGGGATGAACCACGGGGGCATCCCCAAGCTTAGACTTGTCACTCTTCTTGATCATATTGTATCATCCTCCTCTCTTGACCCTTGAAAACTTCCTCCACACCAAACTCAAAACAAACTCATTAGAGGGTTAGTGCATAATAAAAAATTCATATGTTCAGAGGTGACACAATCATTCTTAACACTTCTGGACATTGCGCAAAGCTACTGGAAGGTAATGGAACAAAGAAATCCATCCAACACAGCAAAAGAGGCAATGCGAAATAAAAGGCAGAATCTGTCAAAACAGAACAGTCCGTAAAGACGAATTTTAAAGAGGCACCAGACTTGCTCAGATGAAAATGCTCAAATTGAATGAAAGTTGCGTACATATATGAGGATCACTCACGTAAATTGGCAGATCTTTCTGAGTTACCTACAGAGAATCATACCCAAATTCGTGACAGCAAGAAATCTGTTTCTGCGCAGTAATCCAAATCTAGTATTGACTTTACTATCAAAGACCTTACTTGGCACAACAATGCAATAAAATAAAGATAAGGAGAGGTTGCTACAGTAGTAACAACTTCCAAGACTCAAATATAAAACAAAATTGTTGTAGTAAAATAAAAACATGGGTTATCTCCCAAGAAGTTCTTTCTTTATAGCCATTAAGATGGGCTCAGCAGTTTTAATGATGCACTCACAAGAATAGTAGTTGAAGCAAAAGAGAGCATCAAGAGGCAAATTCAAAACAAATTTAAGCCTAACATGCTTCCTATGCATAGGACCCTTGTAAACAAACAAATTCATGAAGCATAATGCAACAAGCATAGAAAGATAAAACAAGTGTAAATTCAAGATTTTTAGCATATAGAGAGGTGTTTTAGTAACATGAAAACTTCTACAACCATATTTTCCTCTCTCATAATAACTTTCGGTAGCATCATGAACAAACTCAACAATATAACTATCACATAAAACATTCTTATCATGAGTCTCATGCATAAAATTATTACTCTCCACATAAGCATAATCAATTTTATTAGTAATAGTGGGAGCAAATTCAACAAAGTAGCTATCATTATTATTCTCATCATAAAATATAGGAGGTGTAGTATCATCATAATTAAATTTACTCTCCATAGTAGGCGGCACCAAAAGACCACTATCATTATAATCATCATTAATAGGAGGCAAAGTATCATCAAAGAAAATTTTCTCCTCAATGCTTGGGGGACTAAAAATATCACACTCATCAAAACCAGCTTCCCCAAGCTTAGAACTTTCTATATCATTATCAACAATGTTGTTCAAAGCGTTCATACTAATATTACTACTAGCATGCAAATAAGGTTCCATAGGTTTTTAAATTTTCGCATTAAACCATTCATGTCTTGACTCAGGAAATAGTACAAAAAGCTCACAGATGTTTTCCATTATGCCTTACTAGTGTTTAACAAGAAACAAAAAGATGCAATTGCAGGATCTAAAGGAAATAGCTTCGAGCACACACACGATGGCAACAGAAAAGTACTTAGTTACCTGGGACCGGAGTACGAGTGCCTTTTACCTTTCCTCCCCGGCAACGGCGCCAGAAAAAGTGCTTGATGTCTACGGGTGCTTCTATTCTTGTAGACAGTGTTGGGCCTCCAAGAGCAGAGGTTTGTAGAACAGCAGACAAGTTTTCCTTAAGTGGATCACCCAAGGTTTATCGAACTCGGGGAGGAAGAGGTCAAAGATATCCCTCTCAAGCAACCCTGCAATCACGATACAAGAAGTCACTTGTGTCCCCAACACACCTAATACACTTGTCAGATGTATAGGTGCACTAGTTCGGCGAAGAGATAGTGAAATACAAGTAGTATGGATGTATATGAGTGGTAATAGTAATCTGAATAAAATATGGCAGCGAGTAAACATGCAACAGAACAGTAAGTAAACGGAGTTTCGATGCTTAGAAGCAAGGCCTAGGGATCATACTTTCACTAGTGGACACTCTCAACATTGATCACATAATAAAACCACTCTACACTCTTTTGTTGGATGATGAACACCACTAATTGCGTAGGGCTACAAGAGCACCTCAATGCCGGAGTTAACAAGCTCCACAACATTCGATATTCATATTTAAATAACCTTAGAGTGCATGATAGATCATTGCAATTACACCAAGTACTAACATAGCATGCACACTCGTCACCATCACACTATGAAGGAGGAATAGATCACATCAATACTATCATAGCAATAATTAACTTCATAATCTACGAGAGATTACAATCATAACCTACGCCAAGTACTACATGATGCACACACTTGTCACCTTTACACAATGGAGGAGGAATAGAGTACTTTAATAACATCACTAGAGTAACACATAGATGAATCGTGATACAAAACTCATATGAATCTCAATCATGTAAGGCAGCTCATGAGATCATTGTATTGAAGTACATAGGAGAGAGATTAACCACATAGATACCGGTACAGCCCTTAGCCTCGATGGAGAACTACTCCCTCCTCATGGGAGACAGCAGCGTTGATGGAGATGGCGGTGGTGTCGATGGAGATGCCTTCCGGGGGCACTTCCCCGTCCCGGCGGCGTGCCGGAACAGAGACTCCTGTCCCCCAGATCTTGGCTTCGCGATGGCGGCGGCTCTGGAAGGTTTCTCGTACCATGGCTTTTTCGTATCGAAGATTTAGGTCAGGGACCTTTAAATAGGCGAAGAGGCAGCCTCGGAGGGGCCCTGGTGGGCCCACACACTAGGGGGGCGCGCCCCACCCCTTGGCCGCGCCGCCCTGGCGTGTGGGCCCCCCTGGCTCCTCTCCGGTACTTCTTCGATGCTCTGGAACCTTCCGGGAAAAATAAGGTTGTTGGGCGTTGATTTCGTCCGATTCCGACAATATTTCCTTACTAGGATTTCGAAACCAAAAACAGCAGAAACGAGGAACCGGCACTTCGGCATCTCGTCAATAGGTTAGTTCCGGAAAACGCATAAATATGACATATAATGTGTATAAAACATGTAGGTATTGTCATAAAACAAGCATGGAACATAAGAAATTATAGATACGTTTGAGACGTATCAGATGGCGTGATCCTCCTCCGCCATCCGGACCTCTGCCTCCGCCTCGACCCGACATGGTGGCGGCCATTCTCTGTGATCGCAATGAGGGAACCCTAGGAGCGAAAACAGTCGGCCCCCTAGTCAGGACGCCTATGATTCTATGCAGTCCAAACCCTGTTGATTCTTCCCTTGAGCCCGGATGGCCCAATCGAGAGACATCATTGGCACAGGACCCGGAGGCCAGATTTGCATGCAAATTTGAAATTGGTTTTGCGTCCCAACGTCTGGTAGCGATCATTGCCATCGATGGCGATCGACGCCGGCGTCCAAGAGAACCTGCAGTTGCAGATCGGCAACGCTGCCGTCTACGAACTATTGTCCATTTGTTTAAAACCAACAGATCTTCAAGCACATGTGTTGATGGTTCCAAAACCGGCAATTTTTTCCTATCACCAGATGAAGCAGAGACATTAGCTGAAAAAGGAAATCGAGATGGAGGACTCACCGGCGGATCGTAGAATGTCAACGCAGCTAGGCGTTGATCTCTTCTTTTCCTCCATCTTTTTTGAGACTGATGCGTGCAGTCGACACGTCCGTTGGGAACCCCAAGAGGAAGGTGTGATGCGTGATGTCTACGGGTGCTTCTATTCTTGTAGACAGTGTTGGGCCCCCAAGAGCAGAGGTTTGTAGAACAGCAGCAAGTTTCCCTTAAGTGGATCACCCAAGGTTTATCGAACTCAGGGAGGAAGAGGTCAAAGATATCCCTCTCATGCAACCCCGCAACCACAAAGCAAGAAGTCTCTTGTGTCCCCAACACACCTAATAGGTGCACTAGTTCGGCGAAGAGATAGTGAAATACAGGTGGTATGAATATATATGAGCAGATAGTAATGGCGCCGGAAAAGTGCTTGCCGGCGTGTGGTTGATGGTGGTAATATTGCGGGAAGTACGGATGCGGTAAAACAGGTAAACAAGCAGCGATAGCGAGTATTTAGGAACAAGGCCTAGGGATCATACTTTCACTAGTGGACACTCTCAACATTGATCACATAACAGAATAAATAGATAGATGCTAGACTCTACACTCCCTTGTTGGATGATGAACACCACTAACCGTGTAGGATTACACGAACCCTCAATGCCGGAGTTAACAAGCTCCACAATATTCGATGTTCATATTTAAATAACCTTAGAGTGCCTAACGGATCAACATAACCAAACCAAGTACTAACATAGCATGCACACTTGTCACCTTCACGCTACGAAAGGAGGCATAGATCACATCAATACCATCATAGCAATAGTTAACTTCATAATCTACAAGAGATCACAATCATAGCCTACGCCAAGTACTACACGATGCACACACTCGTCACCATTACACCGTGCAGGAGGAATAAACTACTTTAATAACATCACTAGAGTAGCACACAGCTAAATTGTGATACAAAACACATTGCAATCATAAAGAGATATAAATAAGCACTTCACTATGCCATTCATAACGGTGAATAAGTATTCTCGTGAAATATAGCCTAAGAGACCCACATGGTGCACACATCTGTCACCTTTACACACGTGGGACAAGGAGTCTCCGAGAGATCACATAAGTAAAACCCACTTGACTAGCATAATGACATCTAGATTACAAGCATCATCATATGAATCTCAATCATGTAAGGCAGCTCATGAGATTATTGTATTGAAGTACATAGGAGAGAGATGAACCACATAGCTACCGGTACAGACCCCTTAGCCTCGATGGAGAACTACTCCCTCCTCATGGGAGACAGACATCGTTGATGAAGATGGCGGTGGTGTCGATGGAGGAGCCTTCCGGGGAACTTCCCGTCCCGGCGGCGTGCCGGAACAGAGACTCCTGTCCCCCGCGATCTTGGCTTCGCGATGGCGGCGGCTCTGGAAGGTTTCTCGTACCGTGGCTTTTCCGTCTCGAGGTTTTAGGTCAGGGACCTTTAAATAGGCGAAGAGGCGGAGTCGGAGGGCTGACGGGGCGATGACACACTAGGGGGCGCCCCCCCCCCTAGGCCGCGCCGCCCTGTCATCTGGGGGCCCAGTGGCCCCCCTCTGGCGACTCTCGGGTGTTCTGGAAGCTTCGTGGAAAAATAGAATGCTGGGCCTTGATTTCGTCTGATTCCGAGAATATTTCCTAACTAGGATTTCTAAAACCAAAAACAGCAGAAAACAGGAACTGGCCCTTCGGCATCTCGTCAATAGGTTAGTTCCGGAAAACGCATAATAATGACATATAATGTGCACAAAACATGTAGATATCATCAATAATGTGGCATGGAACATAAGAAATTATCGATACGTCGGAGACGTATCAGCATCCCCAAGCTTAGTTCCTGCTCGTCCGGCGAGTGTAAACGATAACAAAGATAATTTCTGGAGTGACATGCCATCATAACCTTGATCATATTATTGTAAGCATATGTAATGAATGCAGCGATCAAAACAATGGTAATGGCATGAGTAAACAACTGAATCATAAAGCAAAGACTTTTCATGAATAGTACTTTCAAGACAAGCATCAATAAGTCTTGCATAAGAGTTAACTCATAAAGCAATAAATTCATAGTAAAGGTATTGAAGCAACACAAAGGAAGATTAAGTTTCAGCGGTTTCTTTCAACTTGTAACATGTATATCTCATGGATAGTTGTCAATGCAAAGCAATATAACAAGTGCAATATGCAAGTATGTAGGAATCAATGCACAGTTCACACAAGTGTTTGCTTCTTGAGATGGAGAGAAATAGGTGAACTGACTCAACATAAAAGGTAAAAGAATGGCCCTTCGCAGAGGGAAGCATTGATTGCTATATTTGTGCTAGAGCTTTGGTTTTGAAAACATAAAGAGAGCATAAAAGTAAAATTTTGAGAGGTGTTTGTTGTTGTCAACGAATGGTAGTGGGCACTCTAACCCCCTTGCCGGACAAACCTTCAAAGAGCGGCTCCCATGAATTATTTTTATTTTTGGGTGGCACTCCTTCCAACCTTTCTTTCACAAACCATGGCTAACCGAATCCTCGGGTGCCCGCCAACAATCTCATACCATTAAGGAGTGCCTTTTTATTTTAGTTTTATTATGATGACACTCCTCCCCACCTTTGCTTTCTCAAGCCATGGCTAACCGAATCCTTCGGGTGTCGTCCAACAATCACATACCATGGAGGAGTGTCTATTTAGGTTAATTAATTTGGGACTGGGAATCCCATTGCCAGCTCTTTTTGCAAAATTATTGGATAAGCGGATGAAGCCACTAGTCCATTGGTGAAAGTTGCCCAACAAGAATGAAAGATAAACACCACATACTTCCTCATGAGCTATAAAACATTGACACAAATCAGAGGTGATAAATTTTGAATTATTTAAAGGTAGCACTCAAGCAATTTACTTTGCAATGGCGGAGAAATACCATGTAGTAGGTAGGTATGGTGGACACAAATGGCATAGTGGTTGGCTCAAGGATTTTGGATACATGAGAAGTATTCCCTCTCGATACAAGGTTTAGGCTAGCAAGGTTTATTTGAAACAAACACAAGGATGAACTGGTGCAGCAAAACTCACATAAAAGACATATTGTAAACATTATAAGACTCTACACCGTCTTCCTTGTTGTTCAAACTCTTTACTAGAAATTATCTAGACCTTAGAGAGACCAATTATGCAAACCAAATTTTAGCAAGCTCTATGTATTTCTTCATTAATGGGTGCAAAGTATATGATGCAAGAGCTTAACCATGAGCACAACAATTGCCAAGTATCACATTATCCAAGACATTTTATCAATTACCACATGTAGCATTTCCCGTTTCCAACCATATAACAATTAACGAAGCAGTTCAACCTTCGCCATGAACATTATGAGCTAAGAACACATGTGTTCATATGAACCAGCGGAGCGTGTCTCTCTCCCAAACAAGCATTTATTCAAACAAAAACAAAAACAAAAGCACACAGACGCTCCAAGTAAAGTACATAAGATGTGGCCGAATAAAAATATAGTTTTAGGGGAGGAACCTGATAATGTTGTCGATGAAGAAGGGGATGCCTTGGGCATCCCCAAGCTTAGACGCTTGAGTCTTCTTAAAATATGCAGGGGTGAACCACCGGGGCATCCCCAAGCTTAGAGCTTTCACTCTCCTTGATCATATTGCATCATTCTCCTCTCTTGATCCTTGAAAACTTCCTCCACACCAAACTCGAAACAACTCATTAGAGGGTTAGTGCACAATAAAAATTAACATGTTCAGAGGTGACATAATCATTCTTAACACTTCTGGACATTGCATAAAGCTACTGGACATTAATGGATCAAAGAAATTCATCCACCATAGCAAAAGAGGCAATGCGAAATAAAAGGCAGAATCTGTCAAAACGAAGCAGTCCGTAAAGATGGATTTTATCGAGGCACCGGACTTGCTCAAATGAAAATGCCCAAATTGAATGAAAGTTGCGTACATATCCGAGGATCACGCACGTAAATTGGAATATTTTTCCGAGCCACCTACGAGAGGCAGGTCGAAATTCGTGACAAGCAAAGAAATGCTATTCTTGCGCAGCAATCCAAATCTAGTATGAACCTTACTATCAAAGACTTTACTTGGCACAACAATGCACAAAACTAAGATAAGGAGAGGTTGCTACAGTAGTAACAACTTCCAAGACACAAATACAAAATAAAAGTACTGTAGCAAAATAAACACATGGGTTATCTCCCAAGAAGTTCTTTCTTTATAGCCATTAAGATGGGCTCAGCAGTTTTAATGATGCACTCGCAAGAAATAGTAGTTGAAGCAAAAGAGAGCATCAAGAGGCAAATTCAAAACAAATTTAAGTCTAACATGCTTCCTATGCATAGGAGTCTTGTAAATAAACAAGTTCATGAAGAGCAAAGTGACAAGCATAGGAAGATAAAACAAGTGTAGCTTCAAAAAATTTAGCACATAGAGGGGTGTTTTAGTAACATGAAAATTTCTACAACCATATTTTCCTCTCTCATAATAACTTTCAGTAGCAACATGAGCAAACTCAACAATATAACTATCACATAAAGCATTCTTATCATGAGTCTCATGCATAAAATTATTACTCTCCACATAAGCATAATCAATTTTATTGTTAATAGTGGGAGCAAATTCAACAAAGTAGCTATCATTATTATTCTCATCATCATATATAGGAGGCAAAGTATCATCAAAGAAAATTTTCTCCTCAATGCTTGGGGGACTAAAAATATCACACTCATCAAAACCAGCTTCCCCAAGCTTAGAATTTTCCATGGCATTAGCAACAATGGTGTTCAAAGCATTCATAGTAATAACATTCCCATTAGCATGCATATAAAGTTCCATGGGTTTTTTAATTCTCTCTTCAAACACATCATGTCCTAATTCAAGATAAAGTTCATAAAGATCTCTCTTATTTTTGTTGTTTTCCATTAAGCCTAACTGGTGAAATCACACAACTTAGTATTCTCAACAGTACCCATTTTAGCAGTAGTAAGTAAATATAGCAAACTAGATGAAGTAAATGCAAGTAACCAATTTTTTTGTGTTTTTGATATAGAGTGCAAGACAGTAAATAAAGTAAAACTAGCAACTAAATTTTTTGTGTTTCGATATAATGCAGCAAACAAAGTAGTAAATAAAATAAAGCAAGACAAAAACAAAGTAAAGAGATTGGATTGTGGAGACTCCCCTTGCAGCGTGTCTTGATCTCCCCGGAAACGGCGCCAGAAAATAGCTTGATGTCTACGGGTGCTTCTATTCTTGTAGACAGTATTGGGCCCCCAAGAGCGAGAGGTTTGTAGAACAAGCAGCAAGTTTCCCGAAGTGGATCACCCAAGGTTTATCGAACTCAGGGAGGAAGAGGTCAAAGATATCCCTCTCATGCAACCCTGCAACCACAAAGCAAGAAGTCTCTTGTGTCCCCAACACACCTAATAGGTGCACTAGTTCGGCGAAGAGATAGTGAAATACAGGTGGTATGAATATATATGAGAAGTAGTAACGGCGCCAGAAAAGTGCTTGCTGGCGTGTGGTTGATGGTGGTAATATTGTAGGAAGTACAGATGCAGTAAAACAGTAAACAAGCAGCGATGGCAGTATTTAGGAACAAGGCCTAGGGATCATACTTTCACTAGTGGACACTCTCAACATTGATCACATAACAGAATAAATAGATAGATGCTAGACTCTACACTCCCTTGTTGGATGATGAACACCACTAACTGTGTAGGATTACACGAACCCTCAATGCCGGAGTTAACAAGCTCCACAATATTCGATGTTCATATTTAAATAACCTTAGAGTGCCTAACAGATCAACATAACCAAACCAAGTACTAACATAGCATGCACACTGTCACCTTCACGCTACGAAAGGAGGCATAGATCACATCAATACCATCATAGCAATAGTTAACTTCATAATCTACAAGAGATCACAATCATAGCCTACGCCAAGTACTACACGATGCACACACTGTCACCATTACACCGTGCGGGAGGAATAAACTACTTTAATAACATCACTAGAGTAGCACACAGCCTAAATTGTGATACAAAACACATTGCAATCATAAAGAGATATAAATAAGCACTTCACTATGCCATTCATAACGGTGAATAAGTATTCTGTGAAATATAGCCTAAGAGACCCACACGGTGCACACACTGTCACCTTTACACACGTGGGACAAGGAGTCTCCAGAGATCACATAAGTAAAACCCACTTGACTAGCATAATGACATCTAGATTACAAGCATCATCATATGAATCTCAATCATGTAAGGCAGCTCATGAGATTATTGTATTGAAGTACATAAGAGAGAGATGAACCACACAGCTACCGGTACAGCCCCTTAGCCTCGATGGAGAACTACTCCCTCCTCATGGGAGACAGCATCGTTGATGAAGATGGCGGTGGTGTCGATGGAGGAGCCTTCCGGGGGCACTTCCCCGTCCCGGCGGCGTGCCGGAACAGAGACTCCTGTCCCCCAGATCTTGGCTTCGCGATGGCGGCGGCTCTGGAAGGTTTCTCGTACCGTGGCTTTTCCGTCTCGAGGTTTTAGGTCAGGGACCTTTAAATAGGCGAAGAGGCGGAGTCGAAGGGCTGACGGGGCGATGACACACTAGGGGGGCGCCCCCCCCCCCTAGGCCGCGCCGCCCTATCATCTGGGGGCCCAGTGGGCCCCCTCTGGCGACTCTCGGGTGTTCTGGAAGCTTCGTGGAAAAATAGGATGCTGGGCCTTGATTTCGTCCGATTCCGAGAATATTTCCTTACTAGGATTTACGAAACCAAAAACAGCAGAAAACGAGAACCGGCCCTTCGGCATCTCGTCAATAGGTTAGTTCCGGAAAATGCATAATAATGACATATAATGTGTACAAAACATGTAGATATCATCAATAATGTGGCATGGAACATAAGAAATTATCGATACGTCGGAGACGTATCAATGCGTACAGTAGCAAGTTTTCCCTCAGAAAGAAACCAAGGTTTATCGAACCAGTAGGAGCCAAGAAGCACGTTGAAGGTTGATGGCGGCGGAGTGTAGTGCGGCGCAACACCAGGGATTCCGGCGCCAACGTGGAACTCGCACAATACAATCACAATACTTTGCCCCAACGTAACGGTGAGGTTGTCAATCTCACCGGCTTGCTCGTAAACAAAGGATTAAATGTATTGTGTGGAAGATGATGATTGTTTGCGAAGAACAAGTAAAGAACAATTGCGATAGATTGTATTTCGGATGTAAAGAATAGGACCGGAGTCCACGAGATCACTAGTGGTGTCTCTCCCATAAGATAAGCGAGATGTTGGGTGAACAAATTACGGTTGGGCAATTGACAAATAAAGAAGGCATAACAATGCACATACATATATCATGATGAGTACTATGAGATTTAATCGGGGCATTACGACAAAGTACATAGACCGCTATCCGAGCATGCATCTATGCCTAAAAGTCCACTTTCAGGTTATCATCCGAACCCCTTCCAAGTATTAAGTTGTAAACAACGAGACAATTGCATTAAGTATGGTGTGTAATGTAATCAACACAAATATCCTTAGACAAAGCATCGATGTTTTATCCCTAGTGGCAACAAGCACATCCACAACCTTAGAACTTTTTGTCACTGTCCCGGATTTAATGGAGGCATGAACCCACTATCGAGCATAAATACCCCCTCTTGGAGTCACAAGTATTAACTTGGCCGAGCCTCTACTAGCAACGGAGAGCATGCAAGAACATAAATAACATATATGATAGATTGATAATCAACTTGACATAGTATTCAATATTCATCGGATCCCAACAAACACAACATGAAGAATTACAGATAGATGATCTTGATCATGATAGGCAGCTCACAAGATCTAACATGATAGCACAATGAGGAGAAGACAACCATCTAGCTACTGCTATGGACCCATAGTACAGGGGTGGACTACTCACACATCGATCCGGAGGCGATCATGGCGATGAAGAGACCTCCGGGAGATGATTCCCCTCTCCGGCAGGGTGCCGGAGGCGATCTCCTGAATCCCCCGAGATGGGATTGGCGGCGGCGGCTTCTCTGGAAGGTTTTCCGTATCGTGGCTCTCGGTACTGGGGGTTTCGCGACGAAGACTTTAAGTAGGCGAAGGGCAGGTCAGGAGGCGGCACGGGGGCCCCACACAACAGGGCCGCGCGGGCCCCCTGTAGGCCGCGCCGCCCTACTGTGGTGGCGCCCCGTGGCCCTACTTCGTCTGCTCTTCGGACTTCTGGAAGCTTCGTGCAAAAATAGGACCCTGCGCGTTGATTTCGTCCAATTCCGAGAATATTTCCTTACTAGGATTTCTGAAACCAAAAACAGCAGAAAACAACAACTGGCTCTTCGACATCTCGTCAATAGGTTAGTGCCGGAAAATGCATAATAATGACATATAATGTGTATAAAACATGTGAGTATCATCATAAAAGTAGCATGGAACATAAGAAATTATAGATACGTTTGGGACGTATCAGAGACCTACCAGATGATTCCTCGAGATTCCTACCCGGATCGCTTCGCAGAGAAGAGGCTAGATACAACGATCTAGATCCCCCTGCAGAAGCCTCTCCGACGTAATCATCCTCATCGTCTTGATCCTCGTCGGAGGCGCTCGTCGGTGAGATCGGCCAGAATCTCCCTCCGATCGCCTCTAACGTCTCTTCGTCTTTCCCGGACATGGCTTTGAACGAACGTACGCTGCAAAGGAATCATTTGATTCGTCTCCCTGTTGGGAACACATCCAGAGCGCTGCCGCCCAAGGTCTCCCTCATCGCCTTGACTAGCACCTCCCTCGACTTCGAGAGCCCAAGGCGTCTGCCCCGCTGCTCGTCCACCACGCATCTAGGCTCTCTCTCATGCATCTGGGCATCTATTAGATGTGCCGTTGTCGGTGGCTAAGGCCGAGGGTGGACCAATCTCCTGTGGGCGCTATTGTCGGCGGCTAAGGCCGAGGGTGGACCAATCTCCTATCGGCAATGTTGTCGACGGCTAAGGCAGAGGGTGGACCAATCTCCCGCTGGCGTCGCACCACCACGCCCGCTCGGGGCCGCCTCGTCTTAGACCTCTCGCGAGCCAAGATAGAGCCAAGGTAGGTTTCGTGCGGCGCTCACAGCGCCGCCGCCGGCTGATTCCGAGACCGATACGAGAGAGGCGGATCCCAGTGCTTTACTAGAGCGGCTCTACCCCTCTACGTCATAGCCAACGGCGACAGCTTGATGTGTGGAAGATGGCTGGTGAGACTGAAAAAGGAGAGAAAGAAAGGGGCCAAAACAAAAACTCAAACCTTGCCCACGTTTTTTTGTATTATTTCAATTTTATAAATTTGATTGAAATATTCATATTTGAGTTAGTATGGACCCTCTAAACAAATTGTCCCTAAACTTTAGGTAGTCAAAAGGAATTGCAGGCAACAACGAGCCCGTGCGAGCATGCTGCAAGGAACTAAATCTTCTTATGGTAAATAGCCCTTGGGTGTGTTTGGTAGGCTGCATGCCCCTCACATCGGGCCAGCAATTTTCGGCCCGTTTGGTTGCCTGGGCCGAGCAGCGTTCTTGCAGGAACCGGTTCTCAAAGCAGTGTCGGGCCAGGCCCTGAAGGAACGCCCGGTTCGGCAGTTTCTAGCGGGGTAGGCAAATCTTCACGCTCGGCGATGCAAAAGGAAATCATCGGCGCACGCGCGGAGACGAGAATGGAGATGGCGGGAGCTGCGGCCTGCATCGGCGAAAAGCGAAAAGGGGGGCGGGAAGGATTCCGTCACCTCCCGTCACGCCCCATGGCCTATTTCTACCCCTCCTCCACTGTCCCCCCAAATTTCGAGCTCCTCCTTCCGTCGCCAAGCAGGTAAGAGGCGCACGCATCTCCGGTCGGCGACGGTTGCAGTGGCGGCGAGTACATCTAGGCTGCTTCATCTACTTCCTGGTCCAACGCATCTTCACCTCCGGCGATGACTGTAAGCCATCCCTTATCCGGGTACCGCGGTAATGTTTAGATCTAGGTTAGGAGTAGTCAGATCTTGTCTAGGGTTTGGTCTTGTAACAAGGGTTAGTTCGGATTGTGGTGAGCTATCATGATCTTGCTAGGGTTTGACATTTCCGGTTGCTACTTTGTCCCAAATGTGCTCACCTACCATGATTTTGCAAGGGTTTGTGCTATTCACCGTTGCAGTGAACTGCTTGTCTGATTTAGGATGATTGTTGGTATGGTTTGTGCTATTCACATGTCTTTGTTTCCAAGTAGATTCATGTTATATGTACTACGATGTGTGTAGGACTCCTTCTGTGATGACTTTAGCAAGGCGCTTGTCTGCGTTGGGGACTCTCAGATCCCTTCACAAGTTCCTGATTTACAACCCTCCTATGACTCCAAGGTGTGGTGGTAGGATGACACCATGGTAGTGTATGATGAACTTGTGATCCACTTTTGGAATGACCATGCATGTCCATGTTAGTTTATCATTTGTTGTCAATACTTATGTTGTTCTATTGCTCTTTTCTGAATTGCTTCATGGTTGTGACCGATAACTTCTTCTTCTTATGCCATGCTAGTGGTATGTGGTGTTCCGCAGACGGGTTCGAGGAATCTACAGCTTATGGAGAGTCTGTCAAGATCAGTTCAATGGCTACTCCAACAACAGCTACCGAGGTATGAAATATTGGAGGAGGCACAACAAGAGTACCTCACCTTCCTAGAAGAGGAGCTCCTGGAAGATCAGGCCATCGATGAGGCAGTGTCAGTAGCACAGCTGACGTCGGAGGAAGTACATGCTCTACAAGGAGCACCACCGGAGGTACATCCCACCCGGGTCAAAGATTACATCATCGTCTTCCTCATCGTGGTGATCATGAGGATCTTGTTCTTCTGAGTGGTCTCTGATCGTATGCAAGATGCTATGGCATGATAATCTATACCTAATAATAAAAGCAAAAGAGCTTCCTGTTGGTCCGTTTTTTCTTACCCTTAGTTTTCATCTAATTACAAGCACTGCCACCGGTAAGTAAAATAACGATTCGGTTATACGGAGTATTTGTTTCGTCTGTCGGGTGGCTTTCCTTCCTCTGTCGTTCTCCTCGCCTCTTTCCGGTGACCCGGTGCTTTCCGGTTTCCCCGAGACTGGCCGCTCGCTGCCCCTCAACGCTCGGCTCCCCGGTTCGTTCAAGAGACAAGGCCCGTCCATCCCTTTCGATCCCCGGTACGTGCTCGCACTCAGCAAACCATGGCGGCAAACGGCAGGGATTGGGGATTTCGGAGATCTAATCCGGAAAGGTACACACGCCTTCATGATCTCCTGCAGGACTGGGAGGAGGAGCACACGGCCGGATTCCAGTCAGCAATGGCGAAGTTCACAACCTACACAAGCCACCGCATGGCCTTAAGCTGGTCCATCTGCCGAGTCTAGATCTGGTGGGAGGAGAGATCCGTCCCGACCTGATTTTTTGCAGAATCCAGGGGCAGTCAACAAGGATCTGTTCTGTGATTGAGAGAATCTTGGGAGAAAATAAAGGAACGAAGGGAAGAGATGGAGCACTAGCCAGGATAGAGAGATTAGATCAAGAGAAAGGAGAGCAGCATCTCGTGATGTTTTTTCTTTTGGATTATGGAACCCACTATGTACTGGCTTCAGCTTTTGCAGCTGTGTACACGATAGATTGTAATATCGATTAAATGTATCGAAACTACTTGGAAGTCACGAGACAAGCTGTACGGGGATGCATGGCTGGTTAAATATTAATCAAATTAATATGCAAAGTGATATATTGTATTTCTCAATTAAAAATAAATGACTCAACTTTTTCTACGTATGATATCTACACACTAAAAACGCGTCTAGATACAACCATATCTATAAAATTGAGTCACTTATTTTTAGACAAATGAAATATAATACCCCAAGCATAATAGAAGCAACTCAAGTTATTCAAGGCATAGTTTTCCATTTTTAAAAATAAAGGTCTCATTTGATGTTCAGACAAAAGGTTAGACCATGCATTTCAAACCGTAAAGGGAACATCGATGCATAACATAAAACTTGAATGCAGCAATTGTTTGAGCAATGTCGTCGAATTTTGTGTTGCTTCGTGGCAATGCATGAGCGACTCCTCTTCCAAGGAGGTGGTGTTGGACACCATGTTCAACCTGCTCACACCCACCATGACCATCCACACGGTCGGCCCTCTAGCTTCCTTGCCACAGGACGGCAGTTGGCCTACAAAATGTGAAACATGACGTCTACTACTTAGGCTTCCTCGCCGTGCCGGCCTGGTGTGATACGTGCTGGGGTGTGGTTCTAACTCCAACAGTCCAACCTTTCTTCCGCCGCCCAGCTGAGAAAAAGTGCACTTGTGGACCTCTTCTTCCCTTGCATGTGCGCTGCTTCCGTTGAGAACTATGCGGCGTCATGTGCACCGGTCAAAGGATTGGACCATGGGAGAGGATAAGCACATAATTCGGGGTGGAGAAATTCTCTACCTTTGTTAAAAACAAATCGTATATTTTACAATCGGTGCTTTCACTTTAGCATAATGCCTATCTAGATATGTAGAGAAGGATGATTAGGACAAAAACACAAAGTTAATGTCACTTTTCTTAGATAATTGTACATATATTTTCAAATGTTTACTTATTTGTTTATTAGCAATGCATTTATATTTTTGTGCTCCGATGGCATGCGAGATGATGTGTTATGTGGTGGCATGATTTGTGAAGCCCTCATACCAAATAGAATGGAGAGCGGAGAGGTGTGGCGAGATTGGTCAGAGAGAAATAGATAGTCGCAATGAGATAATGATGATAATTTTCCGCCTTAGTATCAAAACGAGAAAATAATAAATATTCTTTTTTGTATGAGTTCCGTTAAGTAAATTGGAATTTCAAGTAATTAAATTCATAATACCTAAAAAGTACCACGTCCATCCCAAAGCTTAAGATCTATATTTTTTTTACTATGTCAAATTTGATCAAGTTTTTATCAAAAAATATGAACTTGAAAAGTACAAAATTAATATCATTAGATAGATAATGAAATATATTTTTATATGGTATCTATAAAATATCATATTTGTTCATAGATTCTTCTTTAAGTTTGGTCAAACTTTATTTCATTTGACTTTTCAAAAAAAAGCATTAAGCCTTGGGATGGAGGTAGTATTTAATAAAAAATAATCGTACCGAAGATCGGTTTTTCTCCCGGTGCATCGCACAGGCACTTTTGCTAGTCTATACCTAACTAGCACTATGCCCGCGCGTTGCCGCGAAACAATACTAACTTAATAAATTTTATTTCTTAAATGATGAATTCGCAGGATGCTTTGCATGTTTACCATACCTTATAAGTTTTCTAGTAATATGCACTATCAACACAAATTCTCTTTTATAGAAAATATTTCCTCCATTCCAAATTATTCCCGTAGATTCGTCTAGAAACACATGCATTTAGGCGTGTTTTGTTTAGTGTGTAAATACAAGTTAATCTCCTCCTCCTATGCTTCCTTCTACGCTTTAGCCAGGGCCTTGGCGTCCCTGACCGGGTCGAGGAGGTCGTTTGTGCTGTCATCGTCGTCGAACTCCTCATCGGAGCTCGAGGCCGGGGAGGTGGAGGTGGAGGCGCGGCAGCCTGGCCGCGGCCGGTGCTGCTCATGGTGGCTCCGGTGGAGGCTGAGCGGCTGCGGCGCTACGGTGGAGGTTGTGCGGCAGCTAGGGTTTAGTGGGGAGGAGATGAGATGCTCGCACCCCTGTTTATATAGGTCGGAGGAAGGGCGACCGGCGCGCCACGCGTGGCATCGCCATTAACTTGGTGCGCAGAGGTAGGCGACGGCCGCGCACCACGCGAGGCATCGCCATTTACGCGGCCGCAGACTGCAGAAGTGACGCCTCGACGCCAGCACTGAGAAGACGCATCGACGCTGGGTCACTGCCTAGCGGGCACGACGAAACGTCCGCCAGAACGCGAGCGAACACTTTGCGCGTCCGCCGCGGCGCTTTCGATTTGGAGCAGGTTTGCGTCCGCGACACATCCGAAGCGCATATTTGGAACAGGTTTGCGTCGCCACGAACAACCCGATCACTTTGCGTCACCCCGCTGGAGGTGGTACCAGACGTATTTTCCGGCCAGCGAACACAAACGATCACTCAACGTCCGTTTGTGTCGCCTCGTTTGAGATGCCCTAAAGGCCTAGAGTCAAATGCAAGGAAGTACTTACATATCCTCTCGTTATTGAAGGCATATAAGTCCAGGTTGACATTCTCTACCTGCTCGAAAAGTTTGTAACATGGATCAATTTTCTGTAGCTAGATTAAGATTAACCCATCTACCTGTTGTGCTAATAAATCGAGGGAACAAAATGAGGTAGCGCCGGGTTTCTTTTTCTTGAGATGCCTGATTTCGACGGGCTCCACCACACGAGGCCCTGGATGTGCCACCGTGCAGGTCTGTGTTCCGGCCGCGCCAAGGCCTGAATTTGTTAGTATAGGTGCTAGGCAGGGGATGCTAGCCACGCGAAAAACTGCTCGGCCTGAAATCAGCGAATTCTGCAGCTGCGGTCGAGCTCCTATCTGCACCAGAACATTGACCCCGAGACCAAGGGTGTTACTCCGTATTTATTTTCCGCGAGAGATTGATTTGGACTCTGACAAGGAATCTCGAATCATCGCTCATAGCAGCTATGAATCGCGCTCAGATTTAGCGTTCGGTTTAAGCTCACGCGTTGGAGGCTGGCTCTTAATTGGGCCTGATTGGGCCCACCAAATATTTAATAGAAGACATAATGAACCGCTAGCACCAGGCCTTGTTTAGAAGACATGATGGTCGCGCTGGATGGCTGGTGGTGCGACGTACGCATACGAACAACGGATCGAAATTTAATAGTAAAAAATAAATAAAGATAATAAAAAAAATAAGGCTTCTTGTTCGTCCGTTTTTTATTGCCCCTTATTTTAGAAGAAAATTACAGAAACTGCCACCCCTAAGTAAAGAAACGGTTCGTTGAAATAAGAACCACGAAGGCATCTTTTCTGTTTGGCCCGACCCGCCTGGCCGCATCGCATCCTCTGGCTCCCTCGCGACGCCGTCTTCCCGTGCTCGTCCCTCCTCCTCGGCGAGGCAGCCGCCCGCCGTGCGCCCACTGCCCCATGCTCCTACTTTCCTTCGTTCCCGCCCGCCGTGCTCTTGCCGCCTCGCCGCAACGGAAGAACCCGGCCGGATTCCAAGGAGAAGGGAAAGGCCGCGGTGGATCCTGGTCTCCAACTGTTTTCGAGCGCGCAGCTTGCGTCGCTCCTTGAGGTCATAGCGAAGGCGGGAAGGCCCGCAAGGTGTATGAGCCTAACCTGACCTTGAGATTTTATTGTTGTGTCTGAGTTGGTCAAGTCAGCCAGGAGGTGTAGGTGATTCGCAGTACACTGGAGAGCTTGTAGTTACAGCTAGAAGGTGTGATGCGTCTTTGTATTCGTTAGCTACAGCAGGCTATCAGTCAAACGGTTGTCATGATGAAGTAGGGAAACCTGAGGAAGATATTTCTTTGGGTGTAAGTTAAGGGGAGGAGATCTGGTCATCGTGCTACATGTCTGTCGCATCAAAGAGTAAGTTCAACAAGGAAATCCTTGTACATTGAAATCTGGAAGCTTCTCTATTAATATGTGTGTGATGCCAACTCTGAATTTGGATTGCTAATGCATGCCAAAGCAATCGACTGCCTCAATCCGGAGAAGATGCTGCAATATTTTTGGATCAATCCATGTCTGCGGCCGGAATCAAATTGCCAATGAGTACCCGGTATGTGTGTCTTGCGTGCGCAACTGAGTAAGGAAAGTGAATCTTGGACCGTGTTGTTTGTGGTGATGGCTTAATGCAATCAGCCACCTGATGTGCTAGCTTACAAGTTTTTTTTTTGTTTGCCGGTAGCTTACAAGCTTACAAGCTTCATGTCTGTTCCTTTTTAATAACGATTAGTTATATCAAAGTACAAGACTAAAATTGTCATATCATCTCGTTAGCAGTTTATGCATATACTAATAAATTAGTTTGTATTTTTTCAGTGTTGCTTCGGAACTACCATGAGATGCATGGCCGGTCCTAAGATTTTCGGGGGCCCAGCACGAAACTTGAAAGTAGGGCCCTTAATAAGCAGATCATAGTACTAATTAATACATATAATTAATACATGTGTACATAAAAAGTCCAAGTTTCAGCTCACTACAAGGATAACATTTCCTTTCTTCTTCCCATGAACTGCACGTGAGAATGACCTCCACACCTATCTCTAATGGTGCTGCAACAAGATCTCGAATTTTTCCCCAGCCGCATATGCATACCTAGGTGGGGCTCCTTTGGGATTGGGGGCCTGGGGCGGCCGCCCATCCTGCCCCCCTCGGGCCGGCCTTGGTGAGATAACAACCACGATAATGCAAAGGTCATCGGGCGAGGTGGCCACCGGCAATGCGAAGAGTATCTACATCGCTATATGAAATCATTATCATAGTGGTGGTGCTCATCGCACATCTTACCAGTTCTTTGTGGGAACGTCCGACTACGTTCACCGGTGGTGCAAGTGTGTCTAAAGAACAATGTATATACGTAGAAATTTTTTCTTTCCCGGTGCAACGCACGGGCAGTTTTCCTAGTCTCACCCTATTTGAATTGTGGTAAGGATATGTAACTGTGATTTGAGCAACCAAACAGCATATTCCTGTTTTCCTGCGTGCAAGTTGTGCTGAAAACGGGCAACCAAACGATGGGGCCTGGGTTTCTTCTCCGGCACGCAAAAGGCCGCACAGGCTACCAAACGACCCAACTTTTATGGTCCATAGCCCGTTCGCGACGCGCAGGTGAGCCCATCTAACGCATGTATGCGGGAAATCGGTGCAGGCTACCAAACGCGCCTTGTCTCTCATTGCTTTCTTTCCCCGTAGCAATTGAAATTCTCCCGATTCGTGCGATCTAGCAACCTAGGTTCGTCACACCTGCGTGGCGCAATCACGATGACCCAAAGAAGCATCTTTGCACCAAACTAACATACTGTAATCACCGCAAAATCGTGGGCAGCGGTACAAAACTAATCTAAACAATAGATTGGTGAGTAAATTTAGACCTGCAGCAGTACCTATTCCAGATTCTATCACCTACGCCTACGCGGCGACTTACAGCTGTAGAGTACGTGCATGGCATCGATCCAAGGGCGTCGTCCGTCGCCCTGTCCAAAACGACACGTACGAAGCCGCTGGGAAACCGAGCAAACTGAGCATACCCGGAGATTCGGTTGAACCTGTAGTACAGCTGGAATCACAGCGCTGATCTTGCAGTTTATATTACAATTTCACTGAATCTGCGAACGCACGGATGCTAATTAACAAATGCAATTCCGCGTCCTGCTCTCCTGCAAGGTACTTGCCGGCTGCCAGGTCATGTGTACTGCTGCACAGTCACATTGCTGAGCCGTACGGCTGTCATGACGGAGGAGGCAAGGAGTAGTGGCGACACATGCAGATCGAGGCAAGCATGCATGCTTCTGTTCCGGCGCGATGCATGCGAGCGAAACAGTGGCTCTCTGATCGACTGCTTCCACCCATCGCTCGCTCGGTGGCGCCGATTCAGTTCGAGTATTGGTCGCTAGCACGCACAGCCGCACAGGGGCTAGCAAAACTCAAACGGCTATCAGGCAGACTGGCAGAGTGCTGGTACTAGAAAGTTCATCGCCTCGTTGGGTAAACATTGTGAGAGCATCTACAATAGGGCGATTCAAATAGTCCTCGTGTTCGAATTGGTTCTCGCGGCTGATCCGTCACGCACGCTCCAGCCGGCGCATCCTAAAGAGACTGACTCGTTTGGCACGATTCATCGGCCTACGAAATTTAGGGAACGAATGCATCTATGCGGACCATGCACGTGTCCTCCCGTGTCCCCTCGCGTGGACCGGGGATTCGCATGGCAGCGGCCCAACAACCGTCTTCTTATAGCCATGAATGGAGTTGGATGAGTCTAGTCCGGCGCATGTGCACCTACGCTGACCGTGCCAACCGACTTCTGGGCTAGCCGTGTGCGTTCATCAATATCGGCGTTTCGGCCTCCGTGCTAGCAATGTCTTGGCCTTTTTAAGCAGGCCAGCGGCAATTTTTTTTCCACAAAGTCATCTTCTTCCATTCCCACCACCACTATAGGCATCGGCAGCCATGGCTGGCGGCATAGGATTGAGCGGAAGGTGTCTAGGACGTCCACCGGGCCCAAGGCGTAGCCGAGGCCGAGGTCACCAAGGAAGGCATGGGGGAGATGCCAGAGTCACCCACCACCGTCTCCTTCCCCATCGCCACCATCTTCTCCCGAGTCTGTCGCCATACACCTCTCTAGGCTTGAGTTTGGTGTCACCATACACTTGGTCATGGATTGGGATAGGCTGCGCCTCCCCCAGAAGTTCAAGTTGAGCCCCACAAAATCGTACTACGGGTGGCCGGCGGCACGATCGGCCTGTGGTCCGTGGAGGTGATGTTCGACCGCCTAGGCCAAATGTACCTCCACAACGGCTGGAGGCGGTTCGCCTGCGCGCACGCCATTGAAGTTGAGCATTTCATCGTCTTCAAGTACGACAGCCACGACATGCTCACCGCCAGGGCCTTTGACGAGACCATGTGACGCCGCCACTACCACTCCAACGAAGATGACTAAGCGAGGACAAGAGGAAGACCCTAGGGCCTTTTACTATGTTTTCATTGATTTCTAGTTTATTGTATGTATTTGCTTCAAACAAATTGTCTCCAAATATGTGTCAAATCTATCAAAATATGAATGCAATCAATTTGCTTCCAACAGCGGACCGAATGAATCTTACCGCTAGACGCACTTGCCTAGCCAGCTAAACCGCGGCCCAATTTTTTTTTATTTAGATGAAAGGCATCTCTGCCCCGTTCCATTTCACATAAATGAAACCAAGCTTTTACATACGTCAGTTTAAGACCCTTACAGCCTATCCTGGAGGCAAAACATTCACTAAATTAAAGCAGCAAAACCAGAACTACAAACATCACTTTAGATTAGGTCTAAGAAAGGAAAAGCACAGGCAAAGCTTCCTGGAACATGTTCTTCTCTAAACAGATATAATTGGATTAGTTAATTGCCGGTTTTAATCACCCTATTGGAGATGGCCTGAACTGTAAATCAATGTTGGCTAGCCGGACGAAACCACGGAGGGGACATGCGTCGAGCAATGTCCCCCGTACGTAGTGTAGCAGCGTCGAGCAGGCCAAGAGCATCACGGGGCACAGCTGGAGCGCGAATCTCGGCATACCATATACTATACTATTCCCTCCACGCGTACAGGTCAACTATACTTGACTCGTGCTCAGGGTTACACGAGTGTCAAAGTCTGCGGAGGTATCCACTGCGATTCGATTCCGCTCGCTGGAAACCGCCCCGAAGCTTCGCTGCTCTCCCTAGTTTAATCGCCGGAGACAAGAGCGATCGGCAAGTTGGCTCACACAGCTACTCCTCTGAGTTTTGGCAGGCTTACGGACAAAACAATGCCTAGCGTTATTTAGGCTGCACGTACAACCTAGAGGCAGTAGCCTTTTTCGTGGCTGATTTTTTTAAAAAGAAAATATACAGTACATACGCGTATACTCAATCATAAATGTACATATACACACCTTACGCTATAAGCACATTCGAAAGACGAACCATAGTTGGGTTCTTGAGATCGACGAAATCACCGTACGAACGGTGGCTGGCTTGATCACCCCCAATGGAGGAGCCAGACTTTAAAGTCTGTGTTGTCATTCAAAATATGTGATGTCAAATAGGTGTATTTTCACTTATTTTAAATAGATTTTTACATGATTTATATCAACATGCAAAGAATTTGCAAGAAATCTGTGTGGTCAATTGACCACACAGGTCACAATGTGGCTACGCCACTGTTCACCCCAACTTTTTGGTCCAACCATGTTTGTCGCAAGACATGATCAGCTTGCAAATAGTGCTACTCAAATTCATATGTACCAGGAGGTCTGGTCACCCCATGCTCAATAGCCCCGACCTAATCCTCTCCATCAACCACATAGGTCAACGCCACAACGCACCTCAGCAGTTCGCCGCCAACACCTTGAATCCCTCCCACACCTCCCGCTCCCCTACCGCCGCTGCCAAGAACGTCGCCGGGCAAAGCTCAGGTGGCGCGGTGGCGGTAGACCTTCAAGGGTATCGACCTGGACGCGGCGACGACGCCCACCACGACGGTGAAGTGGGTGGTGGTGGGCATGGTGTTTTGGAGGCATGGACGGGTCCGATCGTGGCTGGCGCAACTACTCCTGCTACCGACAGGTCTCTGGTGGCAGCATGCTGCGCCGATCTTGGACGGGTGGCTTGTCCCGTGGCACAAGGACATCGAGGCAGCGACTCAGGCATGGCGGTGGTGGTTTCCTTGACGGAGGAGGTAGGCTAGTTGGCGGCTAGCTGTGGCGGATCTCGGGATCCCAAATCTTGTCCAGGAACCAAGCTGGGAGGCGTGAATATCGGTGAAAACCGAGCTCCGAATCTAGTCATTGCCGGCGACGGAGGTGTATATGCGTCGTTGCCTTATTGAAAGCATTGTCATTTGCAGCCATTGCTTACTCGCTCGACTCCTCCAGGGGAAACCATATATTTGGGCTCTTAGATTGGACAATGACGACGCTCCTCGCTCTCCCTCTAGGGGCGTCATTTTTGGAGTAGGTGCTGGATGGAGGAGGCATGAGGCGAAGCGATGTGGCATCTATCGCGTAAAAAATAGCGGGTCTAGGCAGCATGGTTCAGTGGGGTCTCAGAAGCGGGCGCGTGGTGATGGATGCGTGCTGGGCGGCGGTGTTGTCTTGCGTCATAGCAGCGTCGGCGACAAGCCTAGAAAGGTCAGTGCATTGTCATGTACTGAAGATGCGTCGGCGGAAGATGGTATATAGCGGTGGCGACTTCTAAAGCATGTGCAATGGTGCGCGCTCAGGGTCTGCTGGATCGAGTTGTCCTCCCGGCTTCATGTTGAGCAGTTTGGTGAAGTCCCAGTTTTAAGACAGGTGTGATGTCATGTGTAAAGTGATATTCGAGACCGATTGTCTGAACCCGAAGCTCGCATTGACATCGTCTGATTACTCCTTCTCTTCGATTAGCAATTTAATTAGTGACCTGAAGTTCCGACTTAAAAGTGAACTATATGGAGGATACAGTGGTTTACACTTTAAGAGTTTATAACAGGCCGGCTCACGAGCTTGCGGGCCATGGATGTAGGGGAAGTTCATGACCACCATGCTATATGGGCGACGAACTTCCCTACCGTTGTAACCCGTTTGGTGACCGGCGATCATGCCGTGTCTTAATGGAATACGAGTGTTCCATGTTTTAGAAAAAAAAACCCGGTAGGTGCACTCTGTTGGCTGCATGTACACATTATCTCGCAGCGCTACAAAATCCATTATAGACAGTGGCGTCGAGTACAAGACACAGCCACCCCAATAATCGAACAGGCCGGATTGATCGGTCCTAGATTGTCCCATGTAGCCAAGCATGGACCATGAACTAATTCCTCCTAGGCTCGTAGCCGTCCCTGGTGGGTGCGTGTCAATATTGCGGTATCGAAGGCAACGCACGTTTACCATTAACTGGTCTCTGGAGCCAGCCAAGAGCCCGAAGCCGTGCGTGTATTTAGCCGGCGCCCACGCGCGGCGGCACGCACATCGTCCTTCCCTCACACTCTCACAGTCTCCTTCCACCAGCTAGCTCTCGCATCCGCATCAAAACAAGCTTCAACTCGCCCAATTTTCTATACGTAGACTGCACGGCGGAAGATACCACGCAAGCCGCGCGCGCAGGCAGCTAAGTACGAGCCAGTGACAGTACTTAACAGCTGCCAATTGAGCTTAGTGAGTGACTCGGCAAGCAGTGCTCGTCTTCCGCTTCACTCTTCTAGTAAGTGTCAGTCGCAAGTGAGATCTCGGCGGAGGAGGGGCTGAGTGGCACGGCAATGGCGGCGGTGGGGAAGCCGCTGAGGCTGAAGGACCTCCTGGAGCTGGACTGCGACTCCTGCAGCGCCGCCGGATTCCGCTGCTACCCGCGCCACCTCTGCGTCGCCGTGCCGCTGCCGGCGCGCCACGAGGCGCCGGAGGCGCACAGTGTCTTCGGGCGGTCGCACTCTCTGCTGTCCATCAGGAGCCTCTCGCGGCGGCTCAGGGGCAGCTTCAGCTGGGGGCGCCGTGACGAGGAGGCGCCGGCGCCGGTTCCCGCCGTCAGCAGCTGCAGCAGCTCCGACTCGGAGACGTCGGTGTCAGGGTCGTCCGCGGCGGAGTCCGACTTCTCATCAGCATGCTCGGCGGAGAGCCGGAGCACCGGCGTGACCGCCGCCGCCGACGGACACGAGCAGGAGGTAATTAACCGACTAGCTTTCCGTCCTCGTATAATTTGTCACACCAGCTACGATCAGCGATGGCCCAACAGCAAATTGGGCGTTAATTCGGTTGCGGGCGCCGGCCGTCGCCCTACTCCCACCATTGCGGGCGCCGCCGTTAATTCGGTTGCATTTTTCGCGTAAGCTTTTTTGGGTTGCCATGAAACACGAACCCCACGTATTCATTTCGCAAACCAAGGCACCTTGGAAGCATCTATCCGAGATTACTACACTCCAGGCCGGCTCGTATGCATGCATGGATGCATGTACGAGAGTATCCGATGGAAGCTACCACGTACAACGACATTGATATCGTAGGCAACAACGGTACGTACGTGGTCCTGTGTACAGACTACAGTAGATTTGTCGTATCGTGCATTCGTACTCCTGAGCGTAAATTCGTGTAGCTAGCCAGTTGCGTCGACGTACTGGCCGGTTGATTGATGGAAAAGGAACGGTCGAGATTGTACCATGACCATGGATCAAGCTATTGTTGCAACCTCAACTGTTGACATTTCTCCTGCTGGGTTGCTGTTAGTACGTACGTACTCCAGGAATGAACTTTACACGTACATTAATTGGGAGTAAAACTATGTTGGCGCTGCTCTGTGGGACGAGCTTTGTGCCTGGGAGTTCATGGTCACATCGGTAGCAAAACGTATTGGTGCCAGTGTCCCATTCTCAAGTCAAATGATCTTTTCATTAGTTTTCTTTTTAAAAACAATGTAAAACATTAGGGAAAAGGTTAATTTTAGAGGTATTTGAAACCAAACAAAGCTTGACCAAAGGGTCAAGCAAACAAATACAAGGCCTACTCTCGCGGCATCACATTACTCGAAGCCTTATCCCCGATGAGGCTCCACATTGCCACTTCTTCTTTGATTTTGTTAGCAATCATATTTGAACCAGAAGCTTCATTCTGAAAGACGTGGACGTTTCTTTCCTTCCAATTTTCTCAAGAGATCAACATTGCAAGCGACACCATTGCCTTCGTTGATTGCCAATGCTTGTTAACTCTTTCAATCCACAACTCTTTTACGTAGTGTATAGGCCGGGTGCCAACCACTTATGTCAACATCATTTACGAAACTTGCACTTCCATCAATTTAGCCATCCTCTTTTTTTTAGCATTTCTGTCGTGCACACTCTATTTTGAATAATCAGTCATGCGAAGAACTTGCATTGAGGAAGATACCCAAAGCTTCCAAACCACCGAAGGCAAGGAGGAATTCGGTTGACCTAAAAAATTGCATGTTATAGGCCGATTTAGAGGAGTACTCCTTCAACATTGGTGAGCTTCCATGAAATAGAGTCGGGCAAAATTTCACTAGCTGCTGGGTCGTTCCAACTCCCAAGTACTGGCAGGTTGGTGCTGCAGCTTTAAGTAATAATGAAAAAAAGGTATCGTTTCAAAAATTCAACAGGCTTGTGTCTAGACTCTGGAGCTCTGTGTTGGGCCTGTTCATTCCTGTTTACTCCCGCTGCATGCCCGACGTACTACAGTCCATGCCTACGTTGTGGTCACCGAGAGAGAGAAAGGCGCAGTGGTTGCCAAACAAACATAAATTTAGTAGGCCGAGGCTCGTGGTTAGCGCGGCTTGTCGGGAAGTGATGAGGTCCAGTGAGCCCCAGAGTCGTCGCTGCGGTAGGCCGGCGCTGTAGCCTCGCCTCAACCGGAGTCGATGTCCGCCTTGCATTATTCATCTGCACGCACGCTCGCTCGTACCAACCACGTAGCCGTACCGAGCCTTGTCCCCGTGCGCAACCGTCGCATGTGCCGGCCGTGGCCACGTTGCTGGTGGTAGCATGATCTTTGTCGGCGAGGCGCCGCGCGTTCTGCTATAGTAGTAGGTCGATGCTGGCATGAACCGTGTTTAATCACATTCTTCAATTTGAGTTTGTATCCTGGGAAAGGGTTAAGATCTGATCGCCATATGCGCCACCAGCGAAGAGTCGCCGGGGAAGCCGGGCGCCGGGGCCACGGCTTGTCGTCGCACGGTACTCTCGTGATCCGTACCTGATCAACGACCTGTCCTCCTTTGGCCTGTCGCGAGGTCGGTCGGCCGCCATGGCCGCGCGACGCCTTACTCCTGCACATTTTCGAGAAGCTAACTGAGGTGCAATTACCGTTGCAGGCGATGGAGAGTGGATCGAAGGAGGAAGGCTCCGGCTCGGAGGCGGACGACAAGGAGCAGCTCAGCCCGGTGGCCGTCATGGACTTCCCGTTCCACGACGACGACGAGGATGACGCCGTGGAGGACGGAGGAACCAGCGACGGCGGGAGCGCGTGCTCGTCTTCTCCGTTCGGCGACAGCCTCGCGCAGCTCCACCAGAGTAAGTGTGCAGGCACTCGGCAGGACCCACTGGTGCAGTAACGGTCGGGAAAAGGCACGGAGTAATTTCCGGTTTAACTGACCGTTGTTTTGACCTGCAATTATCGTTGATGGAGTTGTCCAGTGATCCGCTGTACTCACGCACGTTTTTCCTCTTCGTCGTGTGCGCAGGGAGAAATATACAGCTGAAACACAAACTCCGACGGCTCAGGAGCATCGGGGTGGCACCCGCCGTGGATCTCGGCGACCACTTCGCCGCCGCCTCGGAGCCCGACGGCGTCGGCAGCGTCCCGTTACAGCACCGATGCCCCGAGTCCGACGCGGCGAAACCAGCTTCCCGCCTGGAGGGTCACCGGAGCGTCCACGTACATCCCGACGAAGACAACCTCATTGCGCAGCTAACCAGCAGCTTCTCGGCGGGCAACGGCTCCGAGCGCCTCCTGCTCGACTTCTTCGCCGAGACACGACGGCTCAGCAACACGACGGAGAGCTGCGAAGCTGCGGTGAGAGTGGCCCAGGACTGGGTACAAGGCGCCGGGGAGCGGTGGGGATTGAAGGAGGCACTGTGCGGCCGGGAGGACCTTCTGGCGGAGATGGACCGGGGCCGACGGTGGTCATCACGCGTAGGACAGGAGGAAGAGGAGCGGGAGGTCGGTGTGCTGGTGGCGCGATTGGTGGTCGACGACCTGCTGTGTGAGCTAGTCAACGATATGCTTCTGTAGGTTACACAAGTATATACCAGGACGTGTTAGCTAGATAGTATAAGCGCCGAGGAGCCATGGAGAAAGCACTTTCTTTCATTACATTTTGTGGTTCGTCCGTTTAGGGGCTCATGAAAGAGTGGAGTGTATATATTCGCAGTGCAGAAGCAAAAGAATGTTTTATTTTTCCTTTTTTTAGCGGAGAATGTTTCATTTTTCCTAGTCCTAGAACAAGGGTGTAAATCTATAAGCCCATCAACCTGTTAAAAGTTTGGTGGGCTTTTCTAAACATACCTATGTAGTGAGCTGGTGGCCTCTTGCATTCCAAATAACAGTGACCTCTTGCATTGTGAATTTTAATGCCCTATTATTTTTTGTGGTAGATGTGAAAAGACAAAAAAGAGTAGCATGAAAAATGAAACTTATTTTAGCACTATAGAATCATAGGGGTCGACCTCCACCTTTCCCAGTAAGCAGTGGTGGTTGTGGTTCTGTTGTGTGTTAGATTTTGCTCTCCTCCACCTCTCCTCCTTATATAGGTCAGCTCCCACATGGACTTGGCCCTATTGGGTCACAATACTTTTTAACGCTCGACAATACCCCTCGAGATGGGTGGTAGATATCTATCTATCTCATCTTGTCACATGGCAAGTTACAGATCTTGTTCCCAATCCTTTTGTCAGACAATCTATAATCTGCGGCCCAGAGCTAACATGAGTAAGGCTGGGGATCCCATCATCAAGTTTCTCCTTGATGAAGAAGCAGTCAATTTCACATGTTTTGTTCTATCATGTTGGACTGGATTATTTGAAATACTTATAGTTGGTAGATTGACACACCACACTCTTGGGGGTCCCTTCCTTAGAAGTTTCAACTCGCTTAGAAGATATTTCACCCAGAGCATCTCACTCACCTATTGGGAAAAAGATCTATATACTGATTCTGTTGTTGATCTAGACAAAACTGTTTGTTTCTTGCTTCTCCATGACATCAAGTTTTCTCCCATAAACACACAATAGCCCGACGTTGATCTTCTATCATCTTGACAACCAGCCCAGTTGAAATGACTATAGCGCTTTTGCAAACCACAACCCCTTTTCCGGTGTTCCCTTCAAGTGTTTTGGGATTATGTGCACTATATCAAGATGCCCACTCCTCGGTTCAGGCATGTATCTTCTCACCATGCCCACGGCATATGTAATGGCAGGCCTGGTATGACACAAGTACAATAGCCTCCCAACTAGTTTCTGATAATCTTCCTTGTTCACTAACTCACTTGATTGTGCCATCACTTGATGATTTGGTTGAATCGGGGTAGGTGATGCACGACATCCCATCATACCCATGTCACTTAAGAGATCTAAGGTGTATTTTCGTTGACACAGAGATATTCCCTTCTCTGTCTGGGCCACTTCTATGACAAGGAAGTATTTTAGGTTTCCCAAATCTTTCACCTCAAACTCGTTGCTCGGACGCTCCTTCAATATCTTTATTTCCTCATGGTCATCTCTAATGATGATAATGTCATCCCCATAAACTGCAAGAATGTTGATCTTTTGATCTAAGTGTCTATAGAACACTGTGTGGTCACCATTGCATTGACCATACACCATATTAGTGAGTTTATAAGTTTTAATAAAAAAATAAAGTATGGAAGAGTAAATGAGAAGGATGATCAATGGAGAAGTTGGGGTCGACCTTGAGCATGTGTTGCTCATGTCAATGGAACCATTGCAAAGTCTATATCATTAAAACTCTTCCTACAGTAAAACAAAATAAAAAGAGTGTTTACTTTCTTTATATATGTTAGCTTTTTGAATAAAATGGTTTCCCAATGATTCCTATAGTTTCCATCTTGGTAGCAGTTATCATATCATTTGTTTGGAGAACTAACAATTCTGTAGGCATTGGGATGAAAATATTACTTTGTTTGAGATGAGTAACATGATATGATGAGAAAGAAGTAGAGGACCAGAAGTAGCAAGATCATAATATTGGGGATGCCCATGCATCCCCCTCTTCTTTCAAATATCTCAAGTAAATCGTTTCAAACTCATGTTCTAGTTTTATCTTCATGATCCCGTTGAAGGTTTACATGCCGGGATCATGTTTTTATTTAACTTTTTTTTTGTTTTTCCTATGCATGCTTGTTGTAGCATGTTTGTTTTTTTTACTCTCTAGTTTCTAAATAAATTAGCAAGTTTTTACCCATTCGGATTTTAAAGTTGCAAAACAAAAGTGGGCGTTGCTATTTTGTGCGCTGCACTTTTTAGTGCATGATTTTTGTATTTTTTGTAACTCCTAAAATATTGATAAAATCACAGTAGCTGTAAATTTTCATCCTATATATTCACGTAAATTGGATGATTTTTTAGATGTCTAAGTTGTGCCAAAAATTCAGTTTTGCTGCAGCAAAAATTCTGGACAGATTCTGCCTTACTATGTTAGATTCATTCTTTTGAGTATCAAAATGATTTTTACTTGGAACTTTTGATATACTATAATGATTATAAGATTATGTGCTCTCTGGTTCATAAATATATAATTTTATTCTTGATTAAAATAACAGCATGCGTGATTTATTTGTACCTCTAATGACACCCCATCAAAAGAATGGAAAGAAAGTTTTGTGTTGAAGTTTTTTCACAGGGAATGGAAGAACATCACACCAAGAAAATCAAAGAATGGTGAAGAACATAATATTGGGAATGTCCAAGGCACCCCACTGGACTCATATTAAATCTCTCGGTTTGCACACTTCTAAACTTTGTTTTTTGAGCAACATAGAATTCTCGCAAAAACTTGGAGCGTCCTTTATTAGTTTTGTGTCTGGTTTTGCTTCGAAATAAATATTACCATCATGATAAATTCCTTGAATGATTATGAAGGAGATACTGAAGTTAATTGTCATATTCTTAAAGATCTCGAAGAAAATAATTTGCATGCTTATGTGGGAATTTAGAAAAGAAAGTATGGCACCTTTACTATATTTCTGTGTGCACTTTAACCATAGTACTTGTGCATAGTTTCATCAATTTTTGGGGAAGTGATATGAGATGTTTACTATCTTTGTTTTATCCTCACTATATTTTATGCAAATAAGATATTATTAAGTAACATTACTTATACTTGATTGAGAGATAATAGCTTCGAATAAAAGTCTATGCATCCCATTATGCTTGTTATTGTGAACTTGGCACATGTTCAATGATAAATAATCATTATATCAAAGAATTAATGGGCTAAAACTAAGAAGTTCCCGAGGAATAAAAAATATTCCTATGTGCCTTGAACATATGAAGGTTGATGTCTTTGTGACAGTCCAGTCTTTTAAATGGGAACCTCATCGTTGAAGCATATGTAAAGCAGTTGATATTATCTTTGGTTGACCAACCTAGGATTTGAACCAATGAGCCACCACTTAGGAAAAAAAAGATAAAAAATAGAAAGAAAAAAGACCAAGAAAATAAATAAAAGAAAAAAAGAGAAAGAGAAAAAAAGAGGAAAAAGAGAAGAAGAGTTAGAACCCAATGAGTCAGTTATTTTTATATCAAGGTGAAGGGCTAAAACCAAGAGGTGCCTGAAGCCTAGCCAAGTGCTATTTTATTCCAAAGGGGAAGAACCCCTGCCACTCATAAGGTGAAAAGCTAATAAGAGAACACCTGACCAATTTCCATCCACTATATGGTCAACTAAAGATATTAGGTACTTACTCATGTATGATTCTTCTATGAGAGTTTCAATGTTAAAAAACTGGAGGGATACAGCATCCTCCCATTATTTGGTTTGCAATGCAAGCATGATGAATTTCTTATCAACAATTGAAGGAATCAAAGGTCTCAAAAACCTTGCTTATGATTCAATCAAATGCAATGTGAGAACTCTATTTGTTGGTACCTACTATCAATTAATTTTGTACAAGTAGTGTTGCCATATGTTATGTCTTTTACACCATGTATAGATAGCAACACACCAACATAGTGGATGTTTATTAGCACTTTGCTATTTCATTAGTTAAGCTATGTTTCAGATATTTTCCACGTTAAATTTTTATGCACGCATATAAAAAGTTCTTGTCAAAGTATTTTAGAAGCATTGCAATAAACTCCAAAGTCCATGTTAGTTTGATCACCTTTATGCTCGAGGACAAGCATAGGTTAAGCTTGGGGATTTTGATGCATGTAAAATGCATACATGAAATTTGTACTTTATTTCAACATATTACCACATATTTCATGTTATATAATGTTATTCCTATGTTTCATGATGTTTTAGGGGATTTTCTAAATAATACCCCCTCCTCCGGATCTAATTCTGTCTCGCAGAAAACGCCACTTTTTAGTATTTTTGACATTACAGGAGCTACGGGACACCAAAAAGGGCAAGGTCAGGGGCCACGCTTCGGAATTTTCGAGACGAACAAAATGAGCTGAAGTGGGCCACCCGGAGGTTTAAAGTCCGGGAAATAGAGGGGGTGGCGCGCCCTCCCCCTCTGGACGCGCCACCTGGCCTCTTTCGGGCCTCGAGCGTCCGTTTCATCTCATCTTTTCGTGAACTGATTTGTTTTGCCATAAAACTACTATATATGACGCCGGGGTTTCGTCGAGGCTACGGCGGGCTAGATAAAAAAACACAGAAACAAAGAGTCAGTAGGCCACCGCCGGCGGAGATTGGAGGGGGGGGGGGACGCTGCCGGAATCGCCTCCGGCGGACTCCACCCCCTCCGGTGAAGGCATCAACACCATCTTCATCATCTACATCAACATCTACAACAACTCTTCATCATCCCCCCTCTGTGATCTCATGGCAAACATGATGTATGATGCAATATATTGTTTTCCCATGATCTATTGTATCTCTATGTTGTTGTTTGAGTAGTGAATTGTTCATGGCAATTGTTATATAGTTTGTTGTTGGTTGCATACAAGTATTTGTTATCTTTTATGATGATATTTTGTATTGATATATGAGTTCACATATATGTCAAGGGGATGCATAAGGTTATCACCGTTGCATCTTGATAAGATGAGGGATAGCGGGAGCGACAGAAATCTTGTCCTGATCCTTGGATGCATGTTAGTGGGGGGGGGTCAAATTATGGGGACCTTTAAACTTACAGTGGTTGTTGGACATTCTTAGATGCATATATTAATAATTCCTTTGTTTGCACATTCTGATAGCCTTAGGATAAATCACTAGGGGTACTTGATGATATCAATGGCTACACCTATCGATGGCTCCTCTCTAGAAGAAACACTAAAAAGACTACATTGAGATTCACTAATTGTGACAACCACACAAATGAAATAGCAATTTGCCTAAACACTTGCTCTCTTGAGTTACCCCACTTCACTTCTCTTCATCTTATTGCACTTTAGTTGTCTTGCATTTTACTTCTTGCATTTTAATTTCAGCACTTATAGTTTCTAGTAAAATATCTACACACAAACACACATGGATCCTAGCTTTGCATAAAAGGCCATATAAGTAGGTTATAGGGCTTTAGAGAATAGTTAGTTTACCTTCAGCTCCTCGTGGGTTCGACACTCAAATACTTATCGAGTTGTACTGCGGTGATCCCCTGCACTTGGGGGTTATCACTTGACCTTTGGTCTTCACCACATCATGTGCGTCAATGCCCACACGTCACACAAATGTGAATCTTCTCCTTTATGTGTGCCTAAAATTGCCTAAATTGAATGCTATTCTACTTCATTCTCCGTCATATGTCTATGATAGGGATACATCGACAAGTATGGAGGGAAGAGAGGATTCCACTGATGCCCGAGGACCGAAGTCTGTCGTCACGGAAGAATGGAGAAGAAGAAGGAAGAAAATCCAGGCAAATCTACACTAAAGTCTCCAGGCTGCCAGCACCGGGGTCTCCGGCCAAGAAGATCGAGCCCAGCGACCTCAACTGTCCGGAGTCTTCACGCTCCTACCGGATTATTACAGCAGAGTCTCTAGAACATGAATATCAAGACCGGAGTCTCCGGCCTATATACACCAGAGTCTACAGACAAAGTGATGCGCCATCCACAAGTGAATTTGGTCCAAGGCCCATGTAAATTTGAGATACTCGTGTTTAGCTCAGTGATAACAAGGAGGCATGAGATACTCTTGTTTAGCTCAGTGGAAAATGATCAAATTGAGGTTATGGATATTTTAATATATATGCTCTAAGAATGATGAAGGGAGAGGCATGCACCCGGAAAATTTGCTCAGCCATGGAAAATGAAAGTCAAAAGTTTGAATAGAGCATATGATATGATTGAAAGATCCATAAATAAGATTTAACTTGTACACTAGGAAGCAAGACCGTCAACTGAACCATGAAAATGGTGAAAGTGTTCAACAAAAGTTGAACTTCATGCCTATCTTGTTATTATAATTCTCTCCTTTTAACTAGTCGCCTTATGATACTTTATCTAGGGTGTAAAATCACTAATAATTTAAGAATAGTACATTAGATACCTTGTAAAGTAAACAAAAACAAAGATGGTTTAATTGTCCAACATATAATGGTTAGTTTTGTTCAATGTAAGATGTGGTTGCTAGAGCTTCCATGCATGGTTCTATCATTTCCATGGTTGTGATTCTATGAATCTTTGGTGGTAATTGAACATGAATAAGTTGATGATACAATGATCGTATTTATTTTATCAACCATAAGCTCATTAATGCATGATATGATCTATTCGTTTATTTGCTTGAGGAAAAGCAAAGGTTTAAGCTTGGGGAAGTTGATACGTGCATTTTGTATCATCATATTAGCATCATATATGAATAGTTCTTATGGTTATTTGTATTGTATTAGCATTATGCATGCATTTTTAGATGATTTCTGGGACTTTCCTACAAAGTCCCTTTCATTGGTATTTAATTTTCTTTGAGGCAAAAAACCTCCTTTTCATATTTTCTGTTTCAGGGACCTTCCGGACATCAATTAATTCGAGGAAAATCCCACTGAAGTATTTTCGCGAAGAGAAGGACACACAACTTTGAAATCATGCAAGGGGGTCACGAGGAACAAAAGGCACCAGGTGGCGCGGCCCCACCTGTAGGCCGCGCCACCTAGGCACTTGGGGCCCTCGAGCATCGTCTCGGCCCCTCCTTTTTTGGACACCTCCGTTTTGCCAGAAAACCAACGCTATATTTTCCCACGATGTGTTGAGGCGGCGGCGGAGGCAAAAGTCCTCTCCTACTCCAGGAGAGGGCAGATCCTGTTGCTTCGAGCACTCCGGAGAGGGGGAAATCGAAGCCATCGTCATCACCACTCCTCCCAGTCGTATGGGGAGTCATGTACATCAACATCTACATAAGCACCATCTCCATCTCCATCTCCAAGATCCTCCTTGTTCCCCTCATAGTTTGTGGTAGATTGAACCATAGATATTGTGTAAGTGTTATTTAATTTTCATGATTGTGATTGGTAGATTGTCTCTATTTAGAGGTGAAGTTATACTCTCAGGTTGTATTGTAATCCATATGCCACTGATCCGTATCATTTTCCACTATTTTGAGTAGTCCCCCATGTTCTTTAGGGCATATGATGAATTGGTTATGCTTTCTATATAATATGCAATTACTACTCGGTCAAGTTTTAATCTCTATATGTGGTTCTATGATGGTAATGTACGAACATCGACTGCACGTTACTTCATTTTTATGGGCTCATAGGGTTGCACCTTAGAGTGATGAGGGGGAGAGGAAGGGACAGAATGACATAAACCGTTTTCCCATTTTTTAGTTGCAATAGGGGGATTTATATCAGGGACCTTAAAACTTACTGTTGTGATTGGACATTTATGTCTTAATGATTCCTAATTAGCTCATTAATTTGACCTTGGGACCAATCAGAAGGGGTGTGTTTGCTCATACATATGGTTGCACCCAATTTAGGCTCTGTCCGGTAAGAATGAAACTTTTACGAGATGCTTACCATCCTATTTAGAAATCTAAATGTTGAGTAAATCCATGTCGCCCTCAGGAACATTTAGCTTATATAAGTATACACAAATTCACTTGATCTTGTCCTCTCCTGAATAGAGGATTGGGCTTTCTCTAAAAATAGCATTTATTTTATCGCAATTTACTTTTAGTATTTTACTTTTCCTATAAATTACATACCCAAAATACAAAACCTTTGAAACTTTCATTATTTACCTGCCACATTTACTAATTGAAAGGTGATAGCTCCAAGTTTTGATGCTTTTTACTACGGATTTGCCAACACCTATCTCTTGGTTTTATTGGATTTTCATTGGATTTTGTGTTTCAACTAACACTAATATCGCAATCCAGGTGAAACCTTGCTTTTGAATTATGCATTTCAGGAAACTATCATTCCTGGAGGATTCGAGGACATTTATGGGCTAATTGCAACGATATAAAGACATTTCCTTTTGAGGCCAAATCCATCCTAGCGGTCCAGAGCTTTAACGGGCATCGATACGGGGGGAGGTGATCGTACCACCCACCCGTACTAGGCGGCGCCACTTCCCCTTATCAAACAAAACCCTTTCCGTGAAGGACACACGATGAAAAACACAACACACCAGCCACCAGTCTCCCCAGAACAGAAGAGATCAGATCTAAAGAAGGAGAAGACCATCCTTGACTCCACCGAAGATCAATCTCATCAAGATCACCACCTCATCCATTATACCCCACTTGTACTGAGAGAGATATTCATACTTGTAAGATTAGGGATTGAAACCTCTATTCCATCTTGGTTTGTATTTGATTTGATCTTCAACTATTGTGGCTTGCTACGGTGATATCAAGATGAACTCCATTTACTTTGCTATGATATCATTATATTATTCTCATCTCATGTATGAGTAGATCCCATTGGCATGGGAGATGTAGGGGATTAGTGAGATGTGATGTACCAACTTTATGCCATCGATTTGTGAAGTTATGATTAAGATGATTATATATATGAGTATGAATGTTTATGTGCACCCAATGTTGTTATCTAATTTAAGGGCCCAGATAGCATCATCTCAAGAACTCATAAACATGAACTTGTTTGCTAGTGAATCGACGACCCCCGAGTGACATAGCCGATATCAAGGAGGATCAGCAGTACTCGAGGAATCACAAGGAACCATCAAGCTTAAAGCTTTACTCCGGTTTAACCACCTTAATAGATGCGCTGATCATGGCTTTGGTAACATTATTGGAGGAAGATGAAATCTACCAAGAGGAGTCTTTCTCTCTTATGGGTTGCTTGCCTTCTCAAATATAAATAGGAAGAATCATATTCACTTATCACATTTATTCCACTAGGCACATTCACTATCACCATGAACCGAATCACCCCGCTCCTACCTTTTCATCTGCAGAAACCCATTTATTTCTTATTAGCTGATTCTTGCAGTCAATTCACCTAAGACTTGTGACACCTTGGGTGTGACAGAAACACCGCAGATAAACATCCTCCACGAAAATAATACTTGTTGGGATACGATATAAAGCCGGAAATAATACTTCCACGAAAATATGCTTACAGGCAATCAAAATGTACTACAATTAATCTCCTGCACTTGGGAGACATAACCACTTTACAAGTGTTGGAGATATGCCCAAGAGGCAATAATAAAATGGTTATTATTATATCATTGTGTTTATGATAAATGTTTGCATCTCATTCTATAATTCTATTAACCAGAAACATTAATACTTGTGTGTTTTGTAAACATAAAAGAGTCCCTAGTGAGCCTCTTGTTAAATTAGCTTGTTGATTAATAGATGATCATGGTTTCCTGATCATGAACATTGGATGTTATTAATAACAAGGTTATGTAATTAGGAGAATGATGTAATGGACACACACCCATAGTAAGCATAGCATTAGATCAAGTCATTGAGTTCGTCTTGCTATAAGTTTTCGATACATAGTAACCTAATCCTTCGACCATGAGATCATGTAAATCACTTACACCGGATGGGTGCTTTGATTACGTCAAACGCCACTTCGTAAATGGCTGGTTATAAATATGGGATGAAGTATTCTGAAAGTATGAGTTGAAGCGCATGGATCAAGAGTGGGATTTGTCCATCCTGATGACGGATAGATATGCTCTGGGCCCTCTCGGTGGAATGTCATCTAATTAGCTTGCAAGAATGTGACAAGGTCACAAGAGATGACATGCCACGGTACGAGTAAAGAGTACTTACTGGTAACGAGGTTGAACTTGGTATAGAGATACCGATGATCGAACCTCAGGTAAGTAAAGTATCACGCGACAAAGGGAATCGGTATCGTATGTTAATGGTATCGTAAGTCATCATTGAATATGTGGGAGCCACTATGGATCTCCAGGTCCCGCAATTTGTTATAGATCAGAGAGGTGTCTCGATCATGTTCGCATAGTTCACGAACCGTAGGGTGATACACTTAAGGTTCGATGTCGTATAGTAGATATGGAATATGAGTTTGAGACCGAATATTGTTCGGAGTCTCGGATGGGATCCAAGACATAACGAGGAGGTCCGGAATGGTCCGGAGAATAAGATTCATATAAGCCAATTTATTTTTCGGGGTTCGGAAAAGTTCGGGAACTTTCCGGTGGAAGACCCGGAAGCTTCTAGAAGGTTCTGGAGGGGTCACCTGACATGAGGGGGTCCAGCCCAGCCCTAATAGGCCAGGCGCATGAGCCCTCAAGCCCCAGGCCGTCCAACCCCTAGGGTTTTAGGGAAAACCCAAAAATATGGAAGGCTTGGGGGAAGGAAAGTTCCACCCTCCCCCTTGCACCGGCTCTAGATGGGTTTGGGAAGGGGGAAACCCTAGCTGACCCCCCACTATATAAAGAGGGGAGGGGTGGCCGGCCATAGCCCCCATCTGAAACCCTAATTTCCACCTGTCCTTCCTCCCAGTTTCTCCCGAGCCATGCATGAATTCTCCTCCACCACCACCACCACACTGTCGTGCTGCTGGGATTCCAAGGGGATCTACCCCTCTGCTGCCGGCCGGAACGGGGAGAGGAAGGACGTCGTCGACACCGTACGTGTGACCGAGTACGGAAGTGCTGCCGGATTGCAGCACCGTAAGGATCGTCTACATCAACCACGAGATCTGACCTCGTTAAGGCTTTGGATCTTCGAGAGTTAGTATCTCTTCTTTCTCGTTGCTTCGATCTCATAGATTAGATCTTGGCTTTTCCATAGGTTGGATCTTGGTTTTATTTGTCTTTGCGGTAGAATTTGTTGTTTTCTATGCAATGAACCCTACAGTGGTATCAAAGCCGTGTCTATGCATTGATCTGTTGCATGAGTAGAACAAAATGGTTTTGTGGGCGTTGATGCTCTTGTTTTCATTTGCTTTTCGTGTGCTTTGCATCTTGCGGGATGGTGGGATGAAGCGGCCCGGGCTAACCTTACATGACCGCGTTCGTGATACTTGCTCCACGCTTGACAAGCAACTTGTATTGCATAAGTGGCTCAGCGGGTGTCTGTCTCTCCCACCATAGTTAAGATCCAATTTACAATCTGCACTTGACAACACTTGTGTCAGCGTTGTGGTTAGGTAGATCGGATCTTACTCGAAAGTCCCAAACCACGTAAAACATGCAAATACTTTTTAGAGGCGTCTAACTTGTTTTTGCAGGGGCATGTGATGTGATATGGCTATGTGATTGTGACTATATTTGGTGTATGAGATGATCATTATTGTATTATGGCAACCGGCAGGAGCCTAATGGTTGTCTATAAATTTGTTAAAGACCTGCGTGTCTATTCATCATGTAATAGCTTTATTCCAAGTAGTTGTTATAGTTGCTATTAGTGATGGACAATCATTAAGCAGCACCACTGACCTTGATGCCATGATGGTGATGATGGAGATCGTGCCCGTGCTTTGGAGATGGAGATTAAAAGCACAAGAAGAAAGGCCATATCATATCACATATTATGAATTGCATGTGATGTAATCCTTGATGCATCTTATTTTGCTTAGATCACGACGGTAGCACTATAAGATGATCCCTCTCACTAAATATCAAGATAATAAAGAGTTCTTCCTTAGTATGAACCGTTGCTAAGACTCGTCATTTCGAAGCATCATGTGATGATCGGGTGTAATAGATTCTACGAGTGCATACAACGGGTGCAAGCTAGATTTGCACACGAGAATACTAAGGTTAAACTTGACGAGCTTAGCATGTACATACATGGTCTCGGAACACGGAATACCAAAAGGTTAAACTTGACGAGCCTAGCATGTACATACATGGTCTCGGAACATGGAATACATGGTTTCTGCGTTCTGATCGCGGAGGTGAATATTTGAGTTACGAGTTTGGCATGCATTTAAAGAAATGTGGAATACTTTCACAGTTGACACCGCCAGGAACACCACGGCGCAATGGTGTGTCCGAACATCGTAATCGAACTCTCTTAGATATGGTTCGGTCTATGATGTCTCTTACAGATTTAACTTTATCATTTTGGGGTTATGCAATAGAGACAGCCGCATTCACTTTAAATAGGGCACCATCTAAATCCATTGAAACTACACCATATGAATTCTGGTTTGGTAAGAAAACTAAGTTGTCGTTCCTTAAAATTTGGGGCTGCGAAGCTTATGTAAATAAGTTACCACCTGACAAGCTTGAACCCGTAGCGGAAAAGTGCATCTTCATAGGATACTCTAAAGAAACAATTGGGTATACCTTCTATCGGAGATCCGAAGGCAAAGTTTTCGTTGCCAAGGACGGATCCTTTATTGAGAAGGAGTTTCTCTCGAAAGAAGTGATTGGAAGAAAAGTAGAACTCGACGAGGTTACTGAACCTTCTCCCGGACTTGAGAGTAGCGCAACACCAGAAGATGTTCTTGTGCCGCCTGCACCGATAAGAAAGGAAGCTAATGATAATGATCATGAAACTTCAGACGAAGTTAATACTGAACCTCGCAGGTCGACGAGGGTTCGTACCACTCCTGATTGGTATGACCCCGCCTTAAATGTCATGTTGGTTGACAACAATGACGACCCTGCAACATATGAGGAAGCAATGATGAGCCCAGATTCAAACAAATGGCAAGAAGCCATGAAATCCGAAATGGGATCCATGTATGAAAACCAAGTATGGACTTTGGTGGACCTACCTGATGGTCGCAAGGCTGTTGAGAACAAATGGATTTTCAAAAGAAAAACGGACGTTGATGGTAATATTACTGTCTATAAAGCTCGACTTTTAGCAAAAGGGTTCCGAAAAATTCAAGGAATTGACTATGATGAGACTTTCTCACCTGTAGCGAAGCTAAAGTTTGTGAGGATTTTATTAGCAATCGCTGCATTTTCCGATTATGAAATTTGGCAGATGGATGTCAAATGCAAACTTCAACGCTCCATCTATGGACTGAAGCAAGCATCCCGGAGTTGGAACCGATGCTTTGATAAGGTGATCAAAGACTTTGGATTTATACAAACTTTTGGAGAAGCTTGTATTTACAAGAAAGTGAGTGGGAGCTCTGTAGCATTCCTAGTACTGTATGTGGATGACATATTGTTGATTGGGAATGATATAGAACTTCTTCAAAGTGTCAAAGGCTATTTGAATACGTGTTTTTCAATGAAGGACCTTGGTGAAGTAGTTTACACTTTAGGCATCAAGATTTATAGAGATAGATCTAGACGCTTAATAGGGCTTTCACAAAGTACATACCTGGACAAAGTTCTAAAGAAGTTTAGAATGGATGAAAGCAAGAAAGGGTTCTTGCCCATGTTGCCCGGTAAGACCTTGAGTAAAACTCAAAGTCTAGCTACGGCAGAAGAAAGAGAAAGAATGAACAAGATCCCCTATGCCTCGGCCGTAGGCTCTGTCATGTATGCCATGCTGTGTACGAGACCGGATATCGCACATTTTGCTAGTTTGACCAACAGATATCAAAGTGATCCTGTAATGGAACGCTGGACAGCGGTCAGGAATATCCTGAAGTACTTGAAAATGACTAAGGATATGTTTCTTTGTTATGGAGGTGACCAAGAGCTCGTTGTAACCAGTTACACCAATGCTAGTTGGAACAATGATCCAGATGACTCTAAGTCCCAATCTGGATACGTGTTTATTTTGAATGGTGCAACAGTGAGCTGGATGAGTGCCAAGAAAAGCGTGGTGGCGAAATCTTTAACAGAATCTGAATACATAGCTGCTTCGGAAGCTTCATCAGAAGCGATATGGATGAAGAGGTTCATTACTGAGCTTGGTGTGGTTCGTAGTGTGTTGGACCCGATGACCATCTATTGTGACAACATGGGTGCCATAGCCAATGCACAGGAGCCAAGGTCACACAAGAAGCTGAAGCACATCAAGCTAAATTTTCATGTTATTCACGAGTATGTCGAAGATGGTGACAAATTTTTGCAAAGTACACACAAATCTGAATGTGGCAGATCCGTTGACTAAATCTCTCCCTAGAGCAAAACATGACCTACACCAGAACGTCATGGGTGTTAGGTACATTACCATGTAATCTAGATTATTGACTCTAGTGCAAGTGGGATACTGTTGGAGATATGCCCAAGAGATAATAATAAAATGGTTATTATTATATCTTTGTTTTTATGATAAATGTTTGCATCTCATGCTATAATTGTATTAACCAGAAATATTAATACTTGTGTGTTTTGTAAACATAAAAGAGTCCCTAGTAAGCCTCTTGTTAAACTAGCTTGTTGATTAATAGATGATCATGGTTTCCTGATCATGAACATTGGATGTTATTAGTAACAAGGTTATGTCATTAGGAGAATGATGTAATGGACACACTCCCATAGTAAGCATAGAATTATATCAAGTCATTGAGTTCGTCTTGCTATAAGCTTTCGATACATAGTAACCTAACCTTCGACCACGAGATCATGTAAATCACTTACACCGGATGGGTGCTTTGATTACATCAAACGCCACTTCGTAAATGGGTGGTTATAAAGATGGGATTAAGTATTCTGAAAGTATGAGTTGAAGCGCATGGATCAAGAGTGGGATTTGTCCATCCTGATGACAGATAGATATGCTCTGGCCCTCTCAGTGGAATGTCATCTAATTAGCTTCCAAGCATGTGACAAGGTCACAAGAGATAACATACCAAGGTAAGAGTAAAGAGTACTTATCGGTAACGAGGTTGAACTAGGTATAGAGATACCGATGATCGAACCTCGGTATCGTATGTTAATGGTTCATTCGATCACGAAGTTATCATTGAAAATGTGGGAGCCGTTATGCATCTCCAGGTCCCGCTATTGGTTATTGATCGGAGAGGTGTCTTGATCATGTCCGCTGATGTCTACTCACGCTTCTTTTCCTGTAGAAAGTGTTGGGCCTCCAAGAGCAGAGGTTTGTAGAACAGCAACAAGTTTTCCCTTAAGTGGATCACCCAAGGTTTATCGAACTCAGGGAGGAAGAGGTCAAAGATATCCCTCTCAAGCAACCACCTGCAATCACGATACAAGAAGTCTCTTGTGTCCCCAACACACCCAATACACTTGTCAGATGTATAGGTGCACTAGTTCGGCGAAGAGATAGTGAAATACAAGTGGTATGAATGAATATGAGCAGTAGTAACGGCGCCAGAAAATAGCTTGCTGGCGTGCAGTTGATGATAGTAATATTGCAGGAAGTAAAGATGCAGTAAAGCAGTAAATAAGCGATGATTGCAGTATTTGGAAATAAGGCCTAGGGATCATACTTTCACTAGTGGACACTCTCAACATTGATCACATAACTGAATAAACAAATACTACTTTCTCTACACTCTCTTGTTGGATGACAAACACCATTCATTGTGTTGGGCTACAAGAGCACCTCAATGCCGGAGTTAACAAGCTCCACAACATTCGATGTTCATATTTAAATAACCTTAGAGTGCATAATAGATCATTGCAATTTAGAACAAGAACTAACATAGCGCACACACTGTCACCATTACACTATGAAAGGGGGAATAGATCACATCAATACTATCATAGTAATAGTTAACTCCATAATCTACAAGAGATTACAATCATAACCTACGCCAAGTGCTACATGATGCACACACTCGTCACCATTACATCATGAAGGAGGAATAGACTACTTTAATAACATCACTAGAGTAGCACATAGATGATATTCAACTAGATCACAAAGCTCATGATCACATAAAGATCACATGGGAGAGAGAGATGAACCACATAGCTACCGGTACGGCCCTTAGCCTCGAGGGAGAACTACTCCCTCCTCATTATAGGAGACAGCAGCGGCGATGAAGATGGCGGTGGTGTCGATGGAGATGCCTTCCGGGGGCACTTCCCCGTCCCGGCGGCGTGCCGGAACAGAGACTTCTGTCCCCCAGATCTTAGCTTTGCGATGGCGGCGGCTCTGGAAGGTTTCTCGTACCGTGGCTTATTCTTTTAGGGTTTTCGCGACGGAGTCCTTAAGTAGGCGGAAGGGCAGCCTCGGAGGGGCCCTGGTGGGACCACACAATAGGGGGGCGCGCCCCACCCCTTGGCCGCGCCGCCCTGGCGTGTGGGGCCCCTGGCTCCCCTCTGGTCTCTCTCCGGTGTTCTGGAAGCTTCGTGGAATTATAAGATGCTGGGCGTTGATTTCGTCCAATTCCGAGAATATTTCCTTACTAGGATTTCTGAAACCAAAAACAGCAGAAAACAGGAACTGGCACTTCGGCATCTCGTTAATAGGTTAGTTCCGGAAAATGCATAAATATGACATAAAGTGTGTATAAAACATGTAGGTATTGTCATAAAACAAGCATGGAACATAAGAAATTATCGATACGTTGGAGACGTATCAAGCATCCCCAAGCTTAGTTCCTACTCGTCCTCGAGTAGGTAAACGATAACAATGATAATTTCTTAAGTGACATGCTACCAACATGATCTGGATCAATAATATTGTAAAGCATATGAGATGAATGAAGTGATTCAAAGCAATGGTAAAGACAATGAGTAAACAACTGAACCATATAACAAAGACTTTTCATGAATAGTACTTTCAAGACAAGCATCAATAAGTCTTGCATAAGAGTTAACTCATAAAGTAATAGATTCAAAGTAGAAGGTATTGAAGCAACACAAAGGATGATTAAGTTTCAGCAATTGCTTTCAACTTGTAACATGTATATCTCATGGATAGTTGTCAACATAGAGCAATATAACAAGTGCAATAGGTAAACATGTAAAAATCAATGCACACAGTTGACACAAGTGTTTGCTTCTAAGATAGAAAGAAGTGGGTAAACTGACTCAACATTAAGTAGAAGATAGGCCCTTCGCAGAGGGAAGCATGGATTACTATTTTTGTGCTAGAGCTTTTATTTTGAAAACATAGAAGCAATTTTGTCAACGGTAGTAATAAAGCATATGCGTTATGTATAAGATATCCTATAAGTTGCAAGCCTCATGCATAGATTACCAATAGTGCCCGCACCTTGTCCTAATTAGCTTGGATTAACATGGATTATCATTGCATACATATGTTTCAACCAAGTGTCACAAAGGGGTACCTCTATGCCGCCTGTACAAAGGTCTAAGGAGAAAGTTCGCATTGGATTTCTCGCTTTTGATTATTCTCAACTTAGACATCCATACCGGGACAACATAGACAACGGATAATGGACTCCTCTTTAATGCATAAGCATTCAACAACAGATAATATTCTCATAAGAGATTGAGGATTAATTGTCCAAACTGAAACTTCCACCATGATTCATGGTTTTAGTTAGCGGCCCAATGTTCTTCTCTAACAATATGCATACTCAAATCACTTGATCATGAAAATCGCCCTTACTTCAGACAAGACGAACATGCATAGCAACTCACATGATATTCAACAAAGGTGTAAAAAGTTGATGGCGTCCCCAGAAACATGGTTACCGCTCAACAAGCAACTTATAAGAAATAAGATACATAGCAACATATTCAATACCACAATAGTTTTTAAGGCTACTTTCCCATGATCTATATATTGCAAAGACAAGGAATAGAATTTTAAAGGTAGCACTCAAGTAATGTACTTTGGAATGGCAGAGAAATACCATGTGGTAGGTAGGTATGGTGGACACAAATGGCATAGTGTTTGGCTCAAGGATTTGGATGCACGAGAAGAATTCCTCTCAATACAAGGCTAGGCTAGCAAGGTTCTTTGAAGCAAACTCAAGTATAAAACGGTGCAGCAAGACTCACATATGAACATATTGTAAGCATTATAAGACTTTACATCGTCTTCTTGTTGTTCAAACACCTTAACCAGAAAATATCTAGACTCTAGAGACCAATCATGCAAACCAAATTTTAACAAGCTCTATGTAGTTCTTCATTAATAGGTGCAAAGTACATGATGCAAGAGCTTAAATATGATCTATATGAGCACAACAATTGCCAAGTATCAAATTATTCAAGACATTATACCAATTACCACATGCAGCATTTTCCGTTTCCAACCATATATCAATGAACGAAGTAACAGCGGAGCGTGTCTCTCTCCCACACAAAGAATGCTAGGATCCGATTTTATTCAAACAAAACAAAAATAAAAGCAAACAGACGCTCCAAGTAAAGCGCATAAGATGTGACTGAATAAAAATATAGTTTCAGTAGAGGTGACCTGATAAGTTATCGATGAAGAAGGGGATGCCTTGGGCATCCCCAAGCTTACATGCTTGAGTCTTCTTGAAATATGCAGGGATGAACCACGGGGGCATCCCCAAGCTTAGACTTTTCACTCTTCTTGATCATATATTATCCTCCTCTCTTGACCCTTGAAAACTTCTGCCACACCAAACTTCTCATAAACTTCATTAGAGGGGTTAGTACTCAAAAAAAAACTTTAATCCACTTTAGTCCTGTAGTGACACATTGCAAGCACTCAATAAAACATCAGCTACAGCTCTCCTTGTCTAGAAAGCCTTGCTTAAAGTCCACAAGAGACAGTGCAAACAACAGAGACAGAATCTGTCAAAACAGAACAGCCAGTAAACACGAATTTTTAAGAGGTACTTCCGTTGCTCAAATCAGAAAACTCAAAACTAATGAAAGTTGCGTACATATCTGGGGAACATGCACGTAAATTGGCAGATTTTTCTGAGTTACCTACAGAGAGCCCTGCCCAAATTCGTGACGGATAGAAATCTGTTTCTGCGCAGAAATCTAAATCTAGTATCAACCTTCTATTAGAGACTTCACTTGGCACAACAACGCAATAAAATAAGGACATGGCTAGGGAGCATCCGATGCCAGTTTGCTCATCTAAACACTCGGCTATAAAAGGAAAGATTTCACTGTCACGGGAATCACCCAAATACTTCACGTGTGCATTTAATTTCATAAGAAGAAAAATCGAAAAGCCATAACTCTTAAATGGTGTGTCAGAATTGCAATCCGTTTTCATCATTAGGCCTCTCGCGATGAGATCTTCGAAACTAGATCCCATTTGTATATATTTTGACAATTTTCTTTTAAAAAAGCAACTATGTTGCCGTGAAAAACCAACTCTAGTGTTGTAGCAAAACAACTTTGTACACAAGTTTCTTACACTATATTTTTTTGTATACTTTATAGCCAACTTAGTTTCTTAGGTATTTACTTAGCAACAACGGCCAACAAACATTGCAATACTAGTTTCCTATCATAGTTTCAAGTACCGTAGGTAACTAGATAACTTAATAGCAACGAAAATAAAACATCATAACCACATAGTACACAACTTAGACGCGGTTGTAGACAACTTAGACGTGGTAAAAATATACTGGAGAATGAATGCAACTTAATCATAGTTGGTATACAAAATAACAAGAGTGTGTATGCAACTTAATAGTAGCGGTTATACAACTTAGAAATATGAGTATGCAACTTAGAGCATGTGTGAAGTAATAATTTACTATCTACAAAACACGACTTAGCACACGTTAGTTGATGCACTATTAAAACAACTTAGACACATGGATGGATAAGTTCGCAATAATGGTGCTTAACTTCACCATAATCGGTGATAGCTAACTTAATACTAGCTAGACAATGAATGCAATTTAACCTTAGTTGGACAAATTCGCCCAAACTGATGAAATAGAGACAAAAATCTAACTGCGCATGTTAACACGACTTAATACTAGTGGGTATGCAAGTTAATCTTAATGGGTATACAACTTAATAATATAAGGTATGCAACTTAACACTAATGAATAAACAACTTAATACTTGTGGGTATGCAACTTAACACTAATAGGTATGCAACTTAGCAATAGTGGGCATGCAACGTAGCACGCGTGTGAATTAACAATTAACTGCTTACAAACACGACTTATAGTTGTTGCAACTTAACCTAATAATACATGCAACTAAACCATGCATCAGTTGCAACTTAATAACCTAAATAATGGATGCGACTTAACCTTATAATGGATGCAACTTAACCTACTAATGGATGCAACTAAACCTAAGCCTTGTAGCCGTTGCAATTAAATACAAGGAACAACACGAGTCATGACACTAGGCACAACGCGAGCTGCAAGAAGCCAAAGGGGATGCCGCATTAAGATCCGTGGTGCCCAACCCTCCACAGAGCCATGCCAATGGGGAGCCCGATCTCGTCACCTTCCATCCAAGAAGCAACGACAAATCCGTATGCAAAACAGAATATAATTTGAGGAAGGTCGCCACCAAGGGGAATGCCTGGTCCGGAGGATAGGGTGGCTCCGCAGGAGCTCCTGTTCGCATCGGTGGCCTCCGGGAGCACAGATGCCACCGTCAAGCTCAAAGGGCGGAGCCGAGCGGGAACAACGGGGATAGCACGGCTCCGCGTAGATAGTGCAAATAAATATGTATCCTCTATGTAAATCTCCAAAACTTCAATTTAATACTGTACAAGATAATAGTAATACACAGGAGGAGCTGCTCACACGAGATCCCCTAGAGAAATGAGATAGCCTTTTGAGTTTTGCTACCTGTTTTTACACAGGAGCTGCACAACCATGTGCTCTTTCCCCTTCCTGTAGCTTCTCGTCTCTTCTTATCTTTCTCTTCTTCAACCGAAGTAGCCGGCCATGCTCCCAGCAACGAAGCATAGAAGTGGAGAAAGAGCAGAACTCCAGCAGGCAAAAGCAATCACATTACTATGTAGTCTCAGTTCTCCTCTTTTTTTCACATATTCACATGACTACAGCGTCCAGCCACACAAATTTACCTGGAAATCGGAAATTGAAGATGGCCATTACCACCGCACTTGAAGTCGGAAGAGGGCATCGAAATTCAACTTGCCTCTTGTCGTTGATTGGTTTGGGAGCCAAACAATCCGGAGGAGATCCAATGGAGGGTTAACTCAAGCTGCATCCGGCTGGATTGGAGCGACGAGCAGAGGCGGCCGGCCGGAACGAGAACCGTCTTCGGCCAGCAAAAGGGAGCAGCGGCAGTACGTGTCACCCGGTCGGCACGGGGCGGGGCGGGGATCTCCGCGGCGGTGGATCGCCTGCTCGGCGGCGGCGAGTGGGTCGAGCGCCGGCGCGTGGGTCCGGAGGTGGGGCACGGCGAGGAGGATGCGGAGCAAGGCACTTGCGCCGGCAAACTGGACCAGCAGGCGGCGGGGATGGAGCTACGGTGGTCGGGGAGGAAAGGGTCGGAACCGCGGAAGGGAGGAGCTGGTCAGCTGGATCGTGCGCACGTGATGCTCTCCGTACCTGTTTTGTCGGGACGTGGAAGATAGGCTTGATCGACCAGATCGGACGGTCATAAATCGGATGCTCGTTTTGACACATAGCATCCAAGCATTTTTTAGCACTTAGGATAAAATAAAGATAAGGAGAGGTTGATACAGTAGTAACAACTTCCAAGACACAACAAAACAGTAGCAAAATAAAGACATGGGTTATCTCCCAAGAAGTTCTTTCTTTATAGCCATTAAGATGGGCTCAGCAATTTTAATGATGCTCGCGCAAGAAATAAGAGTTGAAGCAAACGAGAGCATCAAGAAGCAAATTCAAAACACATTTAAGCCTAACCCACTTCCTATGAAAAGGAATCTTGTACACAAATAAATTCATGAAGAACAAAGTGACAAGTATAAGAAGGCAATACAAGCGCAACTTCAAAATTCTCAACGTAAAGAGGGGAAACTTAATATTATTAAGATGCATATAACCATGTTTCCCTCTCTCGTAATAACTTTCAGTAGCATCATTGATGAAATCCACAATATATCCATCACTTAAAACATTCTTATCATGGTTCACATGCATAAAAGTATCATTATTTTTGGCATAAGAAAAACTCTTCTCATTAATAGTAATTGGAGCAGGATCATTATCAAGAATTTGAACATGGTAAACAAGTTGCATACTAAGGGAATTGTTTTTGGCAATCCAATCATAACTATGACAAGTTTCATAAGGATAGTTATAACCTATATCATAGCATTCTTTATAATAATCATCAAAGATTGGAGGCACGAGTGTCATCATAAGAAATAGAATAGTTATCTTTCACAATATGTTCATCTGTGACCATACCATCATTGTTACTAGAAGGAGATGTATCAAACATATAATGATCAGTAGCAAAAGGATTTTCAAACACCTCATCCCCAAGCTTAGAGCTTTCTATATCATTATGGGAGGAAGCATGGATAGTACTGATACTATGGCAATTATTAACATTATCATTTTCAGAATTAGTTTCCCAAAGATTTGCAATATCAAAAGTAGTGTGCTCTTTCAAATCATGATCACTAATGTAGGTAAAGGGCATAGGAAGATCATTGTATTCAGATTCATTGTCATAATAATCATCAGGAGCAACATACTTACTGTTACCTATCGTTATCTCATACACGCGGGGATATACTGTTACCTCTTTCTTTTTATTCCCCTTCTTCTTCTTCTTTGTTCCCTTCTTCTTCTTCTTCTTCTTCTTCTTCTTCTTCCCCTCCTTCTCCTCGTTCCCTTCTTTAGGAGGAAGAGGCTTGAAGGGGGGCTCCTCCACATAACCTGATTTATTTCCAGAAACAATAGAAGAAACTTGGGAGGATTCCTCCTTTTCATTAATAAGTTCAAAACACACAGCGGTCCTATCATATTTTGGCAAAGTGTCATCTTCTAAAGTATTTTGTATGTAAGTATTTGTATGGCAATTATCAATGCAATAAGAAAAACACCCATGCAGGACATCATCAATATCAAGATCACTCATATGTAACAAAGAGATTTTTCTTGATAACTCTTCACACCACAAAAATAAAGTAAGTTCATTATGCTGATTAGGAGTAATTTCATCATCACAATACAAATTTGCAGGACTCATGGGGTTCGAATTATCATTGGAGGAGCATTGAAAATTAAAATGTCCCGTTCTATGGCAAAGTTCACAAATAAAAGGATAGAGGGCACAAACTTTTTTACCAAGATCATCTAGAGCCCTAGACCACTTTCTAGTTTTTTCATTTCTATGATGGATACAATATTCATCTTCGATTTGATTATTTCCACAAGGTCTATGCATTCCACAAAAATTAACATGCTTATAAGAAATAGTATTTTCAGAAGTTTGGGCATGCTTATTGCAATCATTAATAACAATTTCATCCTTCATGCAAGCGTCTTTAAAAGGTTCATGATACTTATCAAAATTCTTCCTAGGCAATTCAAAATGAGAGGCAAAAGCTTTATAAAGATTTGCAAAAACTTGAGAGTCAAGACCATAAGTAGCACTCATATTTCAAATTTTATCAGTATCCATAAAATTTTCAATGCATTCATAATCATAATTTATACCTGACTCTTTACCTTTGTTGTTCTCCCATCCTTCAGTATTCTCCTGAATCCGATCAAGAAGGTCCCTTTTAAACTCTTCTTCATTGCGTGTAAATGATCCAGAACAAGTAGTATACATCAAGGTTTTATCTTGAAAAGAAAGTCTTGCATAGAAATTATCAATGATGATATTACCAGGAAGCTCATGATTGGGGCATTTGAGCATTAAAGACTTCAATCTCTCCCATGCTTGGGCAATACTCTCTCCATCACGAGGCCAGAAATTATATATGCGGTTTCGGTCTTTGTGAATTTCACTTGGAGGATAGAATTTAGAATAAAATAGAGGCACAATATCCTTCCAATCAAGAGAATGCCCATCCTTCAGCAGTTTATACCAATGCGCCGCTTTACCAGACAACAACATAGAGAATAATTTCTTCTTCACTTCATCCATAGAGATACATGCACACTTGAATAACCCGCATAATTCATGCAAAGAGAGTAAATGATCTCCAGGATGAACAGTTCCATCCCCTTAATAGCGGTTATCTATAACTCGTTCAATAATTTTCATGGGTATCTTGAAAGGAATACTTTCAGTAGGTGGATTTAAAATGTCACAAGCATCATTAGAGTTATCGCATATGGGAGATAAAGTATTATTGTCGTCGTGGTGAACAAACAGATGCCATAGGATGGCTTAGGTTGGGGCCGAATGGACGCAAGAGGATTCGGGGGAGGGTTTGTGATTAGATGGGATGAACTTCCGGATGGTTTCCTCAAGAACTTAGCCAAGGCTAGAGGTTGAAGAAGAAAGACATAAGGAAGAACTCGCTCTAGATCATCTTCTCTATTGATCTCAACAGGTTACAAGTTTCTCAGTACAAGTTCTTCTGTGTTCATGTGTCCGCCCGTAAGAGGGGCTGCCCCCTCTCCTTATATAGGGGAGAGGGTGGCTTACAGGGCAAGAAACCCTAATGGCATCTTTGACTAGACAAACTACTTTACAAAGCTACTTTAATCATAGAAGACACCGGAGTCCTCTTTAATCAGGGATGCTGACGTCCTCCGGCTTCTTTGACCGTCATCCTTCTCTTTATCGTCGGCCCTTCGTTTAAAGCTACTTTGCTTAGCTCATCTTTGTCTTCTAGCTCTGGAGAGAATCTTTGACCAGTCCTGCCGACCTGCTCTTCTTTCCGGTGGCCCGGTATCTTCTTATCCGGTTCCGGCATACCCCTCTTGGGGATACCGGCTTAGCTTCACTTAGCTAAGTTCTTATCTTTAAGTTCCGGTACGAACATTAAACCGGTATCTTGATGGCTCAAACCATCCGGTTTGGCATGCCTTTGGCATACCGGGGTCATCCCCCAACATTAGTCCCCGAAGCTGGTATAGTCGGCGGATCCTATCCAACGAGACCATGCCGAGTTCTTTTATTTTAGGATACCGGTTTAATCTATCCGGCCTTAGGCTTGGATCCGGCATCTTTGCCCAGGTCATCGCTATCTCTTCTTCTTAAGACATTATCCGGTGTCTTATCCTCCGGCATCTTAGTCATTAAACACTTCCTCGGCGACGTCGAGAATATCTCGGGCCCCGCGCTGTCGGTGACATGCGCACGCGTGGTCGACGCGCCAGTGTCAGGGGTCACTTCCCTTCGGCTTCTGCGCGCGCATTAACTGCTTCACAGCGAATCTCAACCGCTTCTCTGGATCCGTGGGCACCTCCCTGTGGCTTATTACTTTTTCGCGTGTATCAGCGTGCCACGTGGCGGCCCGTGGAGCGAACCGTCGCGGCCCACGACCCAAACCGCCGAGGCCCAGCGGTTTTCGGCCCACATCTCCCTCTTCCTTTATAAGGGGGAACCGCTTCTCCTTCTTCCTTTCCTCGCATTCTCCAGTTCCTCGCGCACAAGTGCTTCTCGCCCTCTGCGCCTCCGCCGCTCCGCTTCGCCGCCTGAGCTCCGCCGCCCAGCGAACCTTCGATACTGCTTCGCCGGACGTCGCTGGACTTCGTCGCGCGAAGAACTTCTGCAGCGCTTCTGCCCCCGCCGCGGCATTGGTGCTTCTTCGAGCTTCTTCTCACCTCGCCGCCGACGGACTACCTCGCCGGCCTTTGGCTCGTCGCTCCTCCGGCGAACCTCTTCCTCAACTACTCCGCCGCCTCAGGTTAGGCTTAATCTGGATTTACTCCTCTTTTGCTTGCTTTCTAGATCTCGACTCGGTAGTGTATTTACTTCTTCTTTTTCTTGCTTTTTCTCTCTTTCGTAGATCTTCACGCGGGGGTATATTGTGGGATTCTTGTTTCTCTTCGCCAAATTCCATGTCTAGTATGGAATCCTCCTCTACTTCTTCTTCTGCGTCTTCCTCTGCTAGCCGGCGTAGCAGATCTTCCGACGGACTTACCGCCGATCTTGCCCGGATGGACGCCGAGTCCGGTAGCAATCGTGCATCCGGTAGCAATCGTGCATCCGGTAGTTCTAGCGAAGGTTCCGGTATGGATTCCTCCGGTATCACCCGTGGGGCCTGGATGGGCTCCAACGTTACTAAGTTCGAGATTGACTGGCTATACCGGTCCAGGAGGATTCCGGAAGGAGTGACCTGCCGGCTTCCTCGCGACGAAATCAAACCGGTGCCCGAACCCGGTGAACGAGTTGTTTTTCTTGCTCACTTTGAGCGCGGCTTCGGCCTTCCTGCGTCCGATTTCTTCCGGCGCTTCCTTGATTTTTATCAACTTCAACCTCACCATCTCCCTGGCAACGCCATTTTTTACCTCTCTTGCTATGCCACCTTCATGGAGGCTTACATCGGCATTCGTCCCACTCGTGAGACGTTCGCCCGCTTCTTTGCTCTTCGGATCAATTCCGTTCAGGGCAAGGACATTCCTAAACCCAAACCCCCGTTCAATGCGGGTCTTGCATCATCGGCTCCCGTCAAGGGAGCCCTTTCTTCAAGTTCTCCGGTCTCGAGTCATGCCGGCTATGGCAAGGGACCTTTTTCTATGTGAAGAACAAGGGCGCCCCGGACCTTATCAACCTGCCGCCCTTCAATCCGGCGCCGCCCACGAGGGCCAACTGGAGCTACAATCCGAAGGACTCTCATATTGAGACCAACCGGATTATACGCTTTATGAGGCAACTGATGAAGGACACCAACATCTGCTCGGATGATATCATCCGCGCCTTTATCTCGCGCCGGGTGCTTCCGCTCAAGCGCCGCATGCACAAGATGAGCGAGATGTACGGTCCCGGTGATCCTACAAAGATCACCGGAATTCCCCTTAGCAAGAAGGACGTTGTCCTCAAGGCCGGCCAGATTTGCCAGACCGCCATGCCGGAGGACTGGGAATGGGGCCTTCGGCCTCTCAGTTCCACTAACCCCCCGACCCAAGATGTAAGAAGTTACGTAACTCGGGTCGGCGTACTGGTAACTTTTGCATTGTGATTAATCTATTTTTATCTTTCTTGTTCTTTCAGGCCAAGGACCGTTTCCCCGGCATCGAGTCTGACCGACGAGGCCCTGCCCAGAAGCGAGGTTTGGACAAGTTCGACCCCGACCCCGTCATTTATTGGAGGGATCTGAAGATGGGCAAGACCGCAGCCTCGCGCCTTGGCAGGTCTCCGCCGGAGCCCGCTGGTTCGTCCGACGACCTGACCATGCTTGAGGTAGCTTCTCTATTTGACCTCTCATATTTTACCGTCATTGTTCCTCTGTAGATCCTTCCTCAACCAACATCAACCCGCAGATTCACGAGCACGCCACCCCGCTGCAGGCCGAGGTTGGCCGGGAGTTCCTGGACAACCTCGTCGTCGGGGGCAAGAAGAACAAGACCCCGGCGTCGGGTGCCGGGCCAAGCCAAGAGCCTCCGGCCAAACGCTTCCGGACCGAGCCTTTTGCCGGGAAGCAAGTAGGCACGAGGCGCTACAAGAGCAAACAGATGCCCACTTCCTCCGGGTAAGACCTGTTCCTTTGCTTTTCTTGTTTTTGCCAAGTCTTTTCCAGCTGCTTTTTCCAATTCTTTCTCTTTCTCTTTTTCAGCCCTGCGCTCAAGCTTGGGCCTAGGACTGAGGGCTCTGCCGGCTCCGCTGGAACCTCAACTCCTCCTCCTCGTTCAAGCCCGACACCATCTGGTGCCGGCAACATCTCTGCCTCCCCTCCGGGGGGCACTACAAGTTCGGGGCGCGCGGCCCCTAAATCTCCTGATCACCGCGCGGAGGAGGATCTTACCTCCCCTCCAGAGACCCAAGATACCGGCGCCAGCAACATCGGCGCCGAAGAAGAAGCTGCCGGGCGGGCGGAACCTTTGGTTCCTTCCGTCCAGAAAGAAAAGAAGAAGAAGAAGAGTTCACGCTCTTCCCCCTCCAAGGCCGTGCCGGAAACTTCCGCGCCGGCATCCTCCACCTCAGCGCCAGAAGCTCCAGCGCCTGACGCCAGACCAACGCTGCCGCCGGAAACTCCTGTTCCCGAGGCGACGCCAACACCTCCGCCGAGCCGGGGACCCCTCGCAACTACGCCGATGCCGCCGCCGGCAGCCCCAAGACCACTAAGCGCCTCAAGCCGGGGAGTCGCGCGGAAAGGCCGTGGAGGCGCTCAGCGGCTCGCGGTCCTTGGTGCTGCACGTCGGGCCCGCCGCCGCCGCGGTCTCGGAGAAACCTTCCGGCCTCCTGGGCCGGATCGTTGAGCTCAAGCGCGAGGGCAAGGAGCTGGGGCACCTTCTCCCCTACGCCGAGAAGTGGAACGCGGCGGACATCTCCGCCGCCACGAAGGGCTTGGGGAAGGACCGCCTTCCGGCGCCGGATCCAGGCTGGGCCGCGGTCCAGCGAAGAACACTTCATGCGACTCAAGCGAGCCGTGAAGGAGTTCGACGGTGCACAGTACGACGCCACCGGCAATGTCGTGGTAAGTTTCTCCAATCTCCTTGTAATTTTTGCTGATGCCGGTTTGTTTCTTTCCGGATCTTGTCTATCCTCCCGGTCCCGAGTTTCGTGTTGAGAGCGCAGCTCTTAGCGCGAAACTTAACTAGAAAAGCGCAAAACCGGCATAGCCGGTCCCGAGTTTCGGGTTAAGATCTTTGCTCTTAGCGCGAAACTTAACTAGAAAAACGCAAAACCGGCATAGCCGGTCCCGAGTTTCGGGTTAAGATCTTTGTTTTTCCTTTCTCATAATTATCTTCCTTTGAACGAGCACCGCTGATGCCGGAAGCTGCTCTTTGAGGAGCTTACGTGGGAGCACCGGGATCTCGCTGAGGCCCACAGCCACTGCCAAGGTTTGTTTTCTTTCGCCGGCATCTTTTCACCGAGAACTTTTCTTCTTTCCTTGTTACTTACTAGCTTTTCGCATAACAGCTATTCCGGAAGCCTCCCTTGAGGCCCTCAAGGTCCAGGTTGCCGCACTCCAAGGTACCCTTTTTGTTTTCCGGTTAACTTGCTTTCTCCGCATTGTATGAGTGCAATTTTGCTAACACTTGCTTTCCGATTTTTAGCTGAGAAGGACAAACTTGTCCGAAGCACCGGGGAGGAGCTAAGCGCCCGGCGGACCCTCTACGGGGAGCTTAAGCGTCGGCATGTCCAGCTTGGTCTCGACCATGCTAAGGCAGCGAAGGCCGCTGAAGCTGCTGCGGAGGCTAGGCTCAAGGAGGTCGCTGGAGGATGCCGGCAACGCCAGCTGTGGTCGTTGCGGACCGAGGCTGGAGGAGGCCACCAACGCGGCTGAAAGCAGGCTGAAGGCAAGGCCGCCAAGGTGCACAAAGCCGCTGGCTGAGGAGGCCGCCAAGGCACGAAGGCAGCCGAGGACAAGGTGGCGCGGCTGGAGGCGGAGCGGAAGGAGTACGACCTTCGGTCACGCGGGCGACGCGCTTGCCCTTCGTATGTTTTCCTTTTCTCTTTTCCGGTTTACGCTTATAAGCTTACTTGTTCGGTAACATGCACTTAACTTCTTTTCGTTGTCTTGCGGGGCTCTTTCCGGACTCCCGGGCGCATCGCTGCGAAGAAGGTTGAAGAGTACCGGGGTGCCCAAGGGCGTACGGACTTGGCCGCTGCACGGGATCCTTACGAACACCGATTGCGCTCAGCTCGCGGGTCGCCCACATGCGGCTGCGTGGACCGGAACGTCTCGACATTCCGGAGGTGGCCGCCCAGCTCTTCGGGACTCTCGGCACTGGAGAAGTGGTGCCGGATACCTTCTCCCTCATCAGCGACCGCCTGAAAGGTGCCGGCAGAAGGATCCGGGAGTGGCAGTGCTCTGCTGCCCGCGCCGGAGCAGACTCAGCGCTTCGCGTTGCCTGCTCCTGGTACCCGGAGCTGGATCTGGACGCCCTCGTCGGTGTGCGCGAAGGAGCTCCTACCGAGGTGGATCCGGTCCTTGCCGCCAAACGGCAGGATCGCGCGTACCACATCGCGGAGTACGCCGAGATGCGCACCTTCATCCCCCTCCCGAAGACGTCAACGACTACCTCAGCGATGAGGAAGAAGAAGACGGAGGCGAAGATGAAGATGCCGAGGACGCGCCACCGGAAGCTCCTGAGGCCGGCGCTGCTCCCCCTGAAGCCCCTGCTGTTTGATTTATCCTTGAATGATGCCTGTATCATGCTTGTCCTGCTGTTCTCAAACAATGCCCGTTAAATTCTACCCCGGTATGCCGGGGTTTATGATGTAAGTTAAAACTTAAGCTCCATTTTGGTTGTGGTACAACTTCTGCCGGTGTCTTGCACACCGGTAACCTATTAAGTTATGTTGGTTTGCGACTTAGCATTTTGCTTATCGGTTTGATTTTGGTCTTGCACTGCAATGATTCCGAAATTGTTTCCGCATCCAATTCGATGCACACTTGGTTCTTTTGCTTTGGCTCTGCCTACCTTCTGCAGGCGTTTTTGGCGTATGAGCACAAAGTTCTTTTACCAAGCAAGCATTTTCTTGAACTTAGAAATAACTCGAAATTTTTGCAAAAAACCGGTATAACCGGGGTTAGTTAAACTTTCCGGATTGTTCTTTCCCGCTCCTCCTCTTCGCAGTTCATGTGCTTATCCCCTACCGGTTTATCTTGCTTGCCATGAAGCCGGGTTGCGGACAACGGCGAGTCGAAGACTCCGGTAGGGTTTAGCACACTACTAAACCGGAAAGAAAAAACGTTCAATAAGCAACCGGTAAACTGAAAAAATAGACAAGTTACATGCAACCTTAGTGGGGTAGTCCCCGAGATTCATTCGAGGTTCCGACATCTTTTATTCATAGCAAATAAGGTACAAAAAGGAACTTCTTACACCACAACTTCAAGAGTAGAAAGGACGCAACAAAGCTACATTCCATGGACGCTTGGTCTCCTCTCCGGACCTGTCCGCCTTTCCTTTCTTCCATTCCTGTGCATCAATCAGGTAGTAGGCATCATTGTGGAGAGCCTTGCTCACAATGAAAGGCCCTTCCCATGGCGGGGAAAGCTTGTGCCGGCCTTCAGTGCGCTGCACCAGGCGTAGCACCAGGTCTCCTTCCCGGAACACTCTCGGGTTAACCTTCCGGCTGTGATAGCGTCTGAGGTTCTGCTGGTAAATGGCTGTTCTTGCCAAGGCCAGCTCTCTTGCTTCTTCTAGCAAGTCCACATCGTTCTCTCGAGCTTCCTTTACCTCTTCTTCGTTATAGAGTTGCACCCTTGGTGAATCATGGAGAATGTCGGTTGGTATGACCGCTTCTGCTCCATAAACCATGAAAAATGGAGTGTATCCGGTTGACCGGTTTGGAGTAGTTCTTATGCTCCACAGCACTGATGGTAGCTCATCGAGCCAACACCCCGGCGATTTTTCCACCGCATCGATGAGTCTCGGTTTGATACCGGAGAGCACCAAAGCGTTTGTTCTTTCCACTTGGCCATTGCCTTGTGGGTGTGCGGTGAGCACAAATCCAACCGGATATTGTTGTCCTCACAAAATCTTTTGAACTCACCTTGAGCAAAGTTTGTGCCATTGTCAGTGATGATGCTATGTGGGTATCCATACCGCAAAATGACATCTTTTAAGAATTTAACTGCTGTGCGCCCATCACACTTTGCGATGGGTTTGACTTCTAGCCACTTGGTGAATTTGTCCACCATAACCAAGATGTGGGTCATGTTTCCCCTTGCTTTGTTTTGAATGGGCCAACCATGTCTAGGCACCAAGCTGCAAACGGCCAAGTCAATGGTATTGTTTTTAAGCCGGAGGCTGGGGTATGATTTTGCTTGGCGTACCTGCGGCACCCGTTGCATTTTCTTACCATATCCTCCGCGTTTTCCAAAGCTGTTGGCCAATAGAACCCATGCCGGAACACCTTTGCTACCGGCGCCCTTGAGGAAGCGTGATGTCCACACTCTCCTCGGTGAATCTCCTCGAGCATTTCCTTTCCTTCTTCCGGTTCCACACATCTTTGGAGGACACCGGTAACACTTCTCTTGTACATCTCGCCATTGATGATGGTGTAAGCCTTGGACCTCCTTTGGATCCTCCTTGATTCATTTTCGTCAACCGGCAAGGTGCCGTTGACCAGGAATTCCTTAATAGGTTTAACCCATGATGGTGTCTCCCGAACTAGGAACACCGGTACGTCTATGTCCATGTTGTCCACCAGCATTGTTTCTTCCGGTACCGGCGCGGCGGCGGTCGATCTTACCGGAACAGTCCCGAGTTTACCGGAGCAGGTCCCGGGTTTCCTTCGTCGATATCCATTGGTACAATGTGTGACTCCGGTACAAAAATTGATTCCGACTCCGGACTTGGCTTGATTGATGGTACTCTCAGGTGTGCCAAGGCTATTCCGGGAGGAATTTCTTGTCTGGACGAGCCCAGCTTGGACAAAGCATCCGCAGCTTCATTTTCCGCACGCGGTACATGGTGAAATTCACACCCTTCAAAGAAACCGGCAATCTTCTGCACGTGAAACCGGTACGAGGCCATGTTGGCATCTTTTGCGTCCCAATCTCCGGAACAACTGCTGCACCACAAGATCTGAATCTCCATAGCAAATGATCCGGTGTGCACCGATTTCTTTTGCGACCTTAAGCCCATGGATCAAGGCCTCATATTCAGCGACATTGTTTGATGGCCCTGAAATGCACTTGTAAAACATACCGGAGATGATCTCCCTTTGGTGAAGTTAAGACCACACCGGCACCGAGACCCTCCTTGAGCTTGGATCCGTCAAAGTGCATCTTCCAGTATTCCACTCTTTGATCCGGGGGCTTGTATTGCATTTCCGCCCAATCGACCAAAAAATCAGCTAAAGCTTGCGATTTGATGGCGTCTCTTCTTTCGTACACCGGTACATACGGTGATATCTGTATTGCCCATTTCGCAATCCTGCCGCTAGCGTCCTTGTTGCACATGATATCGGAGATGGGTGCTTCACTCACCACCTTCATAGGATGTTCCTCAAAGTAGTGCTTGAGCTTTGTGGCGGCCATAAACACGCCATAGGTCATTTTACGGAAGTGCGGGTAGTTTTGCTTTGAGAGGGAGAGCACCTCGCTCGGGTAGTATACCGGCCTCTGGACGGTTTTCCTTCCTCTTCTCTTTCTACCACCACAACAACACTCACGACCCGGTTGGTTGCTGCTATGTATAGCAACATCGGCTCTCTTTCCAACGGCGAAGCCAATATTGGCGCGGTAGCTAACATTGTTTTCAGCTCCTTAAACGCTGCGTCTGCCTGAGGGGTCCAAACGAACTTATCGGATTTTCTCATTAACGCATAGAGCGGCAAGGCCTTTTCTCCTAACCTGCTTATGAACCGGCTTAGCGATGCTAAGCTTCCGGTAAACTTTTGTATGTCCTTCAGATCTTGCGGTATCGTCATTCTCTCAATTGCCCTGGTCTTTACCGGATTGACCTCAATGCCTCGGCTTGAGACGAGGAAACCCAGCAGCTTGCCAGCAGGGACATCGAAAGTACATTTTGCCGGATTGAGTTTCATCCGGAACCTTCTTAGGTTATCGAATGTCTGCCGGATATCGTCAATTAGGGTATCTTTTACCTTAGTTTTTATCACGATGTCATCCACATACACTTGCACATTCTTTCCGATTTGATCAAACAAGCATTTTTGCATACAGCGCGGTACGTTGCACCGGCGTTGCGCAAACCAAAAGGCATAGTGATATAGCGGTAAGCCCCGTGCGGGGTAATGAACGCGGTCTTTATTTGATCTTCCTTTTTCAAGGGGATTTGGTGGAAACCGGAATACGCATCCAGGAAAGACAACAACTCACACCCAGCTGTGGAATCAATCACTTGATCGATCCGAGGTAAAGGAAAAGGATCTCTTGGGCAAGCCTTGTTGAGGTTGGTGTAGTCGATGCACATGCGCCATACCTTTGGAGCTTTTGCCTCCGGGTTCTCATCTTTCTTCTTTTCGACCATCACCGGATTGGCCAGCCACTCAGTATGCGTGACTTCCACAATGAAACCGGCAACTAACATCTTCGTCACCTCTTCTCCAATAATCTTCCTCCTATCTTCAGCGAACCGGCGCAATGGTTGTCGCACCGGCTTGGCATCCTTCCGGACGTTTAGAGAGTGCTCAGCCAGCTCCCTCGGAACACCTACCAAGTCATCAGTAGACCGAGGCAAAGATATTCCGATTCTCACGGAGGAAGGCGACGAGCGCGCTTTCCTATGCCTCACGAGACCGGCACCGATACGAACGGTACGCTCGGGGAAAGCCGGGTCCGGCACGATGTCCTTTGTTTCCTTTGTCGGTTTGAACGGCTGGAGCGCTCGGACTTGCACTCATTGCCGCTAAGCTCAGCTGCGAAGGCGAGCCGGCGCAAGCTGCGGTTTGCATCCTTCTTTTTTCCTCCGCGATCACCGGCGATTCCGCTAGGTTTGATCCGGCGGATCTTTGTTTCCAGTGAGATTTTGTAGTTTCCCACCACGGTCAAGGGTCCACGAGGTGCCGGCATTTTCATCTTGAGATACGCCGTGTGGGTCGAGGCCATGAAGGCCGCCAGTGCCGGTCTCCCTGGCAATGCATGGTACGGGCTATCTAAGTCCACGACTTCGAACTCAAGGTTTTCAACCCGACAATTGTCACGTCCTCCAAACGACACATCCACCCGGACTTTTCCAACCGGTGCGCAGGACAAACCCGGAACGATTCCATGGAACGTCGTGTGCGTTGGCTGAAGCATGTTTTCTGTTATGCCCAGCGTATGCATGGTGTGCTTGTACATTATGTTTATGCTGCTCCCATTGTCTATCAGCACCTTGCTGAACTTGACGCGAGTCGTTGGCCCTTTCATGATTGGGTCCACCACGAGAGCGTAGCCACCCGGGTTCGGCATGATTTTAGGGTGATCCCGGTATGACCATGAGAGTTCCTGATCTGACCACGGCATGTATTTTGGCACTGCCGGCATCACCGCGTTCACCTCCATGGAACGACGGCGCAGGCTTTGCTTGTCTGTCGGCTCGGTGACGAACACGACACAGCACACATCTGGGTCCTCATAAATGTTCCGGCCCAAGGGTGTCGGTGGAGGTGGTTGGCCGTGGCCTGCTCCCACTTGATTGACTTGCTGATACTGTTGCCTATTTTGCTGAGGGTGTACCGGCAAGGCGTTTGCCCCGGTAAGCGGTGGTGGTGGTGGTAGCTGCTGCTGACGCGGCATGTCCGGTGGTGGCGGCATCATTGCATTGCCCCCTTGTCCTTGGGTGTCTTTTACCGCCCCCTTTTGCATCAAGTACTTGGTCCAGGTACAATCTTTTGTCAAGTGGTTCGACGGGTGAGCCGGATTCGGCGTGTGCCACCGGCAAGGTTGATCCATGGCAGCTTCCATGGTGTACTTTGCGGGTTCTTGCCGGTTCTTTTTACGGCCCCGGGGTTTCTTTTCGACCCATTGTTTCTTAGGACCTGCCCATGGCTGCGATCCGGTTCTTTGCCTCCGGCTGCCGGCGGCATCGAGTTTTCTTGCACGGCAGCAACTTGCTGCGAGCCATACCTTCGATCCGGGAAATCTTCCCTCCTTTTGTTGTTCCGGTTATCCCGGTATTGCTGTTGAGGCGGGTTTGATTGTTCCGGCTCAGCTTGTATCGCCGGTTGCATTGGGTCTCCCAACGCATAGTTATCCGCCACACGCATCATCTCCGCCAACGTTGTTGGCATGTTCCTCTGCAGCCTTTGCCACAAAGGCGAACCTCGCCGGCATCCTTGGCTAAACCAAGCGATGGCCTGTGCCTCTATCACTCCTTCACAAGAGTTTCTGGTGGAGTTCCACCGGGTGAGGTAATCCCGGTCTGTTTCTTGCGGGCGCTGCACGCACAAAGCGAGCTGCTGAGGCCTGTTTGGCCTTCTGTAGGTGCTGCTGAAGTTGCTCACAAAAGCTTCCTCAAAGTCCAACCAGCCATTTATGCTTCCTTCCGGCAAGTTGTTCAGCCAGATTCTTGCCGGTCCTACCAGGAACGTCGGCACGATTCTCACGGCCCAACGCCGGTTTCCTCCTCCAGCTATGACTCCTCCGCCACCAGCAACGTATACCGCGGTCACGTAATCCGCGAGCCAGTCTTCCGGCTTAGTGGTGCCATCGTATGTTTTGGTGTCACGGGGCAAGCTGAAAGTTGCGGGCTGGTGGTGGCTCTTTCATGATCCTTGGGCCAAAGCACTTTGGACCCGGAGGACCCTCTGCCTCAATCATTTCGAGACAGGTACACTCTGTCCGGACGGTGCCTCGCATCCCGTTCCGGCAAGTTTCTTTCTCCCAACCGCTCTCCCAAAGGTTTCCGGTAAGCGGTGAGTCTTGTTGAATCAGCTTCATCGTAATGTTCCGGTGCCGCGGCCCTTGCCTGCCGGTACCTTGGTGGAGGCATCTCCTCATCATCATACGCTGCCCTTGCAGCCGGATAGTTTTGCCCGGTTTCGTGTCTACCGGCATGATTGTTTCCGGCATAGCCTCCTTTGGCGTAGCCTCGCTCTGCCCCTTGGCTTTTTCTACCGGCATCGTGTTGCCCGGCTTGTTGTTTACCGGCAAGGACCGGATCGTACACAGTCATCTGCTGTGCGTTCACTTCTTTTTCTCTTCTTACGTCCGGATGGGGGGACGAGGCCTGCCCATGGGACTTGCTTCCGGCATTCTTTGTTGAACGCGCGGATTTTGAGGCTATAGCCTTGTTCAGCTTAGCCAGCTGCTCGGCGTTCTGCTGCTCTACAGTATCTAGCAGCTCTCTGACACGCTCTTGTTGTTTTGCCAAAGCCTCTCCGGTAAGCGAGTCACACGGATCTACGGCAGCCTTAGCAGCTTTTATGGTTTTATCCGGACTACTTGTACTTAGGTTTCTCTACGATGCTAGCGGATGCGGAGGTACTCTTGCCGGTAAGAACTTCCTTACGCAAATCCTGATCTAGATTGCGAGCCTTAAGCCGGTTCTCCGGTATCCTAGCAGCATGAGCGCTAACGAAGCAAAGCCATGGGCAGCGTTATACTCACGTACGGTTAGGTTCAGCTCGCGCTGCGCCACGACGACGTCCTTGCCGCTCTCGAGTATCTTCGGCGTTGCGCCTCCGGCTCCGCTCGAGCCGTTGCCGGGTCGATGTTACGCGCGATGGGCGTTGCCGGCACGTTCATCGCCGCTTGGAGAGGTGTTGCCGGTGGTGCGGAAGACGCTCCCGGTGCGCCGGTGTCGCGCTCCGGCGGTGGCTTGGCCGCACGGGTCGCGGCCGCACGACCGGCAACTTCGTCCGCAGCCTCCTTGCCCGCGCCGGCTGCGCCGGCCATCATTACCTCGACGCTGCCGGCGGCGCGGCCAGCACGGAGCCACCTTGGCGGGTCCGGTGCCACCGGCACCGGCGAGAGGCGCGGCGCACGGGGACGGTGCCGAAGTAGACGCGGTGGCTGCCGAACTCGATGATGCGGCCGTTCTTGGGGAAGATGCCGCCGTTGGCGAAGCAGCCCGCGTTGTCGTTGATGAAGTCGATGGAGTAGAAGCTGCGGACGAGCGCGGACACTTGTCCGCTCGCCGGCGACCTCGAGGATGCCCGCCCGAATATGTATTCCAGCAAGCGCCACTTCATGCCCCACGGTGGGCGCCAAGCGTCGTCGTGGTGAACAAACGGATGCCATAGGATGGCTTAGGTTGGGGCCGAATGGACGCAAGAGGATTCGGGGGAGGGTTTGTGATTAGATGGGATGAACTTCCGGATGGTTTCCTCAAGAACTTAGCCAAGGCTAGAGGTTGAAGAAGAAAGACATAAGGAAGAACTCGCTCTAGATCATCTTCTCTATTGATCTCAAAAAGGATACAAGTTTCTCAGTACAAGTTCTTCTGTGTTCATGTGTCCGCCGTAAGAGGGGCTGCCCCCTCTCCTTATATAGGGGAGAGGGTGGCTTACGGGGCAAGAAACCCTAATGGCATCTTTGACTAGACAAACTACTTTACAAAGCTACTTTAATCATAGAAGACACCGGAGTCCTCTTTAATCAGGGATGCTGACGTCCTCCGGCTTCTTTGACCGTCATCCTTCTCTTTATCGTCAGCCCTTCGTTTAAAGCTACTTTGCTTAGCTCATCCTTGTCTTCTAGCTCTGGAGAGAATCTTTGACCAGTCCTGCCGACATGCTCTTCCTTCCGGTAGCCCGGTATCTTCTTATCCGGTTCCGGCATACCCCTCTTGGGGATACCGGCTTAGCTTCACTTAGCTAAGTTCTTATCTCTAAGTTCCGGTACGAACATTAAACCGGTATCTTGATGGCTCAAACCATCCGGTTTTGGCATGTCTTTGGCATACCGGGGGTCATCCCCCCAACAATTATCAGAGCAAATTTTCTCCCCTAAAGATGGGAAGCTAAAAAGATCACAAAAACTAGCTTCCCCAAGCTTAGACTTCTCCATAGCATTAGTAGTAATTGCGTTCATACTAATAACATTGCTACTAGCATGCAAATAAGGTTCCATAGGTTTTTTAATTTTCGCATCAAACAATTCTAACTCAGGAAAAAGATTAAAAAGCTCACCAAATTTTTTGTTGTTTTCCATTATGCCTAACTAGTGAAAATAAAAACAAGAAACAAAAAGATGCAATTGCATGATCTAAAGGAAATAGCTTCGAGCACTAACACACCGGCAACAGTGCTAGGAAATAGCTTAGTAGTCGGAGGATGTGAATACCTTTTACCTTACCTCCCCGGCAACGGCGCCAGAAAATACATGACTGTCTACAACTGGCGCGTGGTTGACGTGGGAGGTAGAATCTCTGTGGTGTAGCTTTTCTTCGTTCCCCGGCAACGGCGCCAGAAAATAGCTTGATGTCTACTCACGCTTCTTTTCCTGTAGACAGTGTTGGGCCTCCAAGAGCAGAGGTTTGTAGAACAGCAGCAAGTTTTCCCTTAAGTGGATCACCCAAGGTTTATCGAACTCGGGGAGGAAGAGGTCAAAGATATCCCTCTCAAGCAACCCTGCAATCACGATACAAGAAGTCTCTTGTGTCCCCAACACACCCAATACACTTGTCAGATGTATAGGTGCACTAGTTCGGCGAAGAGATAGTGAAATACAAGTGGTATGAATGAATATGAGCAGTAGTAACGACACCAGAAAATAGCTTGCTGGCGTGCAGTTGATGGTAGTAATATTGCAGGAAGTAAAGATGCAGTAAAACAGTAAATAAGCGATGATTGCAGTATTTGGAAACAAGGCCTAGGGATCATACTTTCACTAGTGGACACTCTCAACATTGATCACATAACTGAATAAACAAATACTACTTTCTCTACACTCTCTTGTTGGATGACAAACACCATTCATTGTGTAGGGCTACAAGAGCACCTCAATGCCGGAGTTAACAAGCTCCACAACATTCGATGTTCATATTTAAATAACCTTAGAGTGCATAATAGATCATTGCAATTTAGACCGAGAACTAACATAGCGCACACACACTGTCACCATTACACTATGAAAGGGGGAATAGATCACATCAATACTATCATAGTAATAGTTAACTCCATAATCTACAAGAGATTACAATCATAACCTACGCCAAGTACTACATGATGCACACACTGTCACCATTACATCATGAAGGAGGAATAGACTACTTTAATAACATCACTAGAGTAGCACATAGATGATATTCAACTAGATCACAAAGCTCATGATCACATAAAGATCACATGGGAGAGAGAGATGAACCACATAGCTACCGGTACAGCCCTTAGCCTCGAGGAGAACTACTCCCTCCTCATCATAGGAGACAGCAGCGGCGATGAAGATGGCGGTGGTGTCGATGGAGATGCCTTCCGGGGCACTTCCCCGTCCCGGCGGCGTGCCGGAACAGAGACTTCTGTCCCCCAGATCTTGGCTTCGCGATGGCGGCTGCTCTGGAAGGTTTCTCGTACCGTGGCTTATTCTTTTAGGGTTTTCGCGACGGAGTCCATAAGTAGGCGGAAGGGCAGCCTCGGAGGGGCCCTGGTGGGACCACACAATAGGGGGGCGCGCCCCACCCCTTGGCCGCGCCTCCCTAGCGTGTGGGCCCCCTGGCTCCCCTCTGGTCTCTCTCCGGTGTTCTGGAAGCTTCGTGGAATTATAAGATACTGGGCGTTGATTTCGTCCAATTCCGAGAATATTTCCTTACTAGGATTTCTGAAACCAAAAACAGCAGAAAACAGGAACTGGCACTTCGACATCTCGTTAATAGGTTAGTTCCGGAAAATGCAGAAATATGACATAAAGTGTGTATAAAACATGTAGGTATTGTCATAAAACAAGCATGGAACATAAGAAATTATCGATACGTTGGAGACGTATCATCCACATAGTTCACGAACCGTAGGGTGACACACTTAAGGTTCGATGTCATATAGTAGATACGGAATATGAGTTAGAGACCAAATATTGTTTGGAGTCTCGGATGGGATCCAAGACATCACGAGGAGGTCTGGAATGGTCCGGAGAATAAGATTCATATAAGGCAAGTTATTTTTCGGGGTTCGGAAAAGTTCGGGAACTTTCCGATGGAAGATCGGGAAGCTTCTATAAGGTTCCGGACGGGCCACCCATGGGCCCACGACCCCGGGAGGGGCCACCTGGGCCGAGGGGGTGCAGCCTAGCCCTAATGGGCCATGCGCACCAGCCCTCAAGCCCTAGGCCGGGCAACCCCCTAGGGTTTTAGGGGAAACCCTAAAATATGGGAGGCTTGGGTGGAAGGAAAGTTCCCCCTCCCCTTGCGCTGGCCCTAGATGGGTTTGGGCAGGGGGAAACCCTAGCCGACCCCCCCCCCCCACTGTATAAATAGGGGAGGGGTGGGCGGCCATAGCCCCCCATCTGAAGCCCTAATTGCCACCTCTCCTCCCTCCCAGTTTCTCCTGCTCCGGCTTAGGCGAAGTCCTGCAGGAATTCTCCACCACCACCACCACGACGTCGTGCTGCTGGGATTCCGAGGGGATCTACTCCTCCGTTGCCCGCTGGAATGGGGAGAGGGAAGGACGTCATCGACACCGTACGTGTGACCGAGTACAGAAGTGTTGCCGGATTGCAGCACCATAAGGATCGTTTACATCAACCAAGAAATCTGATCTCGTTAAGGCTTTGGATCTTCGATGGTTAGTCTCTCTTATTTCTCGTTGCTCCGATCTCATAGATTAGATCTTGGCTTTTCCATAGATTGGATCTTGGTTTTGTTCGTCTTTGCGGTAGAAATTTTTTATTTTCTATGCAACGAACCCTACAAGAAGTCCATACATCTAAATGAACAAGCAAAAAAGAAGATGCTCCTAAGCCCCTTACTCACATATGAGGCTCTTGTGTGTTTAACATATTCGCAATATCACATGTCAACTTGCCCTTGCTTATTCCACACGTAATATCTGAAAATATTCTACTCATCTTATCGAAAGATACGTGCCCCATACTACAGTGATGGATCATAGCCTTCTTCTCTTTATCCTCCATGCATGGTGGCATCATACACCAACTCTGTTCTGCACTCCCTTGTCCACATACAAAACCCCTTACGCCTGGTGACAGTCCCAACCATCTGCCTTGTCTGTCACTCCGTTATCACGGTCGAACTTGTTAAGAGTCACGCAGCAGTCTATGTCATCAATTAGAGCACTCAAGGAGACAAAATTAATTGGAAACACTGTTAAATGTAAAACTTGTTATAGGGATATGTTCGAGATGCACTTTACTGTGTCAACTCCAAAAACAAGTTGTTTTGTACCATCAGCAATTTGAATAGTGCCATCGTGAGTAAGAGGATGCTTAATGTAAGATTCAAACACACTATTTTTTTTGAAAGGAATACGGTAGGGGAATCCCCTAAAGTGATTTTCGTTTTTTAGTAATAAGAACCCAAACTCGCGTCCCTGGGACTTGAACCTGCGTGGCTGGGTTGTACATCCACTTTCCTAACCAAGTGAGCTAGGCTCACTTCTCAACACACCAAATTTACCCGCGACATGTGTAGATGCAACGCGTCGTGCGTATGGAGAACACGTGATATGGGGTGGCCCGATCTTCTCAGTAAGCAACGGTGGTGATGATGATCACGGGGTGATAGCAGCGGAGGAACTCCAAGATGAAGAGGAAGATAACTTGTATGACGCAACGAGATCTCTCGATTGGTCCCTATCGCCAATGCAACAACTCTCAACCCTGCAAGATATTCGCAACTCCACACACTTGCGCACGTAGCTGCCGACCACGAAGCAGTAAGTTGCAATCTACTAATTCCCAATGGAACAACAGATCACACAAGACTTTCAGAGATTCCACACCAAATCAATGCAATTGGATGTAGAGATTCAATAGCGTTGCAAAACAATCAACTATGAACTAGAGTTTATCTTAAACGTGGTCTAAAGCAACTTTGGGGGCGTCCTATGGACTTATATAGGCGTCCAGGATGATCTCAGATCAAAAAAGTACGAAAATAACCGACCCAGAATAGATCTGGTCGAGACAGACTCGGAGTCGGCCGGTTTGGCGGCCGGTCCGGTTCAAACCGGACCTGGCACCGGGTGGTGACCGGGCGAGGCTCCCGGGCACTGGATAGTGCCCGGTTGGTACAAGCGCCGCGGCCGGTTGAAACCAGACTGACCCGGCGCAGGATCCGGTCGGATCGGGCCTGGGACCGGATGGTCCGGTGGCACGGCTGGTCGGACCGGATCTGGCACCGGCCTGAACTTCAGCTTCCCCTCTCGCGCATGCCTCCAGCTCCTCCCTCGCGCGTCCATGGGATGTCTTCATGTCCAGCTCCATGTCCAGCTCCACGTCCATCTTCTGGTCCAGCTGCTCCTCTCCTCCTCGTGCGATGCTTGCTCCCTCCTCATACCTGATCATACATAAGTAATAGCACTTAGGCAGTATAAAGTTCTCATCAATCAAAGTATCGTTTAGGAACAAGTTCACTTGTTGTTTAAGTAGCTTCGCACGAGCTCGTGTCATTTGTCCAATCCTGACTTCATTGGACTTGAGCTTCACAGCAGGATCATCTTCTTGTAATGACAGAGGTAGTAGTGAGGTAGGGATGTCCTCATCATCTCCCCCCCCTTCAAAAGGCGTCGACCTCGATGCTCCAAGGTCTTCTCCGTCATATGGTGTCAAATCCGCAACATTGAAAGAATTACTGACACCAAACTCATCAACTTGAAGATCTATCGATTATGCATTATCATTGATCTTGGCAAGCACTTTGTAAGGACCAACACCACGAGGCTTCAACTTAGACTTCCGCAGCTTCGGGAACCTATCCTTACGAAAATATATCCAGACCATATCACCAGGCTTGAACAACATCTCCTTACGCTTCTTGTTCATCCTTCCAGCATTGTTCTTGCCTTTCTTCTCGATCAACTCTTTAGTCTTCACATGTATCTTCCGTACAAAATCTGCCCTCTTGGATGCCTCCATATTAACTCTCTCATGTATGGGCAAAGGCAACAAATCAAGTGGAGTAATGGGTTTGAAACCATACAGCACCTCAAAGGGACACAACTCTGTGGTAGAATGTACCGCCCTGTTGTAAGCAAACTCTACATGCGGCAAACACTCTTCCCACTCCTTCAGGTTCTTCTTGATCATGGATCTCAACAGTTGTGACAATGTTCTATTCACCACTTCAGTTTGACCATCAGTTTGAGGATGACAAGTAGTGCTGAAAAGCAGCTTCGTCCCGTATTTCTCCACGGCGTCTTCCGAAGTAGCTCATAAACTTCACGTCACGATCAGAAACAATAGTCTTCGGGACTCCATGTAGACGTACAATCTCCCTGAAAAACAAGTTAGCAATATGCGACGCATCGTCGCTTTTGTGGCAGGCAATAAAGTGTGACATCTTTGAAAATCTATCCACTACCACAAATATAGAATCATGGCCTCTCTTAGTACGCGGCAAACCCAACACAAAATCCATACTAATATCCTCCCAAGGTGTAGTAGGTGCCGGTAAAGGAGTATACAAACCGTGAGGCTTCAGCTTGGACTTGGACTTGTTGCAAGTAATGCACCTCTTCACATACCTATCCACGTCCCGCCTCATCTTTGGCCAATAAAAGTGGTCAGCTAGCATGAGTAGCGTCTTCTCACACCCAAAGTGACCCATCAAACCTCCAGCATGTGATTCCTGCAATAAGAGCAAACGCACAGACGATTCTGGAACACATAGTTTGTTAGCTCTAAACAAGAACCCATCATGTATGTGATATTTGTCCCATGCTTTACCAAGAGCACATAAGCAATATGGTTCAGCAAAATCATGATCAGTAGCATACAAATCACATAGTATCTCTAAACCAGGAATTTTAACATCAAGTTGAGTTAAAAGCATATTCTTCGTAGATAGAGCATCAGCAACAATATTATCTTTTCCCTTCTTATGCTTAATAATGTATGGAAAAGACTCAATGAACTCAACCCACTTAGCTAGACGCTTATGCAAAGTAGATTGGGCTTTCAGATATTTCAAAGCTTCTTGATCAGAAGGTATGATAAATTCTTTCGGCCACAAGTAATGTTGCCAAACCTCAAGAACTCTAATTAAAGAATACAATTCTTTATCATATATAGGATAGTTCAACTTAGCACCAGAAAGTTTCTCAGAAAAATATGCAATTGGACGACCCTCTTGCATCAACACACCACCAATCCCAATACCAGTAGCATCACATTCAATCTCAAATTGCTTATTGAAATCAGGAAGTACAAGCAACGGTGCAAAAGTTAACAATCTCTTAAGTTCATCAAAAGCATGATCTTGGGCTGCGCCCCACTCAAAAACAACACCCTTTTTAGTCAAGTCATTCAAAGGTGCAGCAATAGTACTAAAGTTGGGCACAAATCTTCTATAAAACCCAGCTAGACCATGGAAACTTCTTACTTGACTCACATTTATGGGAGTAGGCCAATTTTGAATAGCTTCAATTTCAGACACATCTACTTCTACTCCATGCTTAGAGACAACATAACCAATAAATATGACCTTATCTTTGCAAAATGTGCACTTCTCAAGATTACCATAGAGTTTATTATCACGCAACACTTGCAAAACATGTCGAATATGTACAGTATGATCAGATTCATTGCGGCTGTAAATTAATATGTCATCAAAGTACACAACCATAAACTTGCCAATAAATTCACGCAAAACATGGTTCATCAGTCTCATGAAAGTGCTAGGTGCATTAGTCAAACCAAAAGGCATTACTAACCACTCATATAAACCAAATTTTGTTTTAAAGGTTGTTTTCCATTCATCTCCTTCTTTCATCCTAATTTGATGATAACCACTACGCAAATCAATTTTAGAGAACACAACAGCACCACTCAATTCATCGAGCATATCCTCTAAACGGCGAATAGGATGACGATATCGAATAGTAATGTTTTTTATAGCTCTACAATCTACGCACATACGCCATGTACCATCTTTCTTAGGAACAAGAATAACAGGAATAGCACAAGGACTAAAGCTTATGCGGATATAACCTTTGTCGAGTAGCGCTTGTACTTGCTTTTGTATTTCCTTCGTCTCTTCGGGATTTGTTCTATATGGCGCCCTATTGGGCATCGAAGCTCCGGGAATCAAGTCAATTTGATGCTCAATACCTCGCAATGGTGGTAGTCCAGCGGGTACCTCTTCCGGAAACACGTCGCCGAATTCCTGCAAAACATTAGAAACACCAAGAGGAAGAGGGGTCATGTCGTTAGAAACCAAAACGTACCCCTGTACAAAAGCACAAGAGGCATGGCCGTAGGATCCTCACTAAATTCTCTCATGTCTTCTTTGGTGGCTAATGAAACTAAGGAATTCACTCGCTCACTTTTCGTTATATCCCTCACAATATTACAATTCTCTCGCCTATCTAAAGGTGCATCCTCCAAGTTGACTTTAATTTTCTGACGAGATTCATAGACAATCTGTTGTGGTGACATCGACTGTAAGTTGATTTTCTTGCCCTTGTACTCCAAGTGATATGTATTGGCACGGCCATTGTGTTGCACAGAACGGTCATAGAGCCAAGACCGACCCAATAGTAGATGACACACCGTCATAGGAACCACATCAAAGTCAATGCAATCCTTATACGGTCCAATCTCAAACTCAACACGCACCATGTGGTTTACCTTCATCTCACCATTGTCTCTCAACCACTGAATATAGTATGAATGCGGGTGCGGTAGATACTTCAACTTCAGCTTGGTACACAACTCCTTGCTTGATAAATTGCGGCAACTCCCGCCATCAATAATGACCTTGCAAGCCTTGTCAGGACCAACTAAATCCTTTGTTTGGAACAAATTGCAGCGCTGAGTAGATGCACTAGGCAACACATTAAGAGTACGTTGCGACACAACAATGGTGGGAGCATCAGACGGCTAGGCATCTTCACCATCAGTGTCATAGTCATCATCGTCTGGAGCATTAGGATCAACATCATCTCCAGTCTCATATTCATTGTCCTCATTGATAATCATAACTTTGCGGTTAGGACAATCTCTCTTGAAGTGACCTTGCCACCACATGTATGAGACACCATATCACGGTTGCACGCAGTAGACATACTAGAACCACTCGTACTTGCAGCAGATTCAGAATTCGTTGTGTTAGACACATTGGAGACCGGCTTGCTAGGCGGAGTAGAGTAAGGGGCGGAGTGCGTCGATGGCGCCGGCGCCATAGGTGGGGGCGCTCGAGGCGTGAAGCGCCCAGCTCCCGTAGCACGACCTTTAAACTTGGCTTCTTCAGCCATTTGTGATTCAGCTTCTCTTGCATGATGTAACAATTGATTCATATTGGTGTAAGTGTAATGACGAACAATGCATTTGATATCATACTTCAATCCGTTGAGAAAACACTGCATTGTCATCTCTAGAGACTCACGGACACGGCCACGCTGCATAAGCAACTCCATCTCCATGTAGTATTCATCCACAGTCTTCACACCTTGCCTCAATAGGGTCAACTTATCATATATTATACGCAAATAATTAGTGGGCACAAAACGAGAATTCATCGCCTCCTTCATAGCACGCCATGTGATAATAGGAAGCTCATCATCCTCCTGTCGATTATGAACAAGTGCATCCCACCAACGCAATGCATAGCTATCAAATTCGGAAGAAGCAAGCTTGATCTTCCTATCTTCAGTGTAGTTCGGATGTAAGTTCCATAACTTCTCAATCTTGAGCTCCCAAGTGAGGTATTCTTCAACATCAGCTCCTCCTTCAAACTTGGGTACGGAGAACTTAGGCTTACCCAATCCATCTTCATCATCCTGTCCGCGACCATGGCGTCCAAGTTCAGCCCAACCATGAGGACGGTTACCACGTCCAACACCACGACCAGGGACTGCATCCTGTGGATCTAGGTCGTCATCCTCTTGTTGCTGTTGGTTTGTAAGATTATCAACAGACATTTGCACAGTTTGAAGAGTGCGTTGGATATCCGTCATTTGATCTTTCATTGTAGTGACGGTCTAACTAGTAGCATCCAGCTTCTGGGAGATCTCTTGGACCGTTCCCTTAAGCTCATCACCTTGAGCGCGGAATTCACGTCGCATCTCATTACGAAGAGCTCCATACTCCCTCCATCTGATGATATCTGCAGAATTCTTGTTCTCCTGGTTAACAAGTTTAGCATCACTAGTAGACATGATTAGTAGGTTAGTGCACTAAATCAAAAATATATGGTGGTACTCTCACAACTCACTCAAAAACTGATAAGAAAATGAGATCTTACCGTTCCAAACTAAATTAGTGTTGCTTACCACTTGTAGTAACAACTAGTGCACGGATGTAGCGAAGCGAATATCAAGGGTATAAGAACAATCACACGGCAAAGCAGGATATATGTGGGGCTTTAGGTAGGCTACCTATTTGCACCAATAACAAGCTCTAGCGCTGACCGTAGACAACCAAAGATACTCACACAAGGCGATAAATGTGACAATGCAACTATATGGATGAAAGGCTGCAATGCACTCGAGAGACGCTAGCAAAGCTCAACGAAACAGGCACAAGATTGCTCAACTACAGGTGCAGAAAAGTAAACTAGGCCTTCACTTGATCTTACTAGCACTTGACACTTTTTATTTTTGGATTTTATTTTTGGAATGCCACTATGTAGCTCTTTTTGCTTCTTTTCTATTTTCTGTTTTTTTTATTTGATGACACAACTCCTTGATAACACGGCCAACAAAGTAGGCAAAGCACCAAAACCCTAATGAGCAGCCTGTCGAGCGGAAAAACTAGTCTCTTCTGGGGAAGTTCCTAGTCACTTATATCGATAGGCTGTGTCTATGGTTGGGAACAAGCACACTATACGCTATGTGGACTCGGAGTAACAAAAACTGAAACTAGATGATAGCGGAGACTCAAACCCTAGCAATACTAAATGGAAGAAAAAGATACGCAAAAAACAACTACGAAAAGCAACTAAAACTTGAAATTAGTGCAATCTAAAGCTATGGCAAACCCTAACCCTAATATTTTTGGCTTTTTCTGGATAGGAAAACACTCACAACTCAACTATGGGGTGGATTGTGAATGGCTTACCGAGGAAACCCGGGAATCTGATACCAAGATGATATGGGGTGGCCCGATCTTCTCAGTAAGCAACGGTGGTGATGATGATCACGGGGTGATAGCAGCGGAAGAACTCCAAGATGAAGAGGAAGATAACTTGTATGACGCAACGAGATTTCTCGATTGGTCCCTGTCGCTAATGCAACAGCTCTCAACCCTGCAAGATATTCGCAACTCCACACACTTGCGCACGTAGCCGCCGACCACGAAGCGGTAAGTTGCAATCTACTAATTCCCAATGGAACAACAGATCACACAAGACTTTCAGAGATTCCACACCAAATCAATGCAATTGGATGTAGAGATTCAATAGAGTTGCAAAGCAATCAACTATGAACTAGGGTTTATCTTAAACGTGGTCTAAAGCAACTTTGGGGGCGTCCTATGGACTTATATAGGCGTCCAGGACGACCTCAGGTCGAAAAAGTACGAAAATAACCGACCCAGAATAGATCTGGTCGAGACAGACTCAGAGTCGGCCGGTCTGGCGGCCGGTCGACCGGGTCTGGGACCGGCCGGTCCGGTTCAAACCAGACCTGGCACCGGGTGGTGACCGGGCGAGGCTCCCGGGCATACTGGATAGTGCCCGATTGGCACAAGCGCCGCGGCCGGTTGAAACCGGACTGACCCGGCGCAGGATCCGGTCGGACCGGGCCTGGGACCGGATGGTCCGGTGGCACGGCTGGTCGGACCGGATCTGGCACCGGCCTGAACTTTAGCTTCCCCTCTCGCGCATGCCTCCCGCTCCTTCCTCGCGCGTCCATGGGATGTCTTCATGTCCAGCTCCATGTCCAGCTTCACGTCCATCTTCTGGTCCAGCTGCTCCTCTCCTCCTCGTGCGATGCTTGCTCTCTCCTCATACCTGATCATACATAAGTAATAGCACTTAGGCAGTATAAAGTTCTCATCAATCAAAGTATCGTTTAGGAACAAGTTCACCTGTAGTTTAAGTAGCTTCACACGAGTTCGTGTCATTGGTCCAATCCTGACTTCATTGGACTTGAGCTTCACAGCAGGATCATCTTCTTGTAATGACGGAGGTAGTAGTGAGGTAGGGATGTCCTCATCAACACGGTGAGGCAATGACGGTTGCATTCATTGTAGGTACTACAATATGTGCATTCTACTTTGTTTACTATAGCCACTTGTCATGCTCCAGCAAATCTTTCAAGGTTGGTTGTGTTTGTGGGCTTGGGGGGGGGGGCAGCGGCCATCCCCCTGACTTGTACATAGCTATGCCACTGCACGTAGTCCTTACCTTTTCACTTCACTCCCCTGCCCCACGGAACTAACATATTGTTATAGACTTCTCCGCTTTTGCAAAAGATCGATTTTGTTTTCTCCAAACTCGACAAGATATTGATTCCTGAATGCCGAAACACGAGCTCGAAGATTTAGGCACACGAGGTCGAAGATCGCGACATATTATTGTTATTGTTGAGCCCACAGACTTCACAAAAACCACCTCAGATAACAACGTATTACTATGTAATACTAAAATACTGGACATGGTGTTTTGGCTCATAGGTCTAGATGCACCTATTATAAAAAAAAATTAAATTTATTTTAAAATGTATATTTTTTGAAATAAAACCCTGAGTGTGCATCAACACATTCTATGTTAGCTCACAAAAGTTTGGCAGGGAAAACACTTTGTGTGCACTATGTAAAAAAGACAAAAAAATGTCTCATTAAAAGCTATTTTGGAGGGACCGAAATAGCTTTCGGAGAAAAAAAAAACTATTTTGTGTGCACTATGTAAACAGTTTGGCAGGTGTCGTTGTCCTCTTAAAGACATCGTCTAGGCCATCGAGGAGGGACCGATGCGGCTTTCGGAGTTTGGGATTGCTGATGTGCTGCAGGTGGTGGCCGCTGCCCAAGGCTTGCGCTTCCGGCCGCTGCCCAAGGCTTGCGCTTCCGGGGCGCAATGTACGACGTGGAAGATGTTCCGTTCGATGTCTTCCCCAAGTTCGTCAAGACCCTGCCTTCTTCTTGCTGACTCCTCTAGGCGCATGAGGGAAGGTATGTTGGTCTGGGTTGCCTTGGAGTCGAGGTGGAGTCGGTGTTGTCTTGTTGGTTCGTGACGCGGTCCTAAAGCCTTGTGCTCCTCTTCTCACCATTCGTGGCAGAATGTTGGGCAAGAAGAGTCGTTTATCATCGTGTGTGTTGAGGGTGTGTTGTTTGCTGCTTGGCGTTATATCATGGTGTAGCGTTGTATCGTGAAGTGAAGTTGTAGCCTTCTTAGCTTTGTATCGACCATCTTGGCCTTTCTTCTATATGGTTGATACACTTTCTAGGGTGTATTCTCGAAAAAAGCTATTTTGGAGCGCCATAAATTGTTTTTATTACTGGCCACAAAAAATAATATTTTTCCGTCAAACTTCGTGTGCGAACATAGAATGTCTGGGTGTACACTCTGATATTTTTTCAGAATTTTTAGACATTTTGAAATATAATTTTGAATAGTATGTGCCTCTACACCTATGAACCAAAGTAGATTTCCCTAAAATACTGCCAAAGTATTCATTGATGACACGATCTTCAAAAAGTCAGGCATGCGGATCCAAATAAACTCAAGACAATTCTTGCACGCAAATTAAAAGTGGGTTGGAAAGTTAGATGCCCAATCGCTGAATCGACGGCATACCTTATGCGCGATTAAAGGCGAGGAAAAGACGACCGATAATCGTAAAATACACTGCCGTGACTCTGGCCTAACCCACAGGTAAATTCAGATTCCCGTCATGCCTTGGAAACTTGGGCTTCCAGTGACTGAAAAACACCAGCACGCTCGCCTTGTGCTGCCGGACACGGCATGTTTTCCCAGAGCCTATCGTCTCTCGCGCTGCATGGAGACGCGGAGTCTTCGTTCATGCACTCTGATGTCTGATGTACAGAAAGGACTCCAGTCTCTCCATAAGCAAGGGCTCGCGCACGAAAGCTCAAAGATTCGACGAACATTTGTGGCATGGAAGATCCGGCCGGCCTCCGGGTCGTCCAGCCACTTCCGCCGGCCGTGCGTGCACGGTGAGCAAGTGAGTGCGCGCCGCACCTGAATGGATCGACCCGCCGGTGACCCACCGGAAGTAGAGCAAGTCCGGTTAGCGGGCTACGTGTCAGGACTCAGGCGGCGATGGTAACACGGGGCGGCAGTGCGCGACGGCGCAATCATGGACGCACGGATCGTCAGCATGAGCCGTGGGGCGGTGTGGGTGGGGTGGCGAAGTCGGCGAGGACGACGACCGTGCCACCAGCATGCGAACAGCCCTATGCTCCATGGTTCTTGAGCTCCGTATAGCACTGCGGTGAAATCTTGGTGTACCTGGCAAAAGGTCCAGAATCTGACTAAACCCCCATTGAGCAAGCATCGGCCGCAAACTAAACCTTACCTACAAACCATGTTGTGTCGGTAGTGCTCCCGAAATAATCTGTCACATGCACACTCAAAACTAGGCCTGTTCATTCTATTACACGGCACACAGGTCACGGACGAATTCACGGATCCCAGGCAGTACATAAACGAACACAAAGATTTTGGCGGCCAGCAACAGTCGGCAACTAGGGACAAAACGCAGCCCCTTCATCCATGGCCACAAAAGACAGCACCGATTCACCAAAGAAGCTGTTCTGCTAGTGCTAGACGTTCTGGAGTTCACACGTTACATCTTTTTTTTTTTTTGAGGGAAAGATCACATGTTACATGATTGGGATTTGCGTGCCCGTGGGCCTCCCGCGCATTGCGACGCACTCGCGACCAATTGAGCGTTTCTGCCTTTGTCTTGCTGAATTTTGTCTGTCAAATCTTGTGACTGTCTCTGCCGACCTTCTGAAGTTGCTACTCGCCCAGATAGAATGACTGGTTACTGCATGTTATTGCAACGCAATCAACAAGTGTCCAGCTTGCTGCGTAGTATTATCTACGCGTCATGTTTTCTCTGACCCCGAGTAGCTGACGATGATATACTCGGCGTCTGCAAAGCCATCACATAACAAGATATGCTCGGCCCATATCCTTTCCATAAATTCTCTGTCCAAAATAAATAAACTTATCTTTTCTGTAGCACTGTTTATTTGTTAGTCACATCACATGACAACACATCACCGCGATCAACCCAAACGAGGGAAATAAGGAGTGGTGGAGCAACTTGGTTCAAAACTCAAAAGAGAGGGTAATCAAGAAAAGCCATGGCATTCCTTGCTATGTTTGTTTCTTGAGAGATTTAGAAGGAAAGAAATGCCGGTGTTTTCCGAAATCACTCCCCAACCATTGCCATGGTGGTAGCAAGAATTAAAGATGAATGTGTGGTCTTTTGGTAGGACCACAACGTTTTGCAATGTGATGCCGTGAGAGTAAGCTTATTTTGACCATGGCTAGGCTATGGCTTGGATTTGTAACACTCTAAAAACACCTCATTCTTAAACAATAAAAATTGCGTTAATGCTTTGTTTTAAACATTAGGCCGTAGCCCTTCCTTAAATTAATAAGACCATTGCCGGCAAGTTGATACAAGATGCTGAAAACCAGCTAACAGGAACCGAAAACTACAAGCAAAAGAAGAAAAAGGAGTGAAACACAGCTTGAGCCTCCGAGACCATTGTCCAGTCTTGCGATCCTACTAGAGAGGCGTCGAAGCTGGTGAAGAAGGCCGCCATTGAGGGACTCGCACCATCGTCAACCTCTAGAGGCCAAGCAAAGCCCAGGCACCATCTGTTTCCACCTCTAAAGAAAGCTCATAGCTTTGTCGCCCCGGATCGGAGGGCACCGTACCTGTGGAGGTAGATCGCTCTCCCTGAGCACGCATGGATAATGGAAGTTACCACCGGGGAGAAAGACTCCGAGCACTCGCACGCCTCGCCGCGCCGCCACCCAAGAACATCACCGCCACCCGGAGCACAAACCACCAAACCGGACCAAGCTGCCAGGAGTAAGCGAAGCCGATGCATACCAACCTCCGCCGAGCTCATCCACCCAAACCCACTATCTCAAAACGGCGCCTCCAACGAGGGAACGGCACCACGCGGGCACCGTCCAAACCAAATCTTTGGGTTTTCACCCGAGATAGATAGGGCAGGGAGGGAAGGGATATCACCTCGATGTCGCCTTCAAGAAGGAGAACGACACTGTCAGCATCGTCGACGTCGCGACCGCCACCGTCGGCCAAGGGTTTCCCCCGGTCCAGAGCCCACATCCAACCACACCCCCCAGCCACCGGAGGAAGTCTGGGACCGGGAAGGTGCGACGAGCACCGCAGGGAGGAGAAGCCTTCGTCTTCATATCTGGTACCAGAGGCCCGTCGGGGCGACCTCCGTACCAAGCCCACACCCGCCGCCCCCTTCACCGCCCACGCGGCCGAAGAAGGCAGACCGCAGCATCAACACCCACCGCCCGCCGCCGGGCCGACTGTGCCCCACCCTGAGCCCAAGGCCGCCGCCCTGGAAACCTGGCCTCAACCCGGTCGTCGAAGGGCACCAAGCCCCCGGCCACAACTTCCCACCGCCGGGGAGGCCGCGCCGGAGAGGGAGACGGGGGAATCGGGCCGACCTCACCAGCGACGGAGGCCACCCCCGCGCGGCCGTTGTCCTCCCTATAGCAGCGCACGGGGGGGCGAAGGAGAGATCCCCGCCACCCACATCACCGGCGTCGCACGGCCTTGCCGGCGGCTGCCTCCGGGGGCGACGAGGGAGGAGGAGAGGGAGGGGGGCGGCGGCGGCGCGGTCTAGGGTTCCCCCCCCCCCCCCCCCGGTCGCCTGGAGGGGCGACGCGAGGGACGACCCCTCTGGGTCGTTCTGAACTTAGTTAAAATCAAAATTTGTAAAGCTTGACCGTTATTGCTTTGTTTAAGAAAAAAAAAGTAAAAAAAACATCTGCATCCATCTCTGTGATTCAGCATGCTCTCATAGTCTCATGCCAACAAAGCGTCCACTGAAACCACCTCAGTTTCTCTCACCTTCCCCTCTCCCATCCAGCTCCACTTCGATGGATCCTTCATTATATTCCTCTTCCTATATATAAACCCCCTCTACCTCCGAGCAACTAGCATATTCAACACGAGGCAGAGCAAAGCGTATATCAAACACACACCACGACTCCTTCTAGTTCCTACTGTTAGTTGATCTGCTCCTGCAGCAACCCGTCACTGTGATCATAGCTAGGGAGGGAACCACTAGCGACATGGCGGGAGAGCGGAGGCGGTCAGGGGTGGCGGCCGCGGCGGACGCGGCGTCGTGGTGCTGCGGGCTGGCGCTGGTGGCGCTGCTGCTGGTGTCGTCGCTCGGCGCCGAAGAGGCGGAGGAGCAAGGTGGAGTGGTGGTGGCCCGCGGCCCCCGGATGCACGCGGCGTCGCGGAGGCCGTGCGAGGAGATATACGTGGTGGTGGAGGGGGAGACGCTGCACAGCATCAGCGACAGGTGCGGCGACCCCTACATCCTGGAGCACAACCCGCACGTCCACGACCCCGACGACGTTTTCCCCGGACTCGTCATCAAGATCACACCGCGCGCCGCCGCCGCCGAGAACCGCAACTGAACGCTGGCGTGATCTCTTCAGCCACTAGTGGAAAACGGGGCAATAGGCCCGGTCCATTTGGGCCTTTAGACCCGGTTCCCGAACCGGGACCAATTAGGCGGGACTAAAGGGGGTACCCTTTAGTCCCGGTTCAAAGATAAATCGGGCCTAAAGGCCTCAACACGTGGTGCGACCAGGGAGCTCGCGCTGGAAGGGCTTTGGTCCCGGTTCGTGGTACGAACCGGGCCTATGTTTCTCTGCCGCGGCAGAGAATTGCTATTTCTCTGCCGCGGCACAGATTTGGGCTGTACCAGCGTTTCTGTTTCCCTTGCCGCGGCAGAGTTTCAGCAATGCATATATATATCATTCAAGAAACCACAAAAAATCGTCATGAATATATATAGACATCGTCAACAGTACACGACATAGTCAACACAGTACACGTAATGCATGCATATTTACAATACAACTCTTCCCGAACGAATATCCTCCTCCGTCACGATCTTCCGATAGTGCTCTCCACCTGGGGTAAGGACCTCGGTAATAAAGAATCCCGCGATTTCCTCTTGAATTGCTTTTATTTGATCCGCTGTTATGAGAGTGTCCCGCAGGCGTGTCATCTATATTTAAAAAAGGAGATCAATATATGAATGGAACTCAATACAATAGATGGTACTAATTAAGATTAATTGTGAAAATTTGTTATCGTACACGAGTGTGGTGTATTTGGGGGTCCCCACCCTTGGGACAGGACATGTCACGCATGAAGGTGCAGTACGTAGTATCCACATAAGTTATTCCCTTGTTCCTGCCTCATACACTTTACGAAAAAATAGTTCGATCAAACTAATAATCAAGCATCGTATTGAAAGTAAATATCATATATAAAGTTTCACGGACATAGCTATATATATAGTACTACTTACGTGGTAATCTCTAAATGTAAGCTCTGGTTTCCATTCACCCGGAACAGTATTGATGAACCGTTTCCAAGCCCTGCCCGGCAAAAAATAATGAGTAAATGAGTAATTGATTAGTTGATGATATCTTCGAATTAGAGCAGATGAAGATGCCAATACGAAATTGATTGAAACTACCTCCGGAGGATGGCAGCCATGTCCGCCCATTCCGCATATTCTTTACGTTTCGAGTCCATGACGTTTACGACTCCAAGTTGAAGATCAATGATTAGGAGAATAAAGTGGAAACTGCACAAGCATAGCTCAATGATTACGAGAATAAAGTGGAAGGTGCACAAGCATAATGTATGTTATATATAACACTCACTTGAAGTTGTAGGGAAAGAATATATCATCTTTGTCTCCGCTTGCTTCTCTAAAAACATTACGATGTTGTCCTCTCGTGTCCTTGGGGTACCGTCGAACCGTAACTTCATGAACCGTGTTTGGGTCTATGAACCCCAGCGGTAGGAGCTTGCCTCTTTTGTATTCCAGCTTCTTCATTCTCGCATAATTAAATGTATAGCGTACACAAAGGATAATTGTTAGTGCAAATGAATGAGCTAAAAACTTAATTACACAAATAAATCACTTACAGAGCGTAGCAACCGATAACATGCTTTGTCGAGGGCGTCTTGATTGAATAATCGAAACAGCTTCTTCTATCTCAAGGTTTATCTCGTCTTCCCCCGGAAGTAATGCTCATCTCTAAGATACACCGTGAGGTAGCTTTCACTTCTTCGACAGGCTTTCAGTACCGGCCATGCAACCTTCGCATCCGAGTCCCTAGACGCGCGAGCTCGCCAGGTTTGACGAGATCTTTTCCGTATCTATACGTGTTTACCACTTGAGCCGTTGGATAGTAATCTTCGTACTCAACCGATGCTCCCCGAGCTCTAGCCGCCCGTTCGATCATCGATGCCGTCTCCGGATCATGATATGGCTCCACGATGAAGTGGGGTGCGGCCCGAATGTCCTGCTGTCCAAGCCGTGCGACTTTTTTGCTTCTTTGCTCGCTCTAGAGGACTGTCCAAGAGAGCGGTCATAATCAGCTCTCAGCTCAGGTCTCTTCATTCTCGTCTCGGCAAAGTGCTTCACCGTCCGCGGTCGAATAAACACCTTCTTCGGCGCAAGAAACGCCTTTTGCTCTTCGGTCCGCTTCATGTGGTAACAACTCGGAGTCTCGTGCCCTCATTGGAGTTGATGATCTCTTCGGAGCCGTAGGAGGTGCCGCGGACAGCTTCCTCTTTTGCTTAAGTGGAGGCGGCGGAGTCTCCCGACGAGGAGGAGGAGGAGGCGGCGGAGTATTTTCACGCGGAGCAGACCGGTCATGGATAGGGGAATCATCATCGCGCACGGGAGAATCATCACGCGGAGGAGACTCGTGTGGCGGAGGAGGCGGAGGTGGCATGCTTGTTGGCTTCTCACCCGGAAACACAATGTTCTCCTTCCGCCATTGCACGGTGGTTCTACGGGCTTCTCCCAGTTCTTTGATTTCCCCATCTTCACCTGCAGGGTGCTCAAGCACCAACCCCTCATAAGCGCTCATCACTTCATCCACCATCACAACAGCAAAGTCGTCTTGGACCGAACGGCAATGGTAAGACCTTGTAGGTAAGAGGATGCCGACCGCCGCCTTGAAGGATAGGTTGAAAACTTTAACATGCAGCTCACAAGGACGGCTCTCAGTGAGATCATCCACGGGGGGTAGCGAGGAGGCTCGACCACCTGGTCATCATCATCATCATTATCCACCCGCCGAGAGGAAGCCACGCCGCTTTTCCGGTGTGGTTGAGATTGCAGCGGGGCGATGGCATTGAGCAAGGCAGGATCTACAGCTCTGCCCCCGAGCCATCCGAGATGTAAGTACTTGGGTTACCATGCTTAATTGGGCTTGCATGGTGCTCATACCCTCCTCTAAGTTAGCCGAGCGGTCTGTTTCCCTTGCCTTCCTCCTCTCATGGCTTTTATCGGGAAATCTCTTCCTTTCCGCAGAAAGCCATACTTCCACGGAACGGAGCCTCGCCGTGCCTCGTGTTCGTCCGCCGTGTTCTTTGTTCCCAAGGGCGCGTGTCAGCTCATCGTTCTCTCTTTCGGGCTGGAACAACCCCGCCTCCACGTCCCTATGTGCTTTTTCCAGGGCATCAATGGGAACCTTCGGATGAGCTTTCTTATAGATGCACTTCCCCGTTTCCGGATCCAACGTTCCCCCAATCCCGTAGAACCACTCCTTGCACCGTTCGATCCAACCGTGTGTCCCTAATCTGATCCCTTTATCGGTCGGCTCCGCCTCACCTGCCTCGCCACTTAGGACGGTTAGCCCCGTATCCACCTGGACCCGAATTTGGTGATATAGCTTCAACGCAGCATTTGCCTTATTTATTTCCGACCTTCTCTTAAATTCTTCTGACTCCGTGCTGTACTTCACGAATTCTTCCCAGTGAGTTTTTACCTTCTCATTGTCCGGAGTCTTCTTTATCTTGATAAGGCGGCGCAATCTTTTCTTGTGGCTCTTGAATAGTTCGGCCATCTTCTTCTTGCCAAACTCGCGGAGGGCCTGCTCCATCTTGGCCTTTTCAGCGTCACCCCCTCTTCGGGTACTATGTTGAAATGTGACATGAGCTTGTCCATAATGCTGTTTTTGGCTACATCATCGATATAAAGACCTTGACCTTCTTCCTCTGCAGCACAGCACTAGTCCCTTCGGCTTGTGCCATTCTCGAACGGTGATCGGGACGTGGTCCCTAACAAGCACTCCGCATTGAGCTATAAATGCCTTTGCACCTTTCTCTCGGAGCAATCGGTTTACCATCATTTTCGATGTGGGTGATGTCGTGCCTAACACCGTCATCCAACTTTTTGGCCGGGCCTCGCTTCCTCGACTTTACTGAAGAAGTGCTCGATCCGGAGGGCTAAAAAAGAAATAATTCATAGTCAGTACAATTTAATTAGTTAATGCATCTAGTCGATCAACAGCGGCTTAATTAGTTTATATACCTCGGTGATAACTACAGGTTCGGGAGCCATTATGATGATCTTGTTCCTCACCGGCGCCACTAGGATCTTCTTCCTCAATATTCTCCGCTCCCTCACCGGAGTCATTCAAATAAGTTGCGGTGACATCGTCACCGCCATCATCCGGAATAACGTCGTCGTCGCGATCATCCGGAGTACCGTTTGCTATGAGTTCCTCCATGAAATTTTCTTGAATTTCATCTCTCTCCATGCTTTCTACAACGACCTGCAAGCTATACATAGGAACCATCATATGATCAAATTAAGGATAATGCGAAAACTGAAAATGGAGTTACATATGTATAGTTCTTAACTAAGGATCGATAATATAGTGCTAAAAGCGAGATAGTGCAGTTACATGCATACATAGATCGGGTTCATGTTTATTTAACCCTAATACATATCAATCACTACTACAACCACTCAACCGCGCAGACCGGGTCCTAGAGGGCGCCGACCGGGTCCCGAGCCGCGCCGGGTGTGCCCCCAAAGCCACGGAACAACAACGGGAGCATAGCTAACATGAGATCCCCGCATAACGCTCCATCCGGTCCTATACATGTTGTCTAACGCGTACATGTAACGGCGAACGTGCTCGTCCTCCGCCGCAATGCGCTGAGCTACCTCCTCCGGCGGGGCCGGCTCCCTCCGAAACGACCGTGGCCCATAAGACCTCCACCATAGAATATCCGGGTCGACGACGGGACCCGGATTCCGCACCAAGGTGCGCGACCCGGAAGCTAAGACCTCCCGATGCCACCCCGCGGAGCCCGAGTCCCGGACCTCCCCCATCCGCTCCATCTCCTCGGTGAGAGTCGGACCACGGCCCGCCGGCTGTCGCTCGTCACGGCATCGTAGCTACGAAAACAAATCATATATGTATACTAATATAAATAAAAAACATGATATTGTGCTAAATAAAAAACTTCACTACTTTTGTACTAACGCCGCGTTCCACGACCCCGTTTTGGGGGCGTCGGCGGGGCGCCGGCAGCACGGCACCGCCACGGACTCGGCGCTCCTCCTCGCTCGCTCTTTCTCTATTTCGCGACCCTAAGTCTATGTCGCGGCGGCACCGCTACGGACTCGGCACCGCCACGGTCTAAGTCGTCGGCGCGCGGGGGGCGGCGCCGACACAAATGAATCTATTTTCTAACTTTTCTAACTTTTTCCTAACTAATTTTCTAACTTTTCTCTAACTAATTTTACTAACACTAATTTTTCTAACACACTAACTACACTATTTTTTTTTTCACTAAATTTTACTAACAAACTAACTACACTAATTTTTGTAACACACTAACTACACTATTTTTTTTTCACTAAATTTTACTAACAAACTAACTACACTAATTTTTCTAACACACTAACTACACTATTTTTTTTTTCACTAAATTTTACTAACAAACTAACTACACTAATTTTTCTAACAAACTAACTATACACTATAATCTAACAAATGAAAAAAAAAAAAAAAACCGGATCGAGCGAGGAGGCTTACCGGCGGAGGGAGAGGAGCGGTGGCGGCCGGCGGGGTCGGCGGCGGCGACGGCGGCGGACGGCGAGGAGAGGCGGAGGCGGGCGCGGCGGAGGCGGGCGCGGCGGAGGCGGGCGCGGTGGCGGCGGACGGCGAGGAGGAGTGGCGGAGGCGGCGGCCGACGTGCGCGCGGAAGGCGGAGGCGGGCGCGGCGGAGGCGGGCGCGGCGGGAGGGCGGCGGCGATGGCGCGCGGCGGCGGCGGCGGCGGCGGCGTGGGCGCGCGGCGGTTGGGCAGCTCGGCGGCGTAGGCGCGCTTCGTCTCCGCGGGATTGATCGCCGCGGAGACGAAGTCCTTTCTTTTATACTCCCCCTTTGGACCCGGTGCGTTTTACAAACCGGGTCCAAAGACCCCCCTTTGGACCCGGTTTGTAAAACAAACCGGGACTAAAGGCCTTTTTGCTGCGTTTTCGCCGCGCGCGCAAGAAGGCCTTTAGACCCGGTTTTAATACAAACCGGGTCCAAAGGCCAATTTTTAAAAAATTTCATTCCCGCCTTATTTCAAATGAAAAAAAGCCACCGCACCGCCTGGCCACCACCGTCACCGCCGTGTAGTGGCCACTGTCGCCACCGCCACCGCCTGCCCACCACCGCCACCGCCGTGTACTGGCCACCGTCGGCACCGCCGTGTACTGCCCACCACCGCCACCGCCACCGCCCGGCCACCACCGTCACCGCCATGTACGGGCCACCGCCGTGTACTGCCCACCACCGCCACCGCCACATGTGTCCCTTCCCCGTGCCACGTGTCGCCGCCGCTTCCACGTGCCTCGCCCCGCCGCCACCGCCGTGCGACGTGTAGATCCCGCTTCCACGTGCCACGCCCCGCCGCTTCCCCGCGCCACCTCGCCGCCGCTTCCACGTGCCACGCCCCGCCGCTTCCCCGCGCCACCTGTCGCCAAACTTGCCGCGTCGCTGTGCTATAAAGCGCCGCGTGCGCGCGGAACCACACGCCGTCGTCGCCTCCGTTCATCCGCCGCCGGGATGCCGCCGCGCCGTCGCGGCTCGTCCGGCTTTCGTGGCGTCCGAGCGCGGCCGAACGGTAGGTCCTACGCCGAGATGCGTGCCGGTGGCTTCCGGCTCACCCTCGGCACGTACAACACCCCGGAGCTGGCGGCGCGCGCTACGACGCGGCCGCATGGCGATTTCGGCGGCCACGGTGCGACATGAACTTCCCGCACGTCGAATCGCTAGAGGAGGCGGAGTTCCTCGCGCCGACGCCGTGCCTCGTCGACGACGAGGACCGTCGCCGCCACCGCCGAGTGCAGCGCCGGATTGCAATCGCCGAGCACGACGAGGAGTTGATGCGCCAGTGGAGGGCGCAGCTCCCCAACGACGTCGACAACACCGCCGCGTTCTTCGCTGACCTCCGGGCACAACGCAGGTCCAACAGCGCCATCGTCGGGCCGTCGCCGTGTTCGAGCTCGATAACCCGAATACAACTTGGGCCGACAACGACCCTCGGTGGGACGACATTTGGACCGAGACAACCTCCGACGACGAGTAGATCGACTAGACTAGTTGTTTATCTATTTTATTGTATTTTCAATAAAGTCGTTGTGGCATGACGCCGATGATGAGAAAAGTTTCCCGCCGGATTACATGTGGAATTAAAGTACGTAACTCAACTGAAAATTAATTAAGATACATGGCCAGATAGTACTCGTGCCTAGCCCTATAGTACTCGTGCCTAGCTCAACCGAAAACTAATTAAGATACATGGCCAGATTCGACCGTTCGAGTCATTCGGTCATACTCGTGCCTAGCCCTATAGTACTCGCCACTCGTAGTCGTCGTAGTCGCCGTCATCATCGTCGCCGGCATCGGGGTCGCGGTAGTCAAACCTCGGCGGGAGAGCACGCGTGGGCTGGGACCGAGGGTAGCGCAGGCGGGGGCCACGGTGGGCCATGACGCCCGGGAGAGTTCGGTCGCGCCACCACAGCCCGACGGCCGGCCTCGTTGAAGTTCGAAGGAGGCGGGCCGCCGTCCTCGTGCTCGGCGAGCGCCCTCTCACGCCGATTGATGAAGAAGCTCTCCCAAGTCGGGCTGTAGTCGGGATGCCACTGGGGATTCCTCCGCTGCTCTGGCGTGAGCTCGAAGTAGTAGTGGTTCGTGATGGCCATCTCGCGCGCCACACCTAGAGGGACAGGAGGGACCGGTACCCCTCCGACGCTCGGCAACCAGCCGGTAGGGACGCGGTAGCCCGGCGGGCAGGGGTAGTTCGACGCGCAAAGCGCCTCCGCCTCCCGGGAGGGTTAGAGATACGATGGAAGCCATGTGACCCGGTGATGAGGTTTGCGGATATGAGTCTAGATGTGATATGTAAATGGAGGCCAAGCCAACATATATATAGTGAAAAAATGGCGGGAGGACGGAGGCGGGAAGCGATGGAAAGCGCGGGAAGAAAAATAGGCGGGAACGCAGATGGCGCCAAAAACCGTCTGTGGGATAAGGACGTGTGGGTAACCTTTAGTCCCTGCTGGTGGGTACAACCGGGAGTAAAGATCATTTTTTTGTCATATCTAACAAAAGTGTCGGTGGGATAAAGACGTGTGGGTAACCTATAGTCCCGGCTTGGGGGTACAACCGGACGAAAGATCCTTTTTTTGTCATCTAACAAAACTGTCGGTGGGATAAAGACGTGTGGGTAACCTTTAGTCCCGGCTGGTGGGTACAACCGGGACTAAAGATCCTTTTTTTGTCATCTAACAAAACTGTCGGTGGGATAAGGACGTGTGGGTAACCTTTAGTCCCGGCTGGTGGGTACAACCGGGACTAAAGATGTCTGGCAGAGATAAGAACGCATGGGTGGACGCACCGCTCGATGAGATAAAGCATGTAGCGCACGACGCCCGTCGAGTAGAAGCGGTGCTGTGCCTATAAAAGGAGCATCGATACGGCTTGCCAAGCGGATCAACAAGCCAAGCAGTAGATTCATTCCCATGGATTGGAAAATCTCCCGTGGCGCAGCTTCTCGAAGATGTTGTTGGTGCACACGCCCTACGGCATCTTCGGAAGCTGCGCCCGGAATTTTTTCCCTGCAAGCCCGTGAACGACTACATCTCCTCTAACGGTGTTGGGGAAAGGGTTGGGAAATCTCCCGTGGCGCAACTTCTCGAAGATGTCGTTGGTGCACAAGCCTTACGGCATCTTCGGAAGTTGCTCCTCGGAATTTTTTCCCGCAAGCCCCCGAACGACTACATCTCCTCTAATAGTGTTGGGGAAAGGGTTGGGAAATCTCCCGTGGCGCAGCTTCTCGAAGATGTTGTTGGTGCACATGCCCTACGGCATCTTCGGAAACCGCGCTCGGAATTTTTCCCCTGCAAACCCGTGAACGACTACATCTCCTCTATATATATGGTACAAAAAGCCAACCATCTCCACTTTTCATATCTTACATACAGTTAAATGATTACACAAAAATAAATGGGAAATTGATTGCCATGTTGAGATACTCATTTGTGCCATGGAGCATCTTCATCATTTAATCTTCTTCGGCCTTAACCATGGAGCATCTTCATCATTTAACTTGATGCTTGGATCAATGTTCACTCCGAAGGGTGGAATTTCATCAAACTTATTATAATCTTCTCGACATGTCCGTCTTGTCCTCCACTCCCACGATGTTTCTTTTTCCGAAAGAACTATGTGGCGCTTTGGCTCATCGTTTGATGTATTTGTTTCCTTATGTTTCCTTTTTCTTGGTTTGCTAGACATATCCTTCACATAGAAAACCCGGGCCACATCCTTGGCTAGGACGAATGGTTCGTCTCTATACCCAAGATTGTTGAGATCCACTCGTTGTCATTCCATACAACTTGTCTACCCGAACCCCGCCTCCTGTTTTGTTGACCCATTTGCACCTAAACAAAGGGACCTTAAAAGAAGGTCCATACTCAAGTTCCCGAGATATCCTCTATGTAACCATAATATGTGTCATTTGGGCCTTCATTCATTATTGCATCAAAGCGGACACCACTGTTTTGGTTGGTGCTCTTTTATCTTGGGCGATCGTGTAAAATGTATTCCCATTTATCTCGTACCCTTGGAAAGTCACTACGATCGAAGATGGTGTCCGGGCCGGCAAGTACAGCTGATCTTCAATATCTTCGTTATTCGAGAGATGTTTTTGCAACCAACCGCCGAAAGTCGACATGTGTTCACGTCTAATCCAATCGTTCGACTGCCCCGGGTTCTTGGAGCGTAGAAAGTTCTTGTGGTCACCGATATACGGAGCCACCATGGTGGAACTTTGTAGAACTGTGTAGTGTGCTTGAGTCAAAGAAATCCCGTCCCTACATATCATTGATTTCCTTCCTAGCGTGCCTTTTCCACTTAGTCTCCCTTCATGCCGCGATTCGGGAACACCAATCGGCTTAAGGTCGGGAATAAAGTCAACACAGAATTCAATGACCTCCTCTCGTTCCATAGCCCTTGGAGATGCTTCCTTCGGCCTAGCACGGTTATGAACATATTTCTTCAAGACTCCCATGAACCTCTCGAAGGGGAACATATTGTGTAGAAACACAGGACCGAGAATGGAAATCTCATCGACCAGGTGAACGAGGAGATGTGTCATAATATTGAAGAAGGATGGTGGGAACACCAGCTCAAAACTAACGAGACATTGGACCACATCATTCTGCAACCTCGGTAGAATTTCTGGGTTTATTACCTTTTGAGAAATTGCATTGAGGAATGCACATAGCTTCACAATGGGCGATCGAACATTTTCCGGTAGAAGCCCCCTCAATGCAATCGGAAGCAACTGTGTCATTATCACGTGACGGTCATGAGACTTCGGGTTCCGGAATGTTTTCTTCTCCATATTTATTATTCCCTTTATATTGGAGGAGAAGCCGGACGGGACCTTGATACTCGCTAAGACATTCAAAAAATATCTCCTTCTCTCGCTTTTGTAAGAGCGTAGCTGGATAAATGACGTCCTTTAACTCTCTCATGCAGATTTTTGGGGTCTTTCCAACGTTGCTCGGTCCTCCCGTGCTTCGGTGTATCTTTTGTCTTCCCGTACACGCCCGGAAAGCCTAGCGAGGTTCACGCAAAGATTCTTCGTCACGTGCATCACATCGATTGAAGAGCGGACTTCTAAGACTTTCCAATATTCTAGCTCCCAAAAAATAGATTTCTTCTTCCACATGGGCGCGTGTCCGGCAGCGTCATTCGGAACTGCACCGTCCGCCAGGACCCTTTCCAAATATTACATCTAGATCCTTGACCATACCAAATATATCAACACCATCACGATGGGGAGGCTTCCTCCGGTGATCAGCCTCACCGTCGTAATGCTTTCCTTTCTTTCTTACGGGATGGGTAATCCTAAGAAATCGACGATGCCCCGTGTACACGACCTTCGACCTTTTTCCAAATAATCACCTTCGAGCTCATGTAAACGAGTGTGTGCATGCATTGTATCCCTTGTTTGACCGTCCCGAAATGTTACCAAGAGCAGGCCAGTCATTGATGGTTACGAAAAGCATCGCTCTTAGGTCAAATTCCTCCCGCTTGTGCTCGTCCCACACACGTACACCTGCTAGGGACCACAGCTGTAGAAGTTCTTCGACTAATGGCTTCAGGTACACATCAATGTCGTTCCCGGGTTGCTTCGGGCCTTGTATGAGCACCGGCATCATAATGAACTTCCGCTTCATGCACAACCAAGGAGGAAGGTTATATATACAAAGAGTCACGAGCCAGGTGCTATGGCTGCAGCTCCGCTCTCCAAAAGGATTCATGCCATCCGTACTTAGACCAAACCTTAAGTTCCTTGCATCCTGTGCAAAGTTTGGGAACTCTCTATCAATTTTTCTCCATTGGGATCCATCAGCAGGGTGCCTCAACATCACGTCTTTCTTACGGTCTTCTTTGTGCCATCGCAACAACCTAGCGTGCTCTTTATTCCCGAACAAGCGTTTCAGCCGTGGTATTATAGGAGCATACCACATAACCTTGGCAGGAACCCTCTTCTTGGGGCGCTCGCCCTCAACATCACCAGGGTCATCTCGTCCGATCTTATACCGCAATGCGAGTGCACACCGGACATGCATCCAAATTCTCGTACTCACCGCGGTAGAGGATGCAGTCATTAATGCATGCATGTATCTTTTGCACATCTAATCCTAGAGGGCGAGACAATCTTCTTCGCTTCGTACGCATCGGCGGGCAATTCGTTACCCCTTGGAAGCTTCCTCTTAATTATTGTCAGCAACTTTCCAAATCCCGAGTCGGTGACACCGTTCTGCGCCTTCCATTGCAACAATTCCAGTGTGCTCGCCTAGCTTTTTATGGCCATCTTCGCAAGTTGGGTATAACAATTTGTTGTGATCTTCTATCATCTTGTCGAAGGCCAACCTTTCCTTTTCAGTTTCACATTCTCTCCTTGCATCAGCAATGGCCCGGCCAAGATCATCATCGCAGGCTCATCTCGGTACCTCTTGATCTTCTACTTCATTGTCTTCATTGCCTTCTGCAGTATCATCGTATTCAGGGAAATTAGGATAACCGTCATCATCCTCTTCCTCTTCTTCATTGTCTTCCATCATAACCCCTCTTTCTCCGTGCTTGGTCCAACAATAGTAACTGGGCATGAAACCGGATCGCAGAAGGTGGCTGTGAATGAGACTCGAGCGAGCGTAATTTACGGTATTCTTGCGGTCCACACATGGACAATACATGAAGCCACCATGTTTGTTTGCCTCCGCCACGGCCATAAAATTATCCAGGCCCGCGAGTGAACTCGTCAAACCGTCGGTCAATGTACATCCATTGCCGATTCATCCGCATGATATAATTAAGCTGATCAAAACCATTACGGAACATCACGATGTATATATACACATGCATTTTATCAATTGCGGATGAAAAGGATAAAGTTGTTAACCTCGATGAAGAAGAAAAAAGCAAGTTAAGTGTGGCTTGATTTGTGTAAACTCAAGTGGCAAATCCTCTTAAGCATTTCATCGAACACCTCTTGTGCATGTGAAGAAGAGAGGAGAGCAATACACCCTCTTGTGAAGATAGTGAAAAAATGGCTAAGTGTGGCTCACACTTGGGCAGGGGCAAGGTTATATAGCCGGAGGGGGCCTTTGGACCCGGTTTGTCATACAAACCGGGACTAAAGGGTTCCCCGAGCTGACACGGCCTGCCGCGGCCTGCGGGTGGACCCTTTGGACCCGGTTTGTATGACAAACCGGGTCCAAAGGCCGCTACAGGACAGGCGCCAGCGGGTGGGGTCGTCCTGGGCAGAAACGAACCGGGTCCAATGGGGGCATTGGACCCGGTTTGGTTCAGCAGTGGGTCATTTGCTTGGGACCAAAGGCCTCTTCTCCACTAGTGAGCGTTATCTGCCTTCTTGACTCTTGAGTCCCCGTGGACAGATATAGGTCTCGGAGTAAACTGTAACTGTTTCGAGCAGTTGCTATGTGAGATGGGTTCTGAACTCATGGATTCTGTCCGACTTGCTGTTGTCAGTCCGTGCCCCTTTGGTTCGGTGTCTCTATCTTTTGCCCGGCTATGGGTTGTGATAAAAAAAAATGCTAGACTTACGGACGGGCTTCTACGGAAATGTAGATAAGCTTGGTCACTTTGCTTTTGACCACTGTAGAAACTTGTACACGCAATGCGTGGGCTCCAAGCCTTTTCTCGAGGAAAAACAGAAACACAATGTTGCTTAACGAATATCTTCTTTTCGGTCTTCCGTCACTAGCTAGAATCGAGTTGGTTGGGTATTTCAGTGGATTGTAATATATCTATTTTTGCTTGTTTAAACATTATGTTTTTCTAAGCTATATTTGTGTATTCTCACTCAAGTGATGTCATTCCATAATTTTGTAGTGTGTGAACCATTTTTTTGGTTAACTCACTTACAATTCAAAAATCTCAGTTGCAACCGAATTGGTAACTCAACATGCAACTGAAAATCCCTGTTGCAACGCATTTGTACCGTGTAACATGTTGTATCTGTTAGGGCAATATGCTTGATGTATTACCAGGGGGCCAAAGGCCACAATATATAGTACATGTACATGTGCACATATGCAGAAAGCCCCCTTACATATGGGGAAACTACAATAGACAGATATATACATCTAACACCCCCCCTCAAACTCATGGTGGATCCACAACACTGAGTTTGGAGAGTAAGAAATCATGCTGCGCTCGAGTCTGTGCCTTTGTAAAGAAATCCGCTAAGCTGCAAATCTGAAGGCACATAATGAACCGCAACAACATCATCATGTACTCGTGCACGTGTGTAAAAAGCATCAACACCGATATGCTTGGTCAGCTCATGCTTGACCGGATCACGTGCAATACCGATAGCACTCGTATCGTCGGACAAAAGTGGAGTGGGTGTCGTAACGAGACCCCAAAATCTGCAAGCAACCACCGTAACCAAGTCACCTCGAGCAATCAACAAAGCCATAGCCCGTAACTCAGCCTCAACACTCGAACGGGAAGCGTGACCTGTTTCTTCGTCTTCCAAGCAACAAGCGAACCACCAAGAAACACACGAGTAAGCGAAGCGAGCGGCGATCCGTAGGATCACTCGCCCACGTAGCATCCGAATAGCACCGGAGCTGGAGAGAGCTGGAACGGGGAAAGAAAAGGCGACGAGTGATCGTGCCACGAAGATAACGAAGAACACGGAGGAGATGACCGTAGTGAACAGTGGTAGGAGCGGAGACAAGCCGACTCGGAATATGAACAGGATAAGAAATATCGGGACGAGTGACGAGCAAGATAAACAAGACTCCCAACAAGATGGCGATAACGGGTGGGATCAGGAAGAGGATCACCATCAGTAGGACGAAGCTTAACATTAAGCTCCATAGGAGTATCGACCGTGCGCTCATCCCCAAGAGCAGCACGAGCAAGAAGATCTTGAATGTACTTTTCCTGAGAGATAGAAAAGCCATCAGAAATGGAGGAAACCTCAATGCCAAGAAAATATCGAAGAGGACCAAGATCAGTCATAAGAAACTGATCACGAAGACGAGCCTTGACGAAGGAAATATACTCAGGATCATCACCAGTAATGATCATATCATCAACATAGAGAAGAAGAAGAGTACGTCCACGAGGAGAAGTGTGAACGAAAAGTGCTGGATCACGAAGACTAGGAGAGAAACCAGCAGCAGTCACCACAGAGGCGAAGCGCTCGAACCAGGCACGAGGAGCCTATTTGAGACCATAGAGAGAACGTCGAAGACGACAAACCATCCCATCGGGAACAGAATACCCAGGAGGAGGCTTCATGTAAACCTCCTCACTCAACTCGCCATTAAGAAAAGCATTCTGAACATCAAACTGGGAGACAGACCAGCGGCGAACAGAAGCAACAGCAAGAAGGGTACGCATAGTAGTCATATGAGCCACAGGGGAAAAAGTCTCATCATAGTCACGGCCGTGCTCCTGCTGAAAACCACGAGCCACAAGACGCGCTTTATAGCGCTCAAGAGATCCATCAGAGCGAGTCTTAATTTTATAGACCCACTTACACGTGATAGGACGAACACCAGAAGGGGGAGAAACAAGATCCCAAGTGCTAGTGCGCTCAAGCGCAGCGATCTCCTCAGCCATGGCAAGCTGCCATTCAGGATGACGCTCGGCTTCCCGATAAGAAGTCGGCTCGGAAACGACAGAGAGACCATACTGACTAGGAGAGTAACGAGCTGGAGCATGACGCCGACGGACAGGCCGGGAAGGAGGAAGGTCATCAGCAGAGGACAACTCATCAGAAGAAGAGGAAGAAAGGACAGCATCAGAAGGATCCGAAGCCGGAGAACGAGGAGTACTAGGTGGACTAGACGGAGGAGAGGATGGCGCCGAAGGGGCGCATCGGGACTAGGAGGGGAGGAGACGGGATAACGGGGGTGCATCCGGAAAAAGAAGGAAAGAGATATCATCCACCGGGTAAGTACCGAGGTGGGACGAGGATAGAAGGGACGCGTCTCATCAAATGTGACATCACGAGAGATGCGCATCCGACGACCAACGGGGTCCCAACAGCGATAGCCCTTATGCTCATCACCGTATGCGAGAAAAACACACTCAACGGAGCGAGCGGTCAGCTTGGTGCGATCGCGAGGAGGGAGAAGAACATAGCAAACACAACCAAATAAACGAAGTGTCAAGTAATACGGAGAGCAACCAGAAAGACGCTCGAGAGGAATGCCCCCTTGAAGGGAAGCGGAAGGCTGAATGTTAATGAGGTAAGTCGACGTAGCGACAGCCTCAGCCCGAAATGCGGCGGAAGAGAGGAAGCAATCATCATAGCACGGGTAGTCTCAAGAATATGATGATGCTTACGCTCGGCGACACCATTTTGAGCATGGGCGCCGGGACACGAGAACTGGGCAAGGGTGCCATGCTCAGCAAGAACACCACGCAGGTGCTGGGAGATATACTCTCCTGCAGAGTCAGCACGAAACACACGAATAGGCGTGGAATACTTAGTACGAACCATGGCTGCAAAACGCTGATAAATAGAAAGCACCTCACTGCGAGAGTGCATAAGAAACAACCAGGTGTATCTCGAAAAATCATCAATAAACAAAACATAGTATCGATGACCCCCTTTCGAAGGAAAGGGAGCCGGACCCCAAACATCCGAATGAACTAAATCAAAAGGTCGCTGAGATACAAACGCACTAGTAGGATAGGGAAGCTGAATCTGTTTGCCTAGCCTAGCTACAACCCTGACATGAATGCAAAGACACATCTCCTGAGACAGACCCCAGAAGACCACGACGAACTAATGACGATAAACGGGAGCCACAGAGGTGACCCAGCCGATGATGCCACTGCTGAAAAGATCCAGTGACAGAAGCAGCAACCGCGGGAGAACTAGCAGATGAAGTGGCAGCAGAAGGAACGCGAAGCCAGTCTAACTCCCAGAGCCCCGAGGACTCACGGCTGCGAGGGCCAGCTCCAACCAGGGCCTGTGTACGGCAGTCCTGAACAGCACAAGAATCAGCGTCAAGAATGACGCGACAACCGAAATCGATGAGCCGACTAGCGGAAAACAGGTTCATCTTAAGACTAGGAACATGAGAAACATCGGGAACGAGAGAAAGAGGTAGTAGAAAGGGTGCCTCGGCCGGAAACAGGGAGAGAGGTACCATCAGCCGTGATAACACGAACGGGAGAAACAAGAGAGCGAAGAGGAGAAAGAATAGAAGAGGCGAGAGGTCATATGAAAAGAAGCTCCGGAATCCGGATACCACGGGGATGACATACCGATTGTGTGGAAGATGGTGGTCGCGCGGTGCCGGAAGAGCCGGGCACGGAACCGAGCGATGCCGTCGAGGAAGAGCCTGTACCAGCGAGCAGACCACGAAGACCACGGATAATGTCCTGATTAGAGAGCACAACAGCAGAAGATCCTGAAGAACCAGCCTAGCGACGAGGGCGTAGGCTGGGATCCCTCTGCCAGCAAGTAGAGATAGTGTGGCCAGGCCTGCCACAGTAGGTGCAAGGAGGTGATGTCGAACCACGAGGCTGCTGGGGCTGACGCTGACCCTGGAATGGAGGAGTAGGAAGTATCGGCTGTGCCGGAGGCCGCAACGAAGCCGGCGACATAGGAGGTCCACGAACAGACGGCACAGAAGGGCCACGAGCAGCAAGAACAGAGGGAACCTCAAGAAGACCAGCACCACGAAGACGAGTCTCCTCAGCACGAAGCTCGGCAAGGACCTCAGAGAGCGGAACACGACCACGGGCAAGCAGCTGGGCTCGGCGCGGCTCAAACTCCTTACGGAGCCGCGACAAGAACTCAAAAACGCGCCGAAACTCCAGATCCGCGCGCACGGTCGGACGACGAGGGACAGGTGGCACACACGGCTGTACGGAGAGAATCAAGGCGACGCCAAATAGCAGCACTCTGAGTGTAGTACTCATCAATAGTAGAATCACCTCTGTTGAAGGGCATGCTCTGGCGGACCACGGACATGTAAAGAGCATCACCGGACGGGCGATAGCGCGCGACGAAGAAAAGCCCACTCGAGCGAGCGGTGGGAAGACCCATAAACTCAGCAGCATACTGAGGCAGAACACTGGAGGTGAGAACAGCAGCAGCAGCACGAGCATCCTCATCAATCCACTGAGTGTACTCAGTGAGATCCTCCCGGTAAGTCGCGACGGCAGTAGAGTGGTCCTGGACCTTCCGGTCATAACCAGCCAGAGCAGTGTCATCAGCACTCTTGGCTGCATCCTTATCCGCCTGAGTAGCATCAGGGGCAAGGGCAACAGATGGCGGTGCAACAGGCACCGTAGGAGCAACAGGGCGCGGCGGACACGAGACCTCGCCAGAAAACACACCCCAAAGACGAAGACCGCGCATGTGGACGCGCATAAAGGCAGCGAAATCAGGGTAATTCGCGCCATCGAAACTCACCGGGCAGCGAGGGATCGCAACATAGCCCGAGGAAGACATATCTTTTTTTTCGCTTTTTTTTTACTTCAGCTGGAAGTCAACACAGCCACGCACGGGCCGATCCAGCAGATCGGAAGGAGCGGCGGCCACGCACGGTCTCGGAAGGAGCGGCGGCCACGCCGATCGATCGAGGGAGTCCTGGCGCGGAGAGCCGAGCGGGACGGAGCCGGAGGCGCTCAGCAGATCGGAATAGGGCCGGGGCGAGCGGGAGATCCTGGCCCGGCGAGCGGGCCGAGCCGGTCAGATCGAGCAGATCCTGACGACGAGGCTGGGGCGGCCGGGGCGAGCGGAGCGAAGCAAGAGAGCGGAACAGGGAGATCGGGCGGGCGAAGCAGAGATCGGCACGGCCACACGCGGGATCGGCAGGCAGGGCCACGCGCGAGATCGGGCAGGCGGAAGCAGAGATCGGCAGGGAGTAGAGGAGACGGCCACGGAGACGGCCGGACGGAGAGCGACGGTCGGCGGACGAAGAGCGGCAACTACGGCCAGGACAACGTACAGACTAGGACCAAGTTTGCTCTGATACCATGTTAGGGCAATATGCTTGATGTATTACCAGTGGGCTAAAGGCCACAATATATAGTACATGTACATGTGCACATATGCAGAAAGCCCCCTTACATATGGGGAAACTACAATAGACAGACATATACATCTAATAGTATCGAACTATAAGTTGTATCGAACCTTGTGTTGTATCGAAGCTTCTGTTGTATCGAATTTTGTTTGTCGATACTATATATGGAGATTTGATGTTATTCATGTTGATATGTCAAAATGCGTGTGGATATCGTCATTGTCAATGCTATTCATGTTCACTAGATTTAGATGTGCGCCTTGGCGCACGGTCCCGTGAAATTCGTTCCAATTTACATTTTATATATCGATGATAAAAATCAGGCAAGGAAATGATAACAACTTTGATAAATCAAACGGAATCACAAACGGAGTAGCAAATGCTTATTGACAAAGTCCATACGAAGCTTATGATGATTGTATTTGTCGCCAGGTCAACATATTTGACAGCTTTTACACATGAAGAATCCCCCGCTGTTTCATAGTTCTTTTGACTTTATTACAAACATCGAGATACAGAGGAGAACACTCCGCTGCTAGCGCAGAGGTGTTAAACAGGACAGTCACACAAACTTAGATATATTCGCATAGCTCAAGATGGAATTCATCCTTTGAAACACCAAGTTCTTCTAGTATAAGATTGAGTAATATTCAAAAAGGAATCTTGATTATCCTCTGAGTTTCCTACAGCAGGAAGTACGTGTGTAAATATTCAAAACAACCCTAACCATGTTTTTGTTCAAAGGTTTGTACTGTAAATTGTAGAGAAAAGCAGAAAAGCCATGTACTGGTGTAATTGCCGCAATATGTAAGTAACATAAGTCCAAGCAGTAGATAGAGAATGAAGCTTAAATGATCTATAAACAGACCTTGAGAAGTAACCATAATTCTAGTAGCACTATTTGACCAGAAAACAAAATGTGATGAACCTACGATTGATTTTCTACTACAACCAATAAAGACATGCAACTACACCAAAATATGTTACTGAGTAGACAATTGAGTTTTAACATGGGCTTAACCTTATAAGACAAGCTCATGTGAAGTCAAACTATTTACCAACTCCACATCTTTAGGAATGGAAAACATAGATATAGTAAATTGAGGTATATTCATTAGTGCACAGCGAAAATTAGTTAGTTGCAATAAATAAAGTTTTTACATCTAAGACAACATCATTAGTACATGTGAGAAATGTTGGCTAGGCAAGTGAGTGTTCATATAATAGGGTAAGAACAAGTTAATCTAGGAAGTAATGCGCTCTTAAGGGTTTACCTGAGCAAGGGTCCATAACTGATCCCTGGCAGTGTAGCTCAGGTGGGTACAATCGCTCCCTTTATTGAAATGGATGATTAGCCTGTAGCATCAAGAATAACTTAAACATAGCTGATATAATGCAATACACCTAATCTGGCCATGAGAGAAGCAAGATAACATCTTACTGGAAAATCGTATGCATAATTAGGCAGGTATGAAATCACCTAGACACAACAGTAATGATGTGTGACAAAGCCCGAGTCTAGCAAAAGTTAAAGGTTACGACAACTATGAAATCATGATGATGTGTAACTGAGTAAATCAAGATAAGATGGTGTACTATACAAATAGCTCATTTAAGGCAACCATAAATAAAACATATTTATTGCATCATTGTCACTAAAATTGCAAACTTGGACACTGAATTTCTATATCGAAAAATCAAACAGTAATTTTTTTCACAAAGAGTGCATATAGTTTCAGCCATGGTTTAAAAAGTGTCGCTTAGGAGCGATGCCTAAGCGTCAAGGTCCCCCCCCCCTCCGCTTTGCAAAAAGGGCCTCTTTAGGCACCTAGGCGTCCAAAGCGCCCGCCTAGGCATCCTTAAGGCGCCAAAGCGCCCTCCCTCCTTAAGGAGCCAAGGCGTCGCCTTGTAAACCATGGTTTCAGCACTAGTTTTTTTAATTATGTGGAGTAACCTGGTAAATGAAGTGATGCAATAAAAAGTAGTCTAGAAGTAAGCATAGCTGAAAGAAGAATCAAAGCTATTTTGTTTACTTGGTACATCGTATCAAGCTCCAAGCATCCAAATGCTTGTCTACAGTGTTACAATTGTCTCTGTGTTTTTTTATAAAAGGAGAGGGATATATTTAACACATGAATAGCTAGCCATCTCTTTAATCCATCTACAAACTGGTAAGTGGTTCTTCAATACAAAGCCACTACACTTTATAAGCCAATACATACAGTTTGGGCTTTTGCCTGGCCCATACCTCCTTTGCAAGTGAAATCTTTAAAGGAGGAACCAATCTTTATAAAAGGCAACTACCCAGACATATCAAATTATAACATTTACTAAATAATATAAGTCAGCAAGAGATTTATCTGTAGAGCACTAATTCTTCTAGCAAATAATACATTTCTGTTTGTCCCCATTTAGAGAAAATAGAATTTTGTCCCCATTTAGAGAAAATAGAATATCTTGGATCATTTCTCAGGTCAAACTCTAAGGTGTCAGAAAAAATTAACCAAAGATTCTTAGCAATATCACATTAAAAAAATAGATGATTCACACTTTCAAACTCGAAACATAACAAACATGTGTTATCATTAACAGTTTGCCGAATAGCCAAGTTATCTGTGTTAAAAACTTATTATGAAACAACAGCCAATGAACAGGGTATTCACTATACATATTTTTATTTGGAAGTGAATATAGTAAGTAAGAATCTCTAGGATTTCCATCTATAAAAAATTAACAGAATATACGTACCAAATAACACATATATCGTGCGTCCAACCTTTCGCATATGCACATGAGGAGTACAAAAGGAAAGAGAAACTGGAGTAATCGAGGCAAGCTTGATCAAGTAAAGAAAGTAGTAGCAAACCTTCATGTTACTGGCTTCTTCGATTACAGATATGCATCAGAGTATGTTTGTAGAGACTACAAGCCTGCTCCTAAATCTTCCACCGTGTTTCAGATTTGAACACATGGCTCTGTACTTTTTAGAACATAGTGTTCGTTATCTACATTAAAAAAAGGAATCAGGAGTAAGGGACCAACATTTTCTGTACATATAGAGGAATAGACCATGTCAATTGGTCAAAGCTGTCAAACAATGAAGCAGTTGTATTTAATTTTTTAAGGAACCGCTAAAGATAAATGTACTCAAAGATATTCAATAGTTCAAATATGACACTGGATTTAATAGCGAGGCTAGTGAAAAATGGTGAGTTCACAGAGTAAAACTCTTGGTAGGTGAATACATCTATCAACTATTGTCTCCACTCTTGATGTAGTTGTCTAAATTAAGTGTCAAAATAAATTACCTTAGAAGTGATCACCCAGAGATGAAAAAAGTAGGAGAAGAAGAGTGGTTGGGTGAAGTGCTCAATCCCTGTTTGGAGCACAAAACTATTGAGATAGGAGGTGGGGCGTCTGTACCAGCAAGCTTGACAGTTGTGAAAGAGTGTGTTCATGGTTTACTTCCTTGCATGGCCTCCATTGCAGTTGGTTGTCCAGGATTCAAAAATGTATGGCTTGAGACTAATGGCTGAATATGTATTTCGCTTGTCAGATTATTTTTTGGAACATAGCTTTACTGCATTAGATCATATTGTTACTAATATTCCCTGAACAACCCTCCAAAAGTACCTGGTATAGCTGAACTGGCAATGCTGGAAAGCATCAACCCCATAACCATGATCTAAGGAACAACAGATTCATCAAAAAACCAGGATTTGCTGCAGGAGGATGCCGTCTGGAGGAGCTTCAACACACAATCTGCAGCCAAGAAGACGATCCAAAGAAACTACTGTAAGTAGTCACAAAAATGCAGGAGTGGCTATTCTAATAACAATCAGAGAACTAACTAAATTATATTAGTACACAGTAGGAAATATGTGCTAGCTTGTCCTGTAACAGTAAGATGGAAAACAACATCTAAAAGAATACATTTCACGGTTTTAGTAGTATGCACTCTCCCTTTCATGGTACAACAGTAATACATTTCAGTCAATACTCAATACAACAAATAGAAAAATAAATAGATTTTACTCTGCTAATAGTAAATTACTAACCGGTCAAAGTGAGTATCCCAACGTGTTTAGCTGCGCCATTCCCTAGATTCCAGCCTTTTCGCTGGGATGATGGAATTTACATGTAGCCCCAAACTTGCATGTTCCAGTCTTCAGATAGTACTAAACGAAAAACATTGAGAAATTCCATCAGTTAAACATTGTATAGGATGACATAAACATGATAAAACTGTACCGCTCCTAGATTGCAAGATAGATTCTACACATTTCCCTTTTACGGGAAATGGTGCTCCAAGATTGTGATTATCATTCTAGCAAAAACTGAAGCTAATCACCTAGCGGTTCTTTTGTTGCCGTATAAATGTTAAGATGAAGTTAACTAATGGGAAGCATAATTATATCTCTTATGATTTCTTTTCACTAATTCAAAGCGAAATAATTAGGACAGGTTTGTGGTCTACTTTTGTTTACCTTCATTCATGTATCCAACAGCGCCATCAACACAGCTCCATCCATGGAGGCACATTCAGAAAGGCCATCGGCTAAACTGAACCAAAGACTCTCAAGTTTAGTAGACTTATAGTGAGAAAACACATTATCTTCGTTATTCTCTATGCCGGCAGCCGAGGCGTCATCCCCTCTGATGAGGTTTGGAGGCAGCACGTGCTCCTCTTACTCAATGCCAAAGAGGGCAAAGAGGAGGAGCAGCAGCGATGCTAGCGATCAAGCCTTCCGTACAGATCAATCCATAGTACAAACAGACTATCGAGCGGAAAATAACAAAAACAGTTGGATGTTATCTCTGGGAGAAATTTCAGGTTTCCCTATGCTATTTACATATTACTTTCTTTATTTTATAAGCACCGTAATATTTAGCTAACAGAATAGAGGGGCCCTCCAGGCTGCAGCACATGTTAATGGACTAACATGCAACAGATCATGATTCCTCTCACCAAACATCAATATAAAAATGATCATAGAGGATGGAAGTATATTGTTGAAACAGATCATGATCCACATGCTGAAGTTGATTGAACCAGAAAATAAGGACCTTACCATGGTATGATGAACCACAAACTGTGCACAAGTTGATTAAACGATTGTCATCTGGGACAGATCTAGAATCCCAAAATAGAAGTCTAGTAATATCTAGCTTCATCTTCTAACAATATCTGATAAATATCGGTGTAAACGAACAATTCTTTGCCATTCATCACTTCTTGGAGATCTGATAACTCTTTCATAGTTAGACTCTTCTTGTCAGCACTGCAAAAATTCAGAACGCAAACTACTGTAGTAGTCACAGACCTCCTCCAGAAATAACCCCTGGAAGTTTCAGGACACAAAAAACGTTGACCCCATATACAAAGTATAATGATAGAAAATATGAACATGAAGGATGAGAATAATAAAAAACTCAAGAGGAAAAGAGAAGAAATGTATACCTGTACAAATGTGCTCTGTGCTAATGCGTGGCATCTCCGGCGGAAATAGGAGAACCTTACTCCATATGTGTAAAACCAAAAGGAAAAAAAGCATCCCTTCAAGGAAAGCCCGTATCTGCAGCAGCCATACCCCCAACCTCTCCAAAACACAAAGAAGACCATGAGCTCCTCAGATCTGAACGAGATATCAAGCAGAAAGGAGAAGAAGAGGATGTCCAGATGCAAACCTGAGATTAATAAGAACGTGTAGAAGAAGGCCCCTCGTAGTCCTCCTTCCATTCGGTGACGAGGCAAAATTGCCGCTCTGGCGGAGCCCTGCCTCCATACGCTCGTCGACGTCCTAGCCCGTCCTCCCCGCGCACAACGATGCGCGCCTCCTGGTCGTGCTCGTCAACGGCGGCGCCCTCCTCTCGCCAGAGACGCGCTGGAGGACGGCGCTGAAAGCGGGGGGCGCTTGTCGACGGCCTGGCGGCGCCCTCTCCGCACGCCTCCTCGTCATGCTCCTCGCCTGCTTCCTCAACGACGGCATGCGGGACATGGATGGGGTGTGGTCTGGGTCTTCTCTGTCAGCGGCGGCGATGAAACGAGGCGCGATTGGGGGGAATACGGGGGCAGCGGCGGCGGCGACGGGACGGGGCGCGATTGGGGGAGGAGGAGGCCAACCGATTGGGGGAGGAAGCGAGGGGATTTGGCTTGGAGCTAGGTTCCGGGCCAGGCGGGCTTCAGCGACCCATGGATAAAACGTGGGTCTGCGGGAGGGCCTCGCGCCCTGGACGAAATCGACGGCGGAGATCGCGCCACGTCAGCTCGATCTGACGGCCGAAAATTCAAAGCGCTGTGAGACCCCCTATGGGGGGCATCATATACACCTTTAGATTTCATTATTATATATGCATATAGTGTCGGCACAACGGCTGGGGAAGTGGTGTCGATGGTAATCTCGTCGGCATAGCTCCTATGGCGAAACGTGGAGGCTACGCCGATGGCATAGCTCCAGCCAGCACCCCTCAAGCAGCAGCCCATAATACACCACGTGGCAAACTCTGAATACGCCACCTCTCATTGGTGTAGCTCCGTATCCCCTGAGCAGCAGCCTAGAACCCGCCACTTGCCAACCTATACCGATGGCAATCCCGTCGGCATAGCGCCTGGCGCCATCAAATTGTCATCCATCAACTTCTCGTGCTGACAGCTACAGGATGCCGACGGGCGGAAGAAATCTGTCGGCACACGTGAGCTATGTCGAAAGCCTTCCAGCTATGCCGATGCGGGCTGTGTCAATGGGGGCCCCTAAGCCGACGGTTTTCCCCTCTGGGGGCATTTAGCATGACTCCTGTGTGAGGGTTGGAAAGATGGATGCGCTGAATCGACGGCATACCTTATGCGTCATTAAAGGCGAGTAAAAGGCGGAGCGATAATCGATAATCTTAAAAATACGTTGCTTGCCTTGAATAACTTCGGATTCCATTGACTGAAAAACACAAGCACACTGGACCGTCGTCGTTCGTGCACCGATGAGCAAGTTTAATAGTATAGCCAGCTGTTGGCTATAAGCCATGTGTCATGTCATTTGTAGCTAATATAGAGCCAACATGTATAATAGTGAGCTAAAATCATATACTACTTTATCAATGGATGGCTCACATTTCACTCTCAGGCTGCTCATAGTGGGGAGTAACTTAGACTAGCAACATATGCCATGTTACTAGTCTATGTTACTACCTTCATAGTGGGTAGTAACTTATATGTGGTGTCATGCATTGTGTCATTTATTATGTTGTAGACTCATTTTGCCTTGGGGTGTGTGATGTTATGCACTAGTAGAAAAAAGGTCTTCCGTCCAGCCCCATTAGTCGCGAACATGCAAGAACCGCGACCAATTGGCCCTTTAGTCGCGGTTCGTGAAGCGAACCGCGACCAAAGGCCTGGGCCCAGCGCGCTCGGTGGCCAGCTGGTGGACGGGAGGGCCTTTAGTCGCGGTTGGCCTGGCCAACCGCGACTAAATGTCCTCGGGGGCCTTTAGTCGCGGTTTGCTCGGCCAACCGCGACTAAAGCCCCTCCCCTATATATACCGACCAGCCCACAGCACTTAGCCATTTGGTGCCACTTCTCTTCACAAACTTCACAAGGGGGTGTTGGTTTGCTTTTGGCTCCTCTTATGCACACATGGTGTTTGATGAAATGCCCCAAGAGCATGAAACCAACATGATATGAAGTGTCGGAGCCACACTTGATCGAGCTTCCTCATTTATTTTTTCCTCCTCGATCGCGGTTAGCAATTAACTTGAACCTTTCATATGTGTCATTGATAAAATATGCATGTGTGTAGTTCATTAATTGTTTAATTTCTATTTAGTCGCGAACAAATGCATGATGGTTAATTATATATTTTATATTATAATAATGCGGATGAATCGGCAATGGATGTACGCTAACCGACTCTCCGGCGAATTCACTACGGGTTTGAAAGATTTCCTCATAGTGGCTAATGCGAACAAGCGGGGGGTTTTGTTATCTGTCCATGTGTTGGCTGTAAGAATCGGAAGGGTTACTCTTCCTCAAGGGAAGTTCACTCGCACCTGATTCGGCATGGTTTCATGCCAAGCTATAATTGTTGGACTAAGCATGGAGAAAGAGGGGTTATAATGGAAGAGGATGAAGAAGAGGATGATATCATCGATGACAACTATCTTGATCATTTCGGTGATACTTTCATGGAGGATGCTGAAGGTGGGGAAGGTGAAGGGGAAGGTGATCAAGAAGAGGCACGTGATGAGCCCGCTGATGATCTTGGTCGGACCATTGCTGATGCACGGAGTCGCTACGAAACTGAAAAGGAGAGGGAGAATTTGGATCGCATGTTAGAGGATCACAAAAAGTCGCTGTACCCAGGATGCGATAATGGTCTGAAAAAGCTGGGCTGCACACTAGATTTGCTGAGATGGAAGGCACAGGAAGGTGTAGCTGACTCGGGATTTGAAAACTTGCTGAAAATGTTGAAGAATATGTTTCCAAAGAATAACGAGTTGCCCTCCAGTACGTATGAAGCAAAGAAGGTTGTCTGCCCTCTAGGTTTAGAGGTTCGAAGATACATGCATGCATCAACGACCGCATCCTCTACCGCGGTGAATACGAGAATTTGAATGAATTCCCGGTATGCACTCGCATTGCGTTATAAGATCGGAGGCGATGACCACGGTGACGATGTCGAGGGCCGAAACCCGGGAAGAAGGTTCCCGCCAAGGTGATGTGGTATGCTCCTATAATACCACGGTTGAAACGTACTGTTCGGGAACAAAGAGCATGCCAAGTTGTTGCGATGGCACAAAGAGGACCGTAAGTCGGACGGGGAGTTGAGACACCCCGCAGATGGAACGCAATGGAGAAAGATCGACGAGAGAGTTTAAAGATTTTGCAGCTGACGCAAGGAACATAAGATTTGGTCTAAGTACGGATGGCATGAATCCTTTTGGTGAGCGGAGCTCCAGCCATAGCACTGGCCCGTGACTCTATGCATCTACAACCTTCCTCCTTGGTTGTGCATGAAGCGGAAGTTCATTATGATGCCGGTGCTCATCCAAGATCCGAAGCAACCCGGCAATGACATCGATGTGTACCTAAGGCCATTAGTTGATGAACTTTTACAGCTGTGGGGCAGACCCGGTGTCCGTGTGTGGGATGAGCACAAAGAAGAGGAATTTGACCTACGAGCGTTGCTTTTCGTAACCATCAACGATTGGCCTGCTCTTAGTAACCTTTCGGGACTCGTCAAATAAGGGATACAATGCATGCACGCACTTGCTTACATGAGACTCGAAAGTGTACATTTGCCAAATTGTAAGAAGAACGTGTACCTTGGGCATCGTCGATTTCTTCCGAAAGGTCATCCGAGTAAGAAAGAAAGGCAAGCATTACAACGGCAAGGCGGATCACCGGCCGAAGCACTGCGGAACACACTGGTGCTGAGGTATTTGATATGGTCAAGGATTTGAAAGTCATCTTTGGAAAGGGTCCTGGCGGACAATCGGTTCCGAAGGGAGCCGACGGGCACGCAGCCATGTGGAAGAAGAAATCTATATTACGGGAGCTAGAATATTGGAAAGTCCTAGAAGTCCGCTCCGCAATCGACGTGATGCACGTTACGAAGAATATTTGCGTGAACCTCCTAAGCTTCTTGGGCGTGTATGGGAAGTCAAATGATACAAAGGAAGCACGACAGGACCAGACAAAGTTTGAAAGACCACGATGACCGGCATCCGGAACGGTTTCAAGGTCGTGCCAGCCTACGCTCCGACCAAAGAAGAGAAGGTCATCTTTTTTGAATGCCCGAGCGAGTATGAAGGTCCCGTCCGGATTCTCGTCCAATATAAAGGGAATAATAAACATGGCGGAGAAAAAGTTCCAAAACCTGAAGTCTCACGACCGCCACGTGATTATGACGCAATTGCTTCCGATTGCTTTGAGGGGCTCCTGCCGGAAAATGTTCGAGTAGCCATTGTGAAGCTATGTGCATTCCTCAATGCAATATCTCGGAAGGTAATCAATCCGGAAGTTCTACCACGGTTACGAACGATGTGGTCCAATGTCTTGTCGGTTTCGAGTTGGTGTTCCCGCCATCCTTCTTCAATATTATGACGCACCTCCTGGTTCACCTAGTCGAAGAGATTTCCATTCTCGGTCCTGTATTTCTACACAATATGTTCCCCTTCGAGAGGTTCATGGGAGTATTAAAGAAATATGTTCGTAACCGTGCTAGGCCGGAAGGAAGCATCGCCAAGGGCTATGGAAATGAGGAGGTAATTGAGTTTTGTGTTGACTTTGTTCCTGACCTTAAGCCGATTGGTCTTCCTCGATCGCGGCACGAGGGGAGACTAAGTGGAAAAGGCACGATCGGAAGGAAATCAATGATATGTATGGACGGCCATTCTCTGACTGAAGCTCACCACACAGTTCTGACCAATTCCAGCTTGGTGGCTCCGTACTTTGAGAAACACAAGAATATTTTACGCTCGGACAACCCGGGAAGCTTCGAATCCTGGATTAGGAAGGCCCACATGGAGATTTTCGGCGGTTGGTTGAGAAAACAGTTAATGAGTGACAATGCTGTTGTAGATCAGCTGTACATGTTGGCCAAGACACCATCTTCGACTATAACGACTTTCCAAGGGTACGAGATAAATGGGAATACATTTTACACGATCGCCCAAGATAAAAAGAGCACCAACCAAAACAGTGGTATCCGCTTTGATGCAGCAACCGAGAATAGGCAAAAGATCACATATTATGGTTACATAGAGGAGATATGGGAACTTGACTATGGACCCTCCTTCAAGGTCCCTTTGTTCCGGTGCAAATGGTTCAAGCTAACAGGAGGTGGGGTAAAGGTGGACCAGCAATACGGAATGACAATGGTGGATTTCAACAATCTTGGTTACCTTGACGAACCATTCGTCCTAGCGAAAGATGTCGCTCGGGTTTTCTATGTCAAGGACATGAGTAGCAAACCGAGGAAACGGAAAGATAAGAAAACGATCAGTACATCATGCGATGATCCAAAGCGCCACATTGTTCTTTCGGGGAAAAGAAACATCGTGGGAGTGGAGGACAAGACAGACATGTCGAGAAGATTATAATATGTTTGGTGAAATTCCGCCCTTCAAAGTGAACACCGACCCAAGCATTAAGTTAAATGATGAGGATGCTCCATGGATACGGCCCAATCGTAAGCAAGCAGGGACACAAGGGAAGAAATGATGTGTAATAATTTATTGTACCAAACTTTGTTGAATGGATCACGTGAATTATATTATCTGTGATGTGTTTTCGTGTCCATTTTCGAATAATTTGATTGATTCGAGATAGCACTGATGATACATGAAATTTGGAGTGATTTAGTCATACTCCTGCCTAGGCGTATGTGGTGACCCGGCATACCACTGCATGGTGTAGTATGCAAGTCTGATATAACACCAATGAAACACCGTTCCACGAGTATTATATCGCTCAGAGTGGTACAACAGAAACATATGCGGGTCCAAGGCATGTCTATAGAATTACAACATCGACTCTGTTACATAAGATCATCACAGCCCTCCTACTTTACAATGAGGTAAAACTGCAAATAACTCCGGAAGAACGACTCGTGATCTAATCTTATCACGGACTCTATTTATAGAGTATTTGACTAGCTAAAGAGGCTATGACTAGATTCTACCTAAATAGGAGCTAGGTTTAGGAAGCTAGTTCCCTTCTACTACTTAATCTAGGTTTTCTCCATGGTAGTTGTGGTGTTTGACTCTTCCGGCAGGTTCATGTCCCCTTGAAGTATTTGTAGACTCCTCGGTCTTCGAGTTGCACGGTAGATCCTCCTTCGATGCCTCCATATCTAAGCGGGGATTTAAGAGTGGGATGAGTACGAGCGTACTCAACAAGTTCATTATAGGAAAGAGGTGTTTAATGCACTAGCTACGGCATTAGACCAAAAAGTCTAATACCAATGCAGGTTTTCATAATCATTTCTTCAAGAGGTTGCTTTTATTCGGAAGAGCTATGTCCGTCGGCCTTCACCGGTTTACTAGAACTTCATGGAGCTCCTTTCCGGCCGCGTTCGCAGCTTCCATATCCGGAACAGGGAGTGACAGGTCACGGTTCTTTACACTCGCAGAGGTGTGTTGCTTTACCCATAAGAGATCTTAACCTTGGTGCCAACCGAGTCTATAGTTCTCGTCCACACTTCCTTTGGTGTGAGGCCCGGTATAAGGTCTAGCCAATCATGTTCCTCCGCTACCTCGAACACCCACCCTTTTGTAAGAATGTCCTCCCCTATATCCATGATGAGACCGTTCCGGGCATTCATATGCCTTCCCCTATCATCATGGATAGACCGTTCCGGACACCTTACAATCCCTCATAGACCGCAATACCGTGGGGACTTAAGGCTTCCCCAGCCTACCGCTTGTTCTTCGAACGACAAGTGTCTACGGACTATGCCGTGGGGACTTAAGGCTTCCCCAGCCTACCGCTTGCCGCCGACGGATACAAGTGTCTACGGTAAAGCGCATCCGTTGATGAACGAGAGGTGGAAACACTTTTGACTACTCCGTCCCACTCCGGATCTTATGGTTAACACGGGTATTACGGCACAAGAATCATCTGGCGACATTTGTTGTTTAATCCTAGATGGATATAAACCCGTGCAATGGAACCTCCACCATATCAACACAATCCATGGTTCCATTGCCCACCACATAGTCATATTCATAGTTATGAAAGTAGTGGTTTTGATTTTTATGCAATAGTGATAACCATAATATTTTGCAAGTAATTTGATAGAAATACTCAAATGACATGAGCAAGTGATGAACTTGCCTTTCTTGACTGCAAGATTATGCAGGCAAGGTCTTCGATACGCAATAACTCCAAATTCTGAAATAGCATCATCGTCCGGTAAGGACGATGTTTAAAAGATTGACAAGGATGCAATAATGCATAAGAATGAGATGCAATCGCTCTAAGCGTGTCCTAACCCCGATGATTTAGGATCAGTGAGTTGTAATGATTATTTAGGGTGTGTTGCACTTTTAGAGTGATTCATATACAAGGTTCTTATTAAGGTTGAATACTTGGTATCATGAACATGTGCTTGTAATATATCATAAGAATAGCATTAATAGCACACAACAATAAGATTTGATGTAGTCCTAACATGTACTGAGTAGTGGTTGGTTTTAGCACTACATGTCATGGTTAATGATTGATTATTATATACTTAAAAACAATAACTTTTGAAGAACATGTTATATAATAAAGAACAAGTATGATATTAGGTTTGTGGGGTTCTATGGTTTTCTATAATTCTAATTGGTTTCTGGAGTAAGTAGTAGATGGATCACAACAATGTTGGATTCATCAATACCTAGGGCTTGTAAGGTTGAGTTAAGCCTAGGCATCCAAAGCAATTACTCATACAAGGTTGCTATCAGGATTGGTTCATTTTGCTGGTGATAGCTAGCTAGAGTTAATAGGTCCTGTTAGGTAGGGTTGATGATGATTATTTATTTACTTCAAAAGAATAACTTTTGAAGAACATACTTCTTACATAATAAGAAGTATATCAATTAGGGTTGAGGTTGTTTAGGTTCTGTTATTGGGTTTATTAAGTAAAGAATGATGGTTTCCTACATAGGATGTTTAATAATTATTTCACACTAATAGGGTTTAGTGTGTATGGGATGTGATGTCAATATTAGCATGGTTGTTATTGAAGTTCATCACAATGGTGTGATGTTAGTCAAGGTTAATTAAGGATGAAATCCTAGGTAATAGGATCTAGGGTTTACACTTGGTTATCCCTACTTAATTATCTAGGTCTGTTGAAGATGAACACATGGGATGCTAATTAGTAGTGATAGGGTTCCCATATCATATGTGGAGTTGAACTAGTATTTAATTGCTAGATATGAATCTATGATTATAATTGAAGTAACATGATCACCAATTCTATCCTAGGGTTTAGGTTAGAAGCAAACTAGGATTCATATGAATTAATGGAGCTAGAGTTTGGTGCATAGTTGAATTAGGTTTTTAGGGTTCCACATAAAATTACGAGGTTAACACTTTGTTTTATAATGGAACTAGGGTTTCCTAATTACTCTATAATTCTTGTGTTAATAACTTCATTAATAATGTTGAAGTTATTAATAACTTTGGAATACTAATATTGGATTTTTCTTTTTATTATTTTTAAAGAATTAATAATTAAGGTAATTATTAATTAGGGTTTAAATCCCTCTAATAAGGATTTAACAAATTAATAAAGAAAAATTAGTTTTAAGTTTACTTTATTTATTTACTGGTTTCTATTTAATTTTTAGGAAGGTTTTCTTAATTATTGAATTGTAATTCAATAATGAATAAAAGAAAAGGCTTAATTATTAAGTATTAAATAATTGAATTTTAATTAAAAATATAAATTTCATTTTATATTTTTATTAGATAGATTATTCTTTTATAAGAATTTTGGTATCTCATTTGTATTTTTCTGAGATTTTATGAATTTTCCACATTTATTTGAAGTTGCAGGTATTATTGAATTTTGAAATGTAACAAACGAAAATGCTAACTCTACCCGGCTGTCTACACCCGGGGACACCGACGAGTGGGCCAAGGATCCACGTTGGCTGCCACGCGAGCGTGGACCAAGTCAAAATAGAAATCACCTCCGGGGCTCACAGGTGGTCGGCGTTAATCGGCAATCGCCGATGGTGCAGTGGCGTGCGCGGATGGGAGGCTAGACTAGGTAGATTCACGGTGACTAGGGGAGCATTATGGTGGTGGCGCCGCCGGTTTTGAGTCACCGGAGCTCGCTCGCCGGTCGGGCCGAGCGGCGGTGCTCCCAGCTACATGGCGCGACGGCGATGCAGAGCACGAAGGAGAGGGTTACGATGCTCTAGATGATCGGTAGCTCACCAGGAATGCGTAGAGCGTGTTGGCGAGGCTAGAGGTGGACGGCATCGCCGGAATTCGTCGCTCCCGGCGTCGGGGAAGATGAACTCGACGGCGGTGTTCTGGGACGCCCCACCTCGATTCCTAGCGCAGCAGTAGCAAGTAGAGCATGGCGACGTTGATGGTGTCCACGGCGAGGTTTGGGGAGGCTTCGAACGGTGGCGAGGGAGATGACCGGGGCGGCTAGGTTTCGTCTGGGGAAAATTTTTGGAGCAGGGAGGAAGAACTCGAGAACGAAAGGTCGTCGCGAGCCTTTATACAACGCCCGGGCGTGCCTCGTCACGGATTCGGTCGCGGAGAGGGCGCCAGCACGAAGAGGAAGACGATCACGGCGTCGTCGTGGCCTCCGAAGACGATGGAGAGGATGAGGATGAACTCCTCCTCGTTAATTTTAACGAAGGGGTACGGTGGGTTGGTTTGGCCGTGCTCGTTGGGCTTCCTCCCGGGCCGGTGTTGGGTTGCTCCACGGGCTTCACGACCGGGTAGGTCTGGTAAGTTCTCTCCTCTTCTTTTTCTATTTATTTAATTTCGTTTTCTATTGCTTTGATTTAATTCATATTTTGAATTTCATTTCTGTTTGCAGGTATTTTGTTATTATGCTAATCCATTCAAGATTTAGTATACTGACTATTGTTTCATTATTCAGTTTGAATTCACATTTTATATTAGATTATTTGCATATTTGTGAACTTATTCAAAATAGCAAATAGACATGAGTTGATATTTTCACTTCAACTTCCTTTTTGTTTTGAATTCCTATTCCAATTAGAAATATAGGAGTTGATACCTCCTCTCAAGGTATTTCTGAATTTGTTACTATGTCTTAGTTCCTATTTGAGAAATTAATCACTTGCATGTTAGTTTCATGTGAGAAACATTTTATTAAGGTTTTGTAGGTTTGATGATAACCCATATTCATTAGCATTTGTGTTATGGTCTATTAACACTTTGAATTATCTAGAGTAGATATTACTCTCCTCAAGATTGGGTCTTAATTATATAGATAAGTGGTTGATAACCACTCTTATGGTTTTAATTAAATGGTGTAGCACTAGATTATTCTTAAGTTCCATAATGAAGTATGGGCTTTAATTAGTGAACAATTATAGGGTTCTCATCATATTCACCTAGTGGCAAATGGTTTGAACCTCAATTAGGGCTTGGTCTTATATTATGATCACCCAAGTTATTTACAACTAGGTTTGAGATATAATTCTTGGTTGTAGAGTTAAGATGACACCATATTGCATGTGCTAGGTTTTAATCCCCCCTACCCAAGGTAATATGTTTACTTGCTTAATTCTCCATGTGCTCCTTTATTCACTAAGGATTTGAGAATTGGGTTTATCTTCTACCAATTAACTTCTATTATTATCTCCAACTTATCATTAAAGTAATTACACTGGTTATAGTTCTTTTTATAGTTAACTTTGGTCATATGGATATATGGTTTCTCACCATATGAGGTATGGTGTTTAACTCTAAGGTTTCCTTAGGTTCATTAATTGATGAATGAATGAGAAAATAGATGTGGTGAGATTCTACTGATTATCACCAATTGATTTACAATTATAGATTGGGATATAAGCCTAGGGTTGCTTATTAGTTACCTCCCTATAATTTCATGTGAGAATGATATCTACTTATCCTATTAGGGTTTATCCCCAATACCTCAAGAACATGATCATGGATTAGGCATGATCAACTTGTTCTTAATAACTCTACCTCAAGTTCTTAGGGTTTGTGATCATCACTCAATTTATAATGATCAATGTTTGGATTCCTAATGTATCTCTCATTAAATAGGTTTCTCACTTTCATGATCAAGTATTGTCTTGATCAACTAAGGTATAGTACTTCTCTTATAATTCCTTAGGTGGACATGGTCATGGTTGTCTCAATGGATTATATCCCAGGAGAATGTCTGAGATATTCTGTTAAGGTTCTTCTTAAACAATGATGATTTAATCATCAGGACATATGGATAGTTCTCTCTCATTTGGGAAGGACTTTAATACTAACCTGAGGTTAGGCTCCATAGAGATTGATGTGATCATAAATATCTATGTTTAACATAATTGGTTTCTCTCTCTAGGGATTGTTTTGATTAACATCCTAGGGTTTCTCTTAAGGATGATGATTTAAATGCATGGATGTATATCCAAGGTTTAGCTCAAGTTTTATTATTGCTTCTTTAATAATTATAATAGAACTCTCACTTCTCTAGGTTTAATGTATAACTATTTGGAATAGAGAAGAATTATATTTCTGGACTGGATCCCCTTGTTATGTTTCCAAGACTAGAGTAGAATGTATACCATGAGGTTCATGGTAGGATCAAGGATTTGTTTAAGACATGGAAAAGATAAGTGAAGAATGGTTTCTCCATTTATTGTTACTTGATTTCCAATTGAATGAATGTTCATATGTTATGGCAAGGAATATCATGTTATAATCTTTTATAAGATCCAAGTAATTGATCATTAAGTAAAAGTTTGTTGTGTTGATTATTAGTTCTATTTGATCTAACCCCTTAGATCAAATCATCTCTACCCAAAACAAGGTTTTATCAAAGTCACATTGAGGTTTATAGCGCTTGACTTGATGAGCTACTTCAATTCCACCAAGGTCAAGTGAAACTTCGATTATCGTGACTGTTTTACTTTAAAGCGCGAAAATTCCCCAGATTTTCTATGCATGAATGCAATGCACACATCTGTTTCCTCTATTTCTGTAACCCCATTACCTGGGATATTACAGTCTCTACCCCTTAAACTAAACTTCGTCCTCGAAGTTTGATATCCCTCACGTTTCGGAGTGTGGATCTGTCTTGTGCAGACTACATCTTTTCTCAAATTCCTTGGTGATCTCACTGGATATAATTGTATATATCCCTTGTCCAGATTCTTCCTGGAATCCATTAGGGTTTGTCTCCGAACATTAGTTTCTAACTCCAGTTCTATGATTTTCTTCCGGGAATCTAATAATACCTGTCTCTGAACCATGGCTCTTACTTTGATTTTTTGATTTCTTCATCTATTATAATTCTTGTTTCCCTTTCTCATTGAATATTCAATGATTAGGACTTCTTCTGGTCCTGACAGTCTTAATTGAGGACTAATTGGATAACATTCTCCTATTTGATAAAATAGGTCTTTGTTTTTCCCTTACTACCAAAATTGCAATAATGGTACTTGGTAGGTACTTAACATGGAAATGGTAATGATGGTTTATTTCCTTAAGAATGGATTAGACTCATTTAGTCCATCCAATCATGGTTTATAGTTGATACCTATAACTATTTTGGGTTATTTAGGTTCCATGAAAGGAATCATTCTATTAGTCTTTAGTTTTGGTAAGATCAATCTCCTTCGGTCTTTGGCCTATTTAAGCTGTATTTGGTCTATGGTATTTTCTTCGTCCAACTTCTTTATGCTTGACTTACTTGAGTTTTAGTACTTCTGAGTAAATACTACTCACTTTCTCAAGTTATAGTCCACTTCTTACTTCCTCGAGGCATGTTCCTCGGCTTCTGGTCTGACATCCTTCTAAAAGTAGTGTTCATTAATCTTATGAAAATAAGATCGAACTTCCTCTCAGTTCAGGCCTTCTTCAACTATCTTGCTCAAAATATTGAGTTATTGTACATCCAACTCAATGTTTACTCTACCCCTTAGAGTTTTCTTATAGTCTTCAACTCCTTTTTCTTCCAACTATTAGACTTATGGTTGGAATATTGGTCTGGTTCTAACTTATGGGTTTTACTTCTTCTAAGGTCTCGCGAAGAATGTTTGTGGTGTATCCACTCGATTGTGGACATCCAATGTGAATCCTTCAACTAAATGATTATAGATCTAGCTATTTGGCTGACAAGACTTTTATTTGTTCACAAACTTTTGTTACAAATAATTAAATCGTGGACTATCTGTATTACCAACTGATACCGGCTGTGGTTATTATACCAACTGTGGCTATTTGATATCTAAAAATGGATTCTATTATAGGTTCTTATAAACTGATCGAGACATCTTCTATTTCATCTAGCAGTATTGATATTGTACCAATTGTGGTCTCCTGATATCGACTATGGTCTTCTTATGTCTTCTATGGGTTCATAGATCATCTTTCTTTCTTCGAGGGTTTATTGTTGCAAGAGAACCACTAACTGTCACTATGATTATAGTATTCGAAGTGATTTCCCATGCATTCCCTCTTCTATGTTGACTATGGATCTGCTTGAGCTTCACCATAATCATTATATTTCTCACCTTCATGCTTCTTTCGTACTAAAGTACTCCTCTGTTGAGGTAAGCATGAGTTTCGATTGTACTTCCTTCGAGTATTGTGGTTGCTTCCCACAATTTTGTTTCCTTTAACTGATGAACCTTCATCTTGTCTTCAAAATATGCAGAATTCGTCACTTCCTCACACGAATACCATTACCCTCTAGATCTATAGCATCAAGTCAGAACTTGATATTGCAACATGCATTTGCATATCGAAGTCAAACTTCATGTATGGATCTAGTCAAACAATGAAAATCCAATAAAATCCAAGAAGATTCAGCTTTGTGCATATATTACACACCATCATAAGCCTGAATAAAATAATTGAGTAATACACCTCTAAACATCAGGCTCTGACGTGTAGTATATAACACCACATAATATAGGTTTATATCGTGATACTTAACACAAATATAGGAAATTCTACTATCTGTCTCAACCTTTACCTTAATTGCACATTTGCAATGAGATAAACTTGAAACAAAATGGTCTAGGATAGTTGTGGTTAACCTAATTTTCTTTGGAAGTACTAACAAAGTGTTATTCAATATATAAGTGTTATTGAGGACTAGTTCCTATGATAGGTCTAGGTTCTAACATTCCTACTCTAAACACATTACTATGAAAATATAGCTCTTATACTTCCAAGTGTTTATACTATCACGAGACTATGGACATGATGTGCTTGGCACACTTCCCATATTTTTGGAACATAATTCTTGCACTATTGTTTAGCACTTGGCTTCTTATTGTACTCCTCCAAAATACTTATAATGTTCTATTCCATCACATAATGATTCCCAAGTGAATCACATATGATTAACAACTCTACCATGTAAGTAAGCATATAGTATTCCTATCATTCTTCCTTATTTCTCATGATTGACTCATCATGATCTATACTACTTCATATAACTCATATTTATCATTTACTATCAATTGTTTCACATATCTAGATAGTTTTACTTACTCATTACTTAACTTGGTCTACATTCTCTATTAGGGTATCTTAATTATCTACATCACTTGTTATTACTTCTAGTGCAGGTCTGAGTAATTCTTATTTAACTATAACATGTGTTGGTACACATCTTCCAATAGGATATCTTCCTTATGGTTGTATCCTCTCTTTGGACTACCATGTATTGTATACCAACTGTGGTCTACTCATCTATTGTTTTAAGGACTTAAGGGTATACTACATATTTAAGATTAGCTGACTAACTTTACTTTATCTTGGTAAGTTAGGTAAGAAATGTTGACTCAAGTGTGTCAGGATTATTCTCAAGTGAATATCCATCTCAAGTCATAAAAAGATTTGGTTCACCTAAGACAACTTCCTATAGACACTACCAATCCTATAGGTCTCCTTTAAAGGGTTTTAATCCTAGGGTCAAAGCATTTGCTCGATACCAACTGTGGTGACCCGGCATACCACTGCATGGTGTAGTATGCAAGTCTGATATAACACCAATGAAACACCGTTCCACTAGTATTATATCGCTCATAGTGGTACAACAGAAACATATGCGGGTCCAAGGCATGTCTATAGAATTACAACACTGACTCTGTTACATAAGATCATCACAGACCTCCTACTTTACAATGAGGTAAAACCGCAAATAACTCCGGAAGAACGACTCGTGATCTAATCTTATCACGGACTCTATTTATAGAGTATTTGACTAGCTAAAGAGGCTATGACTAGATTCTACCTAAATAGGAGCTAGGTTTAGGAAGCTAGTTCCCTTCTACTACTTAATCTAGGTTTTCTCCATGGTAGTTGTGGTGTTTGACTCTTCCGGCAGGTTCATGTCCCCTTGAAGTATTTGTAGACTCCTCGGTCTTCGAGTTGCACGGTAGATCCTCCTTCGATGCCTCCATATCTAAGCAGGGGATTTAAGAGTGGGATGAGTACGAGCGTACTCAACAAGTTCATTATAGGAAAGAGGTGTTTAATGCACTAGCTACGGCATTAGACCAAAAAGTCTAATACCAATGCAGGTTTTCATAATCATTTCTTCAAGAGGTTGCTTTTATTCAGAAGAGCTATGTCCGTCAGCCTTCACCGGTTTACTAGAACTTCATGGAGCTCCTTTCCGGCCGCGTTCGCAGCTTCCATATCCCGGAACAGGGAGTGACAGGTCACGGTTCTTTACACTCTGCAGAGGTGTGTTGCTTTACCCATAAGAGATCTTAACCTTGGTGCCAACCGAGTCTATAGTTCTCGTCCACACTTCCTTTGGTGTGAGGCCCGGTATAAGGTCTAGCCAATCATGTTCCTCCGCTACCTCGAACACCCACCCTTTTGTAAGAATGTCCTCCCCTATATCCATGATGAGACCGTTCCGGGCATTCATATGCCTTCCCCTATCATCATGGATAGACCGTTCCGGACACCTTACAATCCCTCATAGACCGCAATACCGTGGGGACTTAAGGCTTCCCCGACCTACCGCTTGTTCTTCGAACGACAAGTGTCTACGGACTATGCCGTGGGGACTTAAGGCTTCCCCAGCCTACCGCTTGCCGCCGACGGATACAAGTGTCTACGGTAAAGCGCATCCGTTGATGAACGAGAGGTGGAAACACTTTTGACTACTCCGTCCCACTCCGGATCTTATGGTTAACACGGGTATTACGGCACAAGAATCATCTGGCGACATTTGTTGTTTAATCCTAGATGGATATAAACCCGTGCAATGGAACCTCCACCATATCAACACAATCCATGGTTCCATTGCCCACCACATAGTCATATTCATAGTTATGAAAGTAGTGGTTTTGATTTTTATGCAATAGTGATAACCATAATATTTTGCAAGTAATTTGATAGAAATACTCAAATGACATGAGCAAGTGATGAACTTGCCTTTCTTGATCGCAAGATTATGCGGGCAAGGTCTTCGATACGCAATAACTCCAAATTCTGAAATAGCATCATCGTCCGGTAAGGACGATGTTTAAAAGATTGACAAGGATGCAATAATGCATAAGAATGAGATGCAATCGCTCTAAGCGTGTCCTAACCCCGATGATTTAGGATCAGTGAGTTGTAATGATTATTTAGGGTGTGTTGCACTTTTAGAGTGATTCATATACAAGGTTCTTATTAAGGTTGAATACTTGGTATCATGAACATGTGCTGTAATATATCATAAGAATAGCATTAATAGCACACAACAATAAGATTTGATGTAGTCCTAACATGTACTGAGTAGTGGTTGGTTTTAGCACTACATGTCATGGTTAATGATTGATTATTATATACTTAAAAAGAATAACTTTTGAAGAACATGTTATATAATAAAGAACAAGTATGATATTAGGTTTGTGGGGTTCTATGGTTTTCTATAATTCTAATTGGTTTCTGGAGTAAGTAGTAGATGGATCACAACAATGTTGGATTCATCAATACCTAGGGCTTGTAAGGTTGAGTTAAGCCTAGGCATCCTAAGCAATTACTCATACAAGGTTGCTATCAGGATTGGTTCATTTTGCTGGTGATAGCTAGCTAGAGTTAATAGGTCCTGTTAGGTAGGGTTGATGATGATTATTTATTTACTTCAAAAGAATAACTTTTGAAGAACATACTTCTTACATAATAAGAAGTATATCAATTAGGGTTGAGGTTGTTTAGGTTCTGTTATTGGGTTTATTAAGTAAAGAATGATGGTTTCCTACATAGGATGTTTAATAATTATTTCACACTAATAGGGTTTAGTGTGTATGGGATGTGATGTCAATATTAGCATGGTTGTTATTGAAGTTCATCACAATGGTGTGATGTTAGTCAAGGTTAATTAAGGATGAAATCCTAGGTAATAGGATCTAGGGTTTACACTTGGTTATCCCTACTTAATTATCTAGGTCTGTTGAAGATGAACACATGGGATGCTAATTAGTAGTGATAGGGTTCCCATATCATATGTGGAGTTGAACTAGTATTTAATTGCTAGATATGAATCTATGATTATAATTGAAGTAACATGATCACCAATTCTATCCTAGGGTTTAGGTTAGAAGCAAACTAGGATTCATATGAATTAATGGAGCTAGAGTTTGGTGCATAGTTGAATTAGGTTTTTAGGGTTCCACATAAAATTACGAGGTTAACACTTTGTTTTATAATGGAACTAGGGTTTCCTAATTACTCTATAATTCTTGTGTTAATAACTTCATTAATAATGTTGAAGTTATTAATAACTTTGGAATACTAATATTGGATTTTTCTTTTTATTATTTTTAAAGAATTAATAATTAAGGTAATTATTAATTAGGGTTTAAATCCCTCTAATAAGGATTTAACAAATTAATAAAGAAAAATTAGTTTTAAGTTTACTTTATTTATTTACTGGTTTCTATTTAATTTTTAGGAAGGTTTTCTTAATTATTGAATTGTAATTCAATAATGAATAAAAGAAAAGGCTTAATTATTAAGTATTAAATAATTGAATTTTAATTAAAAATATAAATTTCATTTTATATTTTTATTAGATAGATTATTCTTTTATAAGAATTTTGGTATCTCATTTGTATTTTTCTGAGATTTTATGAATTTTCCACATTTATTTGAAGTTGCAGGTATTATTGAATTTTGAAATGTAACAAACGAAAATGCTAACTCTACCCGGGCTGTCTACACCCAGGGACACTGACGAGTGGGCCAAGGATCCACGTTGGCTGCCACGTAGGCGTGGACCAAGTCAAAATAGAAATCACCTCCAGGGCTCACAGTGGTCGGCGTTAATCGGCAATCGCCGATGGTGCAGGGCGTGCGCGGATGGGAGGCTAGACTAGGTAGATTCACGGTGACTAGGGGAGCATTATGGTGGTGGCGCCGCCGGTTTTGAGTCACCGGAGCTCGCTCGCCGGTCGGGCCAAGCGGCGGTGCTCCCAGCTACATGGCGCGACGGTGATGCAGAGCACGAAGGAGAGGGCTACGATGCTCTAGATGATCGGTAGCTCACCAGGAATGCGTAGAGCGTGTTGGCGAGGCTAGAGGTGGACGGCATCGCCGGAATTCGTCGCTCCCGGCGTCGGGGAAGATGAACTCGACGGCGGTGTTCTGGGACGCCCCACCTCGATTCCTAGCGCAGCAGTAGCAAGTAGAGCATGGCGACGTTGATGGTGTCCACGGCGAGGTTTGGGGAGGCTTCGAACGGTGGCGAGGGAGACCGGGGCGGCTAGGTTTCGTCTGGGGAAAATTTTTGGAGCAGGGAGGAAGAACTCGAGAACGAAAGGTCGTCGCGAGCCTTTATACAACGCCCGGGCGTGCCTCGTCACGGATTCGGTCGCGGAGAGGGCGCCAGCACGAAGAGGAAGACGATCACGGCGTCGTCGTGGCCTCCAGCACGATGGAGAGGATGAGGATGAACTCCTCCTCGTTAATTTTAACGAAGGGGTACGGTGGGTTGGTTTGGCCGTGCTTGTTGGGCTTCCTCCTGGGCCAGTGTTGGGTTGCTCCACGGGCTTCACGACCAGGTAGGTCTGGTAAGTTCTCTCCTCTTCTTTTTCTATTTATTTAATTTCTGTTTTCTATTGCTTTGATTTAATTCATATTTTGAATTTCATTTATGTTTGCAGGTATTTTGTTATTATGCTAATCCATTCAAGATTTAGTATACTGACTATTGTTTCATTATTCAGTTTGAATTCACATTTTATATTAGATTATTTGCATATTTGTGAACTTATTCAAAATAGCAAATAGACATGAGTTGATATTTTCACTTCAACTTCCTTTTTGTTTTGAATTCCTATTCCAATTAGAAATATAGGAGTTGATACCTCCTCTCAAGGTATTTCTGAATTTGTTACTATGTCTTAGTTCCTATTTGAGAAATTAATCACTTGCATGTTAGTTTCATGTGAGCAACATTTTATTAAGGTTTTGTAGGTTTGATGATAACCCATATTCATTAGCATTTGTGTTATGGTCTATTAACACTTTGAATTATCTAGAGTAGATATTACTCTCCTCAAGATTGGGTCTTAATTATATAGATAAGTGGTTGATAACCACTCTTATGGTTTTAATTAAATGGTGTAGCACTAGATTATTCTTAAGTTCCATAATGAAGTATGGGCTTTAATTAGTGAACAATTATAGGGTTCTCATCATATTCACCTAGTGGCAAATGGTTTGAACCTCAATTAGGGCTTGGTCTTATATTATGATCACCCAAGTTATTTACAACTAGGTTTGAGATATAATTCTTGGTTGTAGAGTTAAGATGACACCATATTGCATGTGCTAGGTTTTAATCCCCCTACCCAAGGTAATATGTTTACTTGCTTAATTCTCCATGTGCTCCTTTATTCACTAAGGATTTGAGAATTGGGTTTATCTTCTACCAATTAACTTCTATTATTATCTCCAACTTATCATTAAAGTAATTACACTGGTTATAGTTCTTTTTATAGTTAACTTTGGTCATATGGATATATGGTTTCTCACCATATGAGGTATGGTGTTTAACTCTAAGGTTTCCTTAGGTTCATTAATTGATGAATGAATGAGAAAATAGATGTGGTGAGATTCTACTGATTATCACCAATTGATTTACAATTATAGATTGGGATATAAGCCTAGGGTTGCTTATTAGTTACCTCCCTATAATTTCATGTGAGAATGATATCTACTTATCCTATTAGGGTTTATCCCCAATACCTCAAGAACATGATCATGGATTAGGCATGATCAACTTGTTCTTAATAACTCTACCTCAAGTTCTTAGGGTTTGTGATCATCACTCAATTTATAATGATCAATGTTTGGATTCCTAATGTATCTCTCATTAAATAGGTTTCTCACTTTCATGATCAAGTATTGTCTTGATCAACTAAGGTATAGTACTTCTCTTATAATTCCTTAGGTGGACATGGTCATGGTTGTCTCAATGGATTATATCCCAGGAGAATGTCTGAGATATTCTGTTAAGGTTCTTCTTAAACAATGATGATTTAATCATCGGGACATATGGATAGTTCTCTCTCATTTGGGAAGGACTTTAATACTAACCTGAGGTTAGGCTCCATAGAGATTGATGTGATCATAAATATCTATGTTTAACATAATTGGTTTCTCTCTCTAGGGATTGTTTTGATTAACATCCTAGGGTTTCTCTTAAGGATGATGATTTAAATGCATGGATGTATATCCAAGGTTTAGCTCAAGTTTTATTATTGCTTCTTTAATAATTATAATAGAACTCTCACTTCTCTAGGTTTAATGTATAACTATTTGGAATAGAGAAGAATTATATTTCTGGACTGGATCCCCTTGTTATGTTTCCAAGACTAGAGTAGAATGTATACCATGAGGTTCATGGTAGGATCAAGGATTTGTTTAAGACATGGAAAAGATAAGTGAAGAATGGTTTCTCCATTTATTGTTACTTGATTTCCAATTGAATGAATGTTCATATGTTATGGCAAGGAATATCATGTTATAATCTTTTATAAGATCCAGCAATTGATCATTAAGTAAAAGTTTGTTGTGTTGATTATTAGTTCTATTTGATCTAACCCCTTAGATCAAATCATCTCTACCCAAAACAAGGTTTTATCAAAGTCACATTGAGGTTTATAGCGCTTGACTTGATGAGCTACTTCAATTCCACCAAGGTCAAGTGAAACTTCGATTCATTGTGACTGTTTTACTTTAAAGCGCGAAAATTCCCCAGATTTTCTATGCATGAATGCAATGCACACATCTGTTTCCTCTATTTCTGTAACCCCATTACCTGGGATATTACAGCGTATAATATGCATACTCGTAGTCTTCATAGCCGCCGCCGTTGTACTGGTAGTCGTCGCCTTCTAAGTTGCCGCCGTCGTCGTCGCTGCTGTCGTCGCTGTCGTCGGGCGGCGCTCGTGGCTCGAACCGAGGGTAGCGCAGGCGGGGGATATCGCCGGCCGTGATGTAGTCCATGACGCTCGCGGAGTCCGGCCGTACCACCATAGCCGACGGCCGGCCTCGTGGAAGTTCCCGGGAGGCGGACCGTCCTCCTCATACCCGGCGAGCGCCCTCTCACGCCGATTGATGAAGAAGGCGTCCCAAGTATGCTGGTTATCGGGATGCCGGCGGGGATTCATCCGCTGCTCCGGCGTGAGGTCGAGGTAGTAGTGGTTCGTGATGGCTGCCCGGCGCGCGGTACCTTGAGGGAGGGAGGGACCGGCACACCGCCGGCGCTTAGGCTCCAGCCGGCGGGGACGCGGTAGCCCGGTGGGCAAGGGTAGTTCGAGGCGCAAAGCTCCTCCACCTGCTGGTAGGTTAGAGTGGGTGCAGTGGAAGCCATGAGAGAGTGATGAGAGATTGTAGAGATGTGATAATGCTGGCCAAGCCGGGCTACATATATGTAGTGAGAAATGGCAGGAAAAATGTGAGCTCGGAAGACGAGGAGGCGGGAAGAAAGAGGCGGGAAGAAAGAGGCGGGAAAAAATTGGCGGGAAAAATGGGAGCGGGAAGACGAGGAGGCGGGAAGAAAGTGGCGGGAAGAAAGAGGCGGGAAGACAGGAGGCGGGAAGAAAGTGGCGGGAAGAAAGTGGCGGGAAGAAAGTGGCGGGAAGAAAGAGGCGGGAAGACAGGAGGCGGGAAGAAAGTGGCGGGAAGAAAGTGGCGGGAAGAGGGGGTGGAAGCGGTGGCTACACGTCGCACGGGAAAAAAAATATGTAGTGAGAAATGGCGGGAAGATTTTTAATTGAATTAGTTTTATTTTTATGATTTTTCTGATATATTATTTGTATTTTTAAGATTTTTAAATGAATTAGTTTTATTTTTCTGAATTTATTGATATATTATTTGTATTTTTAAGATTTTGAATTGAATTAGTTTTATTTTTCTGAATTTATTGATATATTATTTGTATTTTTAAGATTTTGAATTGAATTAGTTTTATTTTTCTTTATTTTTTGATATATTTTTTGTATTTTTAAGATTTTGAATCGAATTAGTTTTATTTTCTGAATTTTTTGATATATTATTTGTATTTTTAAGATTTTGAATTGAATTAGTTTTATTTTTCTTTATTTTTTGATATATTATTTGTATTTTTAACATTTTCAAAAAGAAAAGCATTTTGAAAAATGCCTTTAGTCGCGGTTGACCTCCCAAACCGCGACTAAAGGTATTTTCCGCGGGAAACGAAATTGGGGCGAAAAATAGCCTTTGGTCGCGGTTGGTGTGGCCAAACGCGACTAAAGGGTGACCTTTAGTCGCGGTTGGCCACACCAACCGCGACCAAAGGTCCCTCCCTATAAATACGCGCGGGCGCGCGCGGGCGAGTCACTTCTTCTTCCTCGACTCGAACCGCCAGGCTGCTGCGCGCTCCGTCGATCTGACCGCCGAACCGCCGCCCTCGTCCTCGCCGACCACCGCGCGCCCTCGTCCTCGCCGACCGCCGCCCTCGTCGCCGCCGTCGGCCGCAACCTCCTCTTCTTCCCGCGCCCGCCCGTATGTCGTCGACGTCGTCTCTCCGCCGCGCGCCGAACCCGGCCGGCCCGGCCTCCGCCGCCGAACCACACACCGCGCGCGTCGCCGTGTCCGCGCGCCAGTGTCGTCGCCGGCCACTGCGCCGCGCCGCCGCCGGCCAGACCTCCTTCGCGCGCGCGCCGCCGCCGGCCAGACCTCCTGCGCGCGCGCGCCGCCGTTACAGAGAGAGGAGCGCCCCTGGCCGGCGCTTCCTCTCTCTTTTTTTTTGATTTTTTTAACTTAAAAATTAAAACTTCAAATTTGTAACTTACAAATTGTAACTGAAATGAAAAATAGTTTTAAGTAATTTGTAACTTCAAATTTTTATTTAACTTACAAATTGTAACTTTAAATGAAAAATAGTTTTAAGTAACTTAATTAAACTTAAATTAACTCTAATTAAAAATATAATAGTTCTAAATAGTAATTAAATTAAATTTTAATTAACTTGAATTAAAATAGTGTGCTAAGTATATTGCAACTTAAAAAACAACTTATAATAAATTTAAGTACTTGTATAAGTAGGGCACCGACTCCGCGTGTATACGGAGGGGGCGGCGAGGGAGCGGCGTGTGCCGCCGCCTCGCCGCCCCTCCGTATACGCGCGGGTTTTTTTTTGCTTTTTTACGAGAGAGAGGATCGGAGGGGCGGCGAGGGAGGCCTCTATGTGTTGTCCTCGGCACCGCCACCGCCCTTTCGCCACCGCCACCGCCCTCTCTCCTTTTGCCACCGCCCTTTCTCCACCTCCACCGCCCCCCTTCTTCACTTAATTACTTAGTTTTTACTACATGTTTTCAGGACTGACATATGGCGGACGATAGAGCTGACCCGATTCTGGACAACTATGATCTGGACGCTGAAGACCATATGTTCGGCATCATAAACGGCGATATTCCATATGTGCCGACCGAACAAGATGAAGAGGATATTTCTTCTTATCTGAATCTTGACGGTCAAGACGAAGGCCGTCAGCAAGATGATGGGGAAGGAACGTCGATAAACGACGATCTTGAATTGCAAGTAGCAACCAACTCCGGCGCCGAGGTATATATATATACATTTTGGCTTTGGTGATACAAACTTACTGATTTGAATAAATATGTGTGTAGTAACACGCGCGACTCTCTTTCTTATTTTAGCCCTCGGCCGGATCGTCGAAAAAATCGAGTACGTCGTCGTCAAAGCGTGGCGCAACCAAGATGCTCAAACAAGGAGAAACGTATACCATCGAGGTTGTCGACTGTGCAACCGGCAGGCCGCTGGAGCCCAAGAAGCACGCCACCAAGTTTATCAACCAATGCGGAGCCGTTGTTAGAGACAACGTCTCGATCACCCTCCAGGAGTGGCATGAGCCAAAGAAGGCACGTCTTGGTTTCACTTTTGTCGACAAGAGAACTAAGAAGGATTGCTTTAAAAAGCTTATGGAACATTTCATCCTACCTCCGGAATACCACAAATTTGATGAGGAGGGTAACAAGATTGAGGAAAACAAGAAGAAGAGGAAGCTAATCAAACGAGTTCGCTCTTGGTAAGATGGCCGATACATTCGGAAATTCAAGCAAAATCTAGCCCGTGACTATGTCAACCAGAACAAGACTCCGGATTTCAAAGGACAATATGAGAGACTTCAACATGATTGGCCAGATTTTGTGAAGCGAAGAAATCGGAGCATTTCATTGAAATATCGAAAAAAAATAAGGAAAATGCGGCTAAGAAGGAGTACAATCATATTATGGGGCCAGGAGGGTATCGCTTTTGGGAGCCTAAGTGGGAGAAGATGGAGAACGAGCTGAGGACGCGAGGAATCCGTCCAGGTACGGAGGGATGGGACCCAAGGGCCAAAAGCTGGTGGTACGGGCATGGGGGATCGCTGAACCCGGAGACAGGGGAGTGTGTTTACCGGGGCAAAATAATTAAACCCACCGAAAAGCTTATTGAGGCAATGAGGGATGCTCAAGAGGGGAAGATCAAGTTCAACGGAGAGAACGACGCGCTGACAAGAGCCCTCGGGAATCCCGAACACGGAGGACGTGTACGAGGCATGTCCGGGGACATTCCGTGGAAAGTAGGGTTCTCCCGAACGATGACCCGTACGCTTACGTAAGCCGTAAGAGAAAGATGGATCGGGATGCGGATGTTATGGCGAAGTTGGTATCGGAAGTCGATACGATGAAGAAAACCTTGAATATACTAGTACAAGAAAGATCGGCAGCTGGGGCGAATGAAGATCATCCAGCGGATCTCGGAAGCCGGCCGCGGATAAGAAGCGAGCGTGGCTTCCACGGAGAACCCGCCGGCTACTGATAATGCAACGGCGGTCGAAATTACTGCACCGGAGCCTCCTCGCTACCCCGTGGACGATGTAAAGGAGATGAAAGAATGTCATCTGCATTATCCAATGGGGAACATGTCCATGAAGGTAGCCATCGGCAGTGCTTTGCCATGTGAGCCTGGAGCACTCCACCACAACAACCCCATTCCAGATGGCTATGCTCGTGTCACGGTGGAGGAAATACTCCAAGGGTTTGAGGTACTGGAGATTGACATTGCTACACCCGAAGGGGAGAGAAGACTTGGAGGTGTCAAGCGCCAGTTCATTCTATGGAAAAAGAAGTTTATCAAGTTTCCAGACGAGGCGCCAACAAGTCCACCCCCCTACGGTGGTGGTGGTGGCGGCGGTGGCGGTGGTGGTGGTGGTGCTTCACCTACACCTCCTTCACGAGGGCCGACGCCGCCCCCCAATTCACCTCCGGCGGGTAAGCAGCCGCCGCCCCCTAGTCCGCCCCGGGCGGGTAAGCAGACGCCGCCCCCAATCCACCTCCGGCGAAGAAGCAGAAGCGGCGAGTCCCGGATTATTAACCCGGACCCTTACGTACCTAAGAAAACAAAGGTACCGGAGGTATCACTGAAGCCTCTCCCCACGAGGCCTTGGGAAAGTAGTGCCGAGGAAGTCGAGGCGGGCGCGGCTGCTGATTTACAGAAATGGAAGGCGAGCTGCAAGAAGAAAATAGAGGGCGAGCCCAAGCCAGTATTTTCTGATGAGCAAAAGAAGTGGGCTAAGTCATTTTTGAACACACCGTCCCAAGACGCAAAGAATCTGCTCGACGACTATGCACGTGAACTTCGTAGGCAAGCACTCGCGTTCAAGAGGAACCAAGATTTGGCGGAGAAGCGAGGAGAAGAAAGCCTTGGAGGAGGCCGAGAAAAAATTAGAAAGGGGGAAAGAAGTTGCCCAGCTCGGGGAACAAAGTAAACAATCGATCGCCCCGCTCATAGTGCAAGCCGCCGGTCCGGATGCCCCCGATATCATAGCAGCTGCGGCAGCGACATGGATTGACCGTAACGAGTGCCGGAGAACAAGCGGCCGACTTAGGTATCACTCTTCGTGCACCTGTTAGGCCTTGATGAGGCGCCAATGAAGGACGTAGTATTTACATATGTGAAGAATGGCCCTCTCGTCGAGCCTGCGCAGGAAGAGGATCTACCTCGACAAATGAAAGGTCTGCTAAATTGGTACAAGAGTTACATAAAACTTAAAAACGCCAAAGACTATATTTATGCGGAAGTTAGTGACAAGGGATTAACTTGTCAATGCCTATGGATTATAGGCTAGGGTTTAGTTAGAAGTAGAGGGCAAGTAGATCTCGAAGGTTTCAGCCGAAAAGTACTCGACGAATATGAAAACTAGGGTTTGCAGACAATGATTCGATGATCTTCTCGTCCCTCGACCCCCCTTTATATAGGTGGAGCCGAGGGATTCGTGCTATACAAGGATTACATAGTCCGGGACGGTTTCTAACTCATCCCGCCAGATTACAAATAACCTATTACAACTCTATCTTTTCCTTAAATACATCTTGGGCTCTCGAGTCTTCTTATTCTTCGGGTAGTGGGCCTTCAATAAACCCCGGGTACTATATTAGGCAGGCCCATTTGGGATGCCTATATCAGTAGCCCCCGAGATTTTGCTTGAATCATAGAGTCAGGGAAAATCTCTACTGTTTATTTTTACTCGAAAGCTCTAACTTTCATACTTTTTCTCACAAAATTCTATATTGTACAGGGATATTGGTAGTTGGGGCTAGTTCATCTGACGGATCGGGTACTAGTTAACTGCTCTAGTGGCAATCCGCAAAAACCTACTTCAAAATCACGTCCCCGGACATGATTTCGGGATACTCGGTGTAAACTTCGACGGGCGCCGCTTAAGGTCTTACCATTCTGTCGAGTCCCGGTTAAATTTATCGAGTACCTAACGCGTCCGTCAGGATTTTTCTTCGTATCTGTTGATACGGATAAAAGTAGCAGAGCGCAGTCTTCGGCGATGCCACGCCCAGCAGAATAGGTCCGGGGTCTTACCTTCGCAATTTTGCGGCATTCAGAAATTGATCGCAACTTCGGCGTTCTGAGAATATATTGTCGAGTGCTTTTCCGGCTGCTGGAATGGCACATTTTATTGAGTCAAATATGACTTATATTGCTTTCCCGATGGGAGTATATGGAGAGTTAATGATAACTCGAAATATATTCTCTTGCTTGTTCTATTTTTCCTTTGTCAATTTCATCGGGCACGCGAACAGCGTTCCCGATGGGAGTAGCCCCGAGGCTACAGCCAAGAACTTGTGCTTGGTTGTAGGCTCAACATTTTAGTCCACCTTGTCACTATATTGCCATTATCTCTTGATATTCTTTCCTCCTTCTTCTCTCTTTCTTTTTGTTTTTCCTTTTTTTATCGGATGCGCGAACAGCGCTCCTGATGGGAGTAGCCCCCGAGGCTACAGCCAAGAACTTGTGCTTGACTGTAGACTCAACATTTTCTATTTTTGCCATTGTCGAAATTTTTCTTTTTGCAAAGTAGCCCCCGAGCATTTGGGCAAAAACTTGTTTCTGACCAAAAGCTCCCGATGCATTCAAATAACTTATCCTGTCGCCATTCTCCTTTAACTTGTCGACATACTTTCCCTTGTCAAATTTTCTTCAACTCTATCACTCGGTCGATATTTTCCTGCTTTGTGGGTCCGTCGTTCCCACCATGTTGACACGTCGTGCAAGTGGGGGACACACGTCCTCCGCTTTTCTGGTGCTCGTGCGGTAACGCTTGTCCCGAGTAAAAATACTTTTTGCCCTTGTAACCGGAAGATCAATTCTCACCACACGATTTCCTCATCCAACGGTACACTCGCTTCACCCAATTCTTATATAAACCTGTCTTCAACCTCCGTTCATCCCCTCGCTTGCGCCGCTCACTGTTCCTCTTCGCAAATCTTCCTCCGCGCCCAATCTTCGCCGATTTCCCGCTCTCGCATACATTGCTCAACCCGCTTCCGTGGATGCCGCCGCGTGCGCGTTTGACCCGCCACAGCACTCCAGAGTCCGCGATGGCCGCTGAAGATTTTGAGTGGGAGAGATCCAAGATCTCCAACCAAGACTCCAACCTGATGAAAAGGCTTGGCCTGATGAAGAAGGAAGGCGCCATCCGCTTTCCCAGTGAAGAAAGCTATCCCAAGCCTCCAATGGAGTATCGGGTTAGTTTCGTTGATCATCTTATCCGCGGCCTCTCTACCCCAATCCATGATTTCCTCCGCGGTCTTCTCTTTGTCTATGGGATTCAACCGCATCATCCGACCCCCAATTCCATCCTTCACATTTCTATTTTTATCACCCTTTGCGAATGCTTTCTTGGAGTTGCTCCTAATTGGGCTCTTTGGAAACGCATCTTCTGCCTCCGCCGCAATGGCTCCCACAACGTCACTTATAACATAGGTGGCGTTGTTATCTGTATTCGTACCGATGTCGATTATTTCGACGTCAAGTTTCCTGATTCTGTCCAAGGATGGCGCAAGAAGTGGCTTTACATTCACGAAGAAAGCGCCAACTCCGTTGAGCACAACATAATTCCCTTCGACGGGAGTGCCAAAATTCAACGCCGTTGCTCCTGGGATGCCGAAGCTTCTGAGGAAGAGAAAAAGGCGACAGAGGCGCTCATGTCTCGCATTCGCCAGCTTCAAAATACTCGAGGCGAGGAGCTATCTGGGTGTTCAAATCACTCGCTTACTTCCTTAGGATTAGAGTGCAGCCTCTTCGGTGCTCGCAAAAATCCCCCGTGGACGTACTCGGTGAAAATGACGCCAACCGAATCTCCGGTGACCTTTCCACCAAGGACTTGGAGAAGTTGGTTCGAAGGCTTTCTCGCCCGGGCAAAGATCCAGTTCCTTCTTCTTGTCGTGTGGAACCATACAGCTCCACCAATCCACTCCCCAAGGTATTTTGTCTTTCCGCGTTTTTATCTTGTTGCACCTTTTTTCTTGCATCTCATTGTACTGTCATGTCTTTACTTTTTCTTTGGTTTCTATTTTTTCAGGATCATCCTAGTATAACTTCCCTTCCTCCTCTTCCCCGAGGGTGGAGAGGTCGAAGAAATGACCATCGTTGCCGACGATACTCAAGCTTCTTCCGTTCCCGAAAGTGAAGTTGCGGGTTCTCACAAATCTGCGGCTTCTCATGAGAGAGAGGCTGAGTCCGAGGCCGGTGAGTCGATCGAATCCCTTCCTCCCGCTCGTTTCTCCGAAGAACAAAAGGAAAAGGACCGAAGTCGAGGATTCTGGCATTTCTAAGGCTGAAGAAGTTGTTCCTTCGGATCCGAAGGCAGCTTATGATCCTTATTTTGAGTCCCTCATCAGCTCGTAAGTCAATTTTATCTCTCCTCCTTTTTTGATGTACTCGAAAAGTTTAACTCTGTCTTGCTTTTTATACTGTCGATTTTTGTTTACTAGTGATGAGGAGGAAGTACCAGCCTACCGACGTAGCTCCTCGGACCAAGCACGTCACGTACTGTGCTTGTTTCAGACACGTTAGTTGAAGGAGATGAAACATCGTCTCCCCAACAGAACGTCGTCACTACTACTCCACCGTCAAGCCCCCTTGTCCCTTCGCCAAAAAGGGCAAGGGTTGAAATGGTCGTTGAGCCTCCTCCTCAATTGGGCAGCTCTTCGTCGCAGCTCTTAGATGATGTAAGTTTATCGAGATCTATATTTCCTCTATTTTGCTTTTGCGGACCCTTACTCTTGTAATGCCGAAGTTTTTCCCCTTCTTACTTTTTTCTTTGACAGCCTATGATCAAGGATCTCATCCGCATCGGGTCCCAATTTATTGGGTACCGCGAGTATGCCGACAGAGCCGAAGGTAACGACTGTTGTACTTGCTGTTTTTTCCTTGAATTTTTACTCCTTCGCTTGTCGCTATTTTGAATCTTTCTTCTCTTTCTTTTCCTTTCTCAACGAGAAAAACTTGCGAGAGGCTAACAAACGTGCCGAGACACTTTCTCGGAATCTCGAGAAAAGTGAAACGGCTCGCAAGAAGGCTGAACTTGCCGCTAGCGAAGCCGGAGCTGAAGCCGATGATGCCAAGGCAAAGGCTGCTAGTGTCGAAGAATTGCAGCAAAGGCTCAAAGATGCCGAGTCCGCCTTGCACGAGCAAAAATCTGCACGAGGTTGCACGAGAACAAGGGATCATCAAGCGCTTGAATTCGCAAAGTCGACGCACGCTGAGTAATATCGCTTGTCCCTTCCGTTTTGTTTGTACTTCTTGTTTCTTGGTTTTCGACTAACATTCTGTTTTATATGGCAGCTCAAACCAACCAAGATTTTGATCCGGAGAAATCTGTCAATGACCCTCTCCTTGACGCACTTTCTCTTCTAGAGTCCCATGGACGCGAAATTCGTGAAGGCGCGGCCAATGCTAATGGAGCTTTGTCGGCGTTGTTCCCCTACTTCTTCCCGAAGAAAGAGGAACCTTCGACTTTCCTTGACCTCGCCAAGATGTTCAATACATCGGAGGATCTTGGGCTGAAGATGCGCCATGAAAATATGAAGGTGGCGGTTGAAAATACTCGTTGCTCTAGTTGTCGACAGTCAGCGAGACTCTCGACTCGGACAAAGGTTGGCGACACCGATCTGATAGAACAAGTCGAGGTGGAAGTCACCGATGAAGGCGGCCAAGCCCAATACGAAGAAAATCTTGGCGTATCTCGGGATCCAGCCAACGTCGACTCCTAGTTCGTCAAGGCCGGAGGTCTAGTTGCATGCCTCTGTTTTTCTTTTGCTTCTTTGCTTTTGTCGCCAAAGTAGTCTTTTGGCGACACGTATTTCCCTAGCCCCACTGTAGGGCCCTTGTAATTATTCTCGAGAGATTAATGAAGAACTCTATCTTTGCCTGTTTTTTAATGTTGTTCCGTTTTAAATTTCAGTTGATATTTGATAACTATACTCCAATTCCTACTCCTTCCAATGCTTCGCCTTCTTCCCGCGCGAGAGAACTGGCATCGATACCGCACCTGTCGATGATACCCTGTCGCAAGAATTGAATGATCTTCGACAACAACTTCGATATGCGAAAAAGCAAACACTTGTGATGATGGAGCAGTCTCGTAAATCATCTGAAGCCGAAAAAGTTGCCCTTCAGCAGAGTCCATGAGGCTATGGCTGCTAAGGAGATTGCTGTTTCGAAGTTGGAAAAGCGGTCACTCGAGAAAATTTCATGCTCGAGTTAATGAATGAAGCCAGTGCAGATATGTCGGGTATGTTTGTCTCGTCTTGTGGTATCTTTCATCTTCATGCTATTGTCTCCTAAAGGTTGTCCCTTTGTTGTGTTGATAGGTGCCTTTATTGATGCTGCTGCCGAGGAAGAGAGGGTAAACACTAGGACAAACCTCCTTGTCAATCTTTCCTTGGACCATGGTTCTTTGTTTTGGGCCACTCCGGAGAGGACCCGCCAAATTATCGGATTTCAGGATCGTACCTCTCAAACCCGTGATTTCCTTCACTTCTGTACCAAAACCTTATCTATGGTTTACAACTCCATGTTTCCTCGGAATGTCCCACCAAAAACTCTTCCTGAATTGATGGAGAGATTCAAGGATGCTCGCAGTATCCACGATTTTGTCAAAGCACAACTGGTAGCTGGTGCCAGATTTGCTCTTATCATGCTCCAGATCTGTCACTCAAAGCTTGACCTTGCCCAAGTTGTCGATAGGGTTCATCAAAAGGTAAAACGCCGGAGAGTTGGTGTTGATAGGATTAACACGAAGGTTACACCTATAGCCGAAGAAATGATTGAGGACCTTCTTCGGATGGATGCCGACTTTTTTGCCGATGGCCATTATGCCGACTTTCTTGGTGCTGCTCCTGAGGAGAACAGAGTTACTCTTGACGACATACTGAATCAAGACTAGTTATTTGTTTCTTGTAGAAATTTCTTCTTTGTAGTCCATGACCATATTGGAAAGCAACCATTATATTTCTATGTTTGCCTAGCCCCCGAGTATTTCGGTGACTTTTTCTATATTTGTATATTTGCGAGGTTGTGGACCAAGGCATTTATATATTGAAGGCAAGTGTGAGCCCCCGAGCTTTTATTGAGTACTATTTTGTATTTTTATTGACTCACGAGGTATTTGAATACCAAGGCGAGATTTTTTCTTCTTTTATCGATGAACTATATTGAAATTCGCTCGAACGATGACTTTGGTCGCGTTGACAAAGAAGAAGGTGATATAGCCACTATCTTTATTATATTGCAGCACCGCGAGCCCGCCTCATTAAAAACCTTCTCCGGCCCCACTCGGTGCCCCGAAAAAGGAAAAGAGTGCGTCCGAAAACTCGCGGGCGTTTCATTACATTGAAGTTTTACAAGGACTATATTTCGACTCTAGGCGTAGAACCGCCCGAGTTGCGCCACGTTCCGTGGGTTTGGCTCCTCCACCCCCGTCTTCTTGTCCTTTATCCCGTATGCTCCTCCTCCGATTACTTCCGTGACGATGTAAGGGCCGAGCCACGGTGACTCGAGTTTTTCATGACTTTTCTGCGTGAGCCGAAGAACTAGGTCGCCCACCTGAAAAGATCTTGGCCGCAAACGTCGACTGTGGTAATTCTTCAAGTCCTGTTGATATTTGGTTACTCGAGACAATACTTCGTCTCGAGCTTCATCAAGTGCATCCACATCATCTTCTAATGCTTTCCTCGACGTTTCTTCGTCATACTCCGCGACACGTGGAGAGTTGTGCTCTATCTCGATTGGTAGTACCGCTTCGCTCCATGTACCGTAAAGAACGGAGTTTCTGTGTCGCTGTATTTGGAGTTGTTCGGATGCTCCACAACACACTTGGTAGTTCTTCAGGCCAGGTATGTCGAGCTTTTTCTAGTGGTCCTAGCAAGCGCTTCTTGATGCCATTGCAGATGATGCCATTGGCTTTCTCGACTTGCCCATTGGTTTGAGGGTGTGCAACTGATGCAAAGTTCAGCTTGATACCCACCTCTTCGCAATAGTCTTTGAATTCATTGGACGTGAAGTTGCTGCCGTTGTCTGTGACGATGTCTGTGAGGCACTCCAAACCCGAAGACGAGGTCTTTTATGAATTTTACTGCAGATGCTCCGTCTGGTGAATTTATCGGCTTTGCTTCTATCCACTTTGTGAATTTGTCGACAGCTACTAGCATGTATTCCTTTCCTCCCGGCGACGATTTGTGTAACTTGCCAACCATGTCGAGTCCCCATTGTGCAAAGGGCCATGACAAAGGTATTGGTGCTAGCTCTGCTGCCGGAGAGTGAGGTTTTGCGGCAAACCTTTGACACGCGTCGCAAGTTCGTACTATGTCCTTAGCGTCCTCTATTGCTGTCAACCAGTAGAATCCTGCCCGAAAAACCTTGGCTGCGATAGCTCGACTACTTGCGTGGTGGCCACATATTCCTTCATGTACGTCCTTTAGAATTATTCTTCCTTCTTCGGTGTAACGCACCTTTGCAAGACGCCTGAAATACTTCGCTTATATAATTCTCCTTTAACCACCGTGAAAGCTTTGGAGCGTCGGATTACTCGCCTTGCCTCAACTGGATCATCTGGTATTTCTTTCCCGAGGATATATGATATGTATGGCTGCATCCATGGTATCTGTATTACTAGGACCAGGTCCTGCTCTTCTTCTTCTTCCTCTTGCTTCTCCTTGATAGCCCCGAGGGTTTCTTCTCCTTCTTTTTTGATTTTGTCGTCTCGTGGATCTCTCTCGTTATCTCCTCCCAAAATACACCTGGTGGGACTGCAAGGCACTGCGACCCGATGTTTGCAAGAACGTCGGCTTCGTCGTTGCTCAATCTGCTAATATGTTTTACTTCGCATCCATCGAACAATTTCTCAAGCTCATTGTACACCTCCTTGTATGCCATCATGCTATCATTGACTGCGTCACATTGGTTCATAACTTGCTGAGCTACCAACTGTGAGTCGCCAAAGATTTTTAGTCGAGTTGCTCCATCTTCATCCCGTGTATGAGAGCCTCATATTCCGCTTCATTGTTAGATGCGTTAGGGAACGTAATCCGAAGGATGTACTTCAACTTGTCGCCTTCAGGTGATATGAGTACTACTCTCGCGCCAGCCCCCTCAAGCCTCTTGGACCCATCGAAGTTCATAGTCCAGGTTCTCGATAAATCTGGGGTCCTCGTACTTTGTAACTCCATCCACTCCGCGATGAAGTCCGGTAGTATTTGCGACTTTATTGCTTTTCTTTTTTCATACGTGATGTCCCGAGGGGAAAGTTCTATTCCCCAAAGGGAGACACGACCCGTAGCTTCCGGGTTGTTCAAGTATATTTGACAAAGGAGCTTCATTGACCACTATGATCGGGTGTGCCGAAAAATAGTGGCGCAATTTTCGTGCTGTCGTGAACACTCCATATGCTAGCTTTTGGTACTGAGGGTACCTTTGTTTTGAGGGAGACAAGACTTCGCTCACGAAGTATACTGGTCGCTGTACTCCATGGATTTTCCCTTCTTCTTCTCTTTCGACAACTAACACCGAGCTAACCACTTGGGGTGTGGCTGCAATATACAGCAGAGAGGTTCCTTTTCCTTTGGAGCCACCAGGATTGGTGGTGTCGATATTTTTCGCTTCAAATCCTCGAAAGCTCTATCGGCTTCTTCGTTCCATTGGAATTTATCTCCTTGTTTGATCAGCGCATAAAATGGTAACGCTTTTTCTCCTAACTCGGCGACGAATTTGCTCAAAGCTGCGACTCGCCCAGTTAGTTGCTGTATTTCTTTCAACTTTGTTGGCTTCCTCATTGTTACTATGGCTTGTATTTTGTCGGGATTTGCTTCAATCCCTCTTGCTGAAACTAGAAACCCCAGAAGTTCTCCTGCTGGGACGCCAAAAGAACACTTCGTCGGGTTCAGCTTAAGGCAGAATTTGTCGAGGTTGTCAAAAGTTTCTTTGAGATCCTCGATCAGCGTTGTCCCCTTTTTTGATGTGATGACGACATCATCGATGTATACTTGCACGTTTTTCCCGATCTGTGTTGCTAAACATTTCTGCATCATCCTCTGATATGTTGCTCCCGCGTTTTTTAGACCGAAGGGCATTGTCTTGTAGCAAAACACGCCGTACGGTGTAATAAACGCTGTCTTGGCTTCATCATCTTCTTTTAATCTGATCTGGTTATAACCAGAATATGCATCCAAAAAGGAAAGACGTTCACAGCCTGCCGTGGAGTCGATGATTTGATCGATCCTTGGGAGGGGAAAGTGATCCTTAGGGCAATGCTTGTTTAGACACGTGAAGTCGACGCACATGCGAAGGACCTGTCGTGTTTTTCTTCGGCACCATCACCGGGTTAGCTACCCATGTGGCTTCGTAGATATCTCTCTCGATAAAACCAGCTTCCTCTAGTCGATTTATTTCTGATAGCATGGATTTGCGGTTTGGTTCCGAAAACGCCGCAAAGGTTGTCTCGATTGGTTTCGCTGTTGGATCCAAATTTAGGTGGTGCTCGGCAAGTTCCCCGGGTACTCCCGGCATGTCAGCCTGGACACCATGCGAAGATTTTCCAGCTCTCACGGAGGAACTCGACGAGCGCGCTTTCCTATGCGATATCCATGTTGTTTGCAATGGATGTCGTCTTTTTTGGATCCGTCGGGTGAATCCGCACCTCCTTGGAATTTTTCTCTCGTGTTGAAAGTTGATTCCTTGTTTGGCCTTCCGACGTCCGGCGCACGTCGTAATCGAGTCATGCTTTTCGACGCCAAGTATTCCGCTTGCATCCCGAAGGTTTCCGACAATCGATGGAAATCCTTGTCGCACTTATCGACTAAAGCGAAACTCCCTTTGACCGTGATTGGTCCCTTGGGTCCAGGCAATCTCCATAACGAGTATGTATAGTGTGGTACTGCCATAAATCTAGCGTATGCTGGTCGTCCCAACAAAGCGTGGTACTCGTGATGGGAAATCCACGACTTCAAACTCCAGCCTTCTCGATTCTATAATTTTCTCGGGTTCCAAACTGAACGTCGAGGTTGATCTTCCCCAATGGGTAACTTGGTTTTTCTGGTGTGATGCCGTGGAACCTTGTGTCTGTTGGCTTCAGGTTTGCTAAGGATATGTTCATCTTCCTCAATGTATCTGCGTACATGAGGTTTAGGCTGCTGCCGCCATCTATGAATACTCGAGAAACGTCAAATCCTGCGATAACCGCCGGCGCAATGAGTGCTGACCGCCCCTGGTCGAGGAACCTGCTGCGGGTGGTCCGCTATGGTGAAGCCGATGTCTTGTCCCGACCAATTGAGGTACTCAACCGTTGGTGGAGGCATTTTCTCTCGCCATGAACACTGTCGCGATATTACTTTTTGAGCTCTATTGGATGGCCTTCCCTTCGAATCATCGACACCTGCTCCGTTGGAGTTAGGATCAACATAGGGTGGTGGTGCTCGGTGCTGCCGCTATTCCTGAGCTGGTGTTGATTGCCTTCCGTAATCGCGGGAGGTGGCGGTAGATGAATTTCGCTCCTAGGCTCCCGAGGGTTTCTCCGTGCTGCTCGTGCGTGAGCGTTTTCCGCACATCCGAACATTGCTTGGAAATTTCGACAATCTTTCCGCAGGTGTCCCGACTGTCTTTTCCCATTGCTATCGAGGAAAAAATGCATCCGGCACGGTCCGTTCAAGCATTTCTTCGGGAGACATAAAAGGTCGTGGAAACCTTGGCCCACTATTTTGCCTCGTTACGGGAGTCGTCCCTATTATCGCCTCGCTGCTCATTGCTTCTCTCGATAATCATCTCTCGTTGCTTGCTCCTGTATTTGACCGAAATCCTGCCGAAATTTGCCCTGGGGCGTCGTAATTCTGATACTGTCGAGGAAATCGTCGCCTCGTCTGATAATTTCGACTACGGTCCTCCTCGGGCGACCTGTGTCGTTTATTGTGGACAGCGTCTTCTCCGTCTGCCCATCTATTTGCTATCTCCATCAACGCGGATACTGTTTTTGGATTGGTCCTTCCCAAGTCCTCGACAAAATCTCCGCGTCTGATTCCTGCGACAAACGCATCTATTGCTCTCTCATCGATATATTTTCTGCCGAGTTTTTTATGATGTTCCACCTTTGGATGTATTTTCTCATTGACTCATCCGGCTTTTGTCGACACGCCCTCAACTCTTCCAACGATGCAGGCTTCTTGCATGTGGATCTAAAGTTCTTGACGAAAACGTCCTCGAAACTTTCCCGAATTGTCGATAGATCCTGGCGGAAGTTTTTTGATCCAAGATCGAGCGGCTCCACTTAAGTGCACCTGAATACTTTGCATCGCCGTTGCTCTAGTTCCTCCAGTTAGCTTCACCGTCTCGAGGTAATCAATTAACCAGTCCTCCGGGTCTTGCAAGCCGTCGAACTTTTTGAAGTGATCGGGTAACTTGAATCCTGAGGGGACTCGAGTTTTTCGGACTCTTCTCGTGAAGCACGGTAGACCACACATATCCTCGTCATTAAGCTCCGGGACTGCCGATGATCTCTTCTGCTTTGCCTTGCTCTATCGACCCTCGCTTGTGCTCCTATGTCTCTTGCTCCACTTGGTCCTTCCGGAGCTGCCGCCGTTGCTGCCGCAGGTCGTGGACTATTTTGCCTTGCTGCTCCTTCGGGAGGCGTTGCTACGAACGCTGTCCCCATAGCTCCAACTCCTGCCAATGCCATGTTGTATAGTGTTTCCCTTGGATCTCCTGGGGGCGGCTTGGATGCGAGGATGTAAGCTTGTGTCGCCATATATCCAGCTTCTGGTGTCTTAGGGATAATATTTCCTCTTGTATCTATCGTCATAAAGGACATGTCGAGGTTTTAAACCAAGTACTCTCTTTCTGCCTCGGGTATGTGTTGTAGCCTTGATCTTCCTCTGTTCCGAGCCTCCCTGTGGCTATCACCCGAAATTCTAGATTGTCCACTTAGATCTGCCCTTCTCCCCGCTGGATGCGTAAGCTGCCTCCTTTCTCCTGTTTAGCTCAGCTGTTTGTTTTTCTATTTCTCGGGCAGTTCGTGCGAGCATATATTGATAAGCTTGCAGTTCTTGAGCTGTAGCTGTTGTCGTCATTGGTTCTCGAACCATCTATGGCTTTTGCCGCTCTATCCCGAGCTGCCTCGTGGAAGTTGAACTCGACGCGTGGTGTGGGCCCGACGTATTTAGTGCCCATACCTCTCCTTAGATCCGAGGGATCGACAAAAGGATTTCCCAATTGATCGAAAGCCTCCGATGTTTCCTCTTGATCTTCGATAGCATAAATCTGATGATATTTTGTACTCAGATCTATGTTGGGTTCGGTGACATCATTGTTGAGATTGATGAAGACCTTGCCCACCGTGAGAGATTTGTCGATGAAGTTGTAACCGTCGACATCGCTTGAGCCATCGCTTATATATGAGTCCGCGGATGACCCGCACGATGCGTTGTCTGAAGATTTTGGCGAGTTTCTCTCTCGCTCCGGTGCTGACGTAGCGTGTTGCCGAAGTTTCTTCTTCCGACTCGCTTGATGATGCATAGCTTGAAAATTCAGAATCGACCGCCGACGATCCCGACGAAATCGGAATTTCGACACGATACGATCCTTCTTTCTTGACGCGAAAGTGGAACCTTCCGAACGTCATCTCCAAGGGCTCCGCCGTATACGCATATGCATCCAAACGGGAGGGTGGGTGAGGAACAAAATCAACAGACCAGTAGCGATCCGTTTACCTCGATCCATAGTGTTGCTCCCGGTTGACGATGTCGAAGATCTTGAACGTGCCATCGAGATCGGATCCTTACGCCTCTAATTCCCACAGACGGCGCCAATTGACAAGGGATTAACTTGTCAATGCCTATGGATTATAGGCTAGGGTTTAGTTAGAAGTAGAGGGCAAGTAGATCTCGAAGGTTTCAGCCGAAAAGTACTCGACGAATATGAAAACTAGGGTTTGCGTACAATGATTCGATGATCTTCTCGTCCCTCGACCCCCCCTTTATATAGGTGGAGCCGAGGGATTCGTGCTATACAAGGATTACATAGTCCGGGACGGTTTCTAACTCATCCCGCCAGATTACAAATAACACTTCCTATTACAACTCTATCTTTTCCTTAAATACATCTTGGGCTCTCGAGTCTTCTTATTCTTCGGGTAGTGGGCCTTCAATAAACCCCGGGTACTATATTAGGCAGGCCCATTTGGGATGCCTATATCAGTTAGAGCTGAGCATCACTTCAAACATTACTATATCGCGGTTCATCAGAGTGAATTGTTCCAGCTGTTCAATCTGCGCGACCTCGACAAATCTATCATCAGTTGCTATGTTCTGTAAGTGATTTGTTAATTTCTACCCCATCTCGTTCATTGCCTGCACTATATATTGTCCTAACTATCTTGTTGTGTACGCTATTATGCAGAATGAAGAAGCGGGATATGCAAATAAGGAACATCCATGATGTTGGGTTCATTGACCCATACATCGTTAATTCATATGTGTTAGAACACCACCCCGCCGACGTGGAGGAAGATCTCGTGGCGGTTTCTTAGAAAACAGGAACTCAAAAGTGATATTCTATTTCCTTACCATTTTGGGTGAGTGTTTCTGTCTTGAGCACATTCTCTTTTGTTTACTCCATGCATGGTATGTGGCTAATCGATGAGTTATATATGCATGATTGTGCATGTATCGTGTCCGTGGGTTCCACTGGATTCCGATGGTAATTCAATTTCACACCTCCACAGTTCTCGTCCACGACTCTCCGAATATGGATGCGGCGCTTTGGGCCGACATGAGAAAAATGATGCAAAAGTAATTGTTTTCATTCATTTGCGCTCTATATCGATCGGCCTATTTCGTTCATCATTTCCTAATATCAAGTAACTAATTAATAACTCTCTTGTTCATTTAATTTTCTTTGCCTCGTAGGGTTTGGAGACGGTTCGTAGATCAAAAGGTCGGTGAATTCAAAAAAGAGCTACATTTTAAAAGGGCAGTGCGGACGACTGGTGATATTCAGCCACCGGGGACCAATCTATGTGGATACTATGTTTGTGAGAGGATCCGGAGATACACCAATGAGCGGGACCGATCGGATGAGCTCAACATCAAGAGGAATAACCTCCGGAAGACGCTTAGTCCGAAGCTCGCTTCCGACCACTTCGGGAGGAACTAGGCTGGATGGTTCGCGAGGGAAGTCATCGATCCTACAGGACAACACTACGTAGAGGACGTAGAACTATACATGCATTAAATTATGTATGGAAACTTGTTCAAACTTGTATATGGTCATCCGATGATATTGAATATATATTGTATATTCCTCTTGAATTCTTTTTGGTTCTAATTTCAAATTTGTTTGAAATTGTACATTCATATGCATGCATGTATGTAGTATCGTAGAATATGTGAAACGTACTCCTTCAAAATTACAAATAAAGCACAAAAGAAATAAAACAATACAAATTAAACAGAAAACAGGTTTAGGGGGGGCCTAAAACCCTAAACCTGCGGCGGCCTTTAGTCGCGGTCGGCCAGAAGAACCGCGACTAAAGGGCCTCCGCCCCGACGGTCGCCTGGCGCCCACGTGGAGGAGCCTTTAGTCGCGGTTCGTAAGGAACCGCGACTAAACAGGGGGGCCTTTAGTCGCGCTTAATTGGTCGCGGTTGCGCAACCGCGACCAATGGCAGTTGCGCACCGCGACTGATGGCCTTTTTTCTACCAGTGATGGTAACATAGCTAGTTACCACCTCACTCTCTTTCTTTATTTATTCGCATGCCATGTCATCAAAATGCCTTGAGATGTGTGATGTTACTATCTATGTTACTCCCACTATGAGCAGTCTCACAAAGTGCCTAGGAGCACGTGCTAGAGTTGGCTCTTGCATGAGAGCCCACTCCTCTTCTCTCTCCTCCTCTCTCTCCTCCAACTAAGCATGAAAATATTATTTTAACCCTTATAGCCAGCTGACTATGACTTATTATACTTGCTGTGAGAGGATTCCCCGCTAGCAATCCAGTTTCTCCAGAAGCACGAAAAGCTCAGTGATTGGCGAAACATCTGTGGCATGGAAGACTGCCGCTTGCCGTGCGTGCGCAGGTGCTCGACGCTCGAGTGAGTGCGCACCGCACCTGGATGGACCAACCCGCGGGTGACCCACCGGAAGTAGAATAGGTCCGGTCAGCAGGCGACGTGTCAGGCCGAGGTAAATGGCGGCACGCGCGCGCCACCGGCCCATTCAGATTGGCAGTGCGCCGGCCGCCGTGCAGGATCGAGCTACGAGCCTACGACCGACGCCACCATGCATGGGCGGGTTCGCTGCTTAGCTTAGTGTCGTTGTCTAACCACTGATAAGCGAAGGTTGGAATTGAATGATCGGTACAGCCGATCGAACTGTTTGTTGCTCGGCGCAATCATGGACGCAAGGGTCTTCAGCACGGGGTTTTTGGAGGTTGGTGGCCGTGGGGCGGTGCGAGTGGGGGTGGCGAAGTCGGCGTCGGCCGAGAGGACGACCGAGCAAACAACACCGTACGCCGAAAGCGGCCTGGATCAGGTGGACCAAGAGGCGCCATCTGGTGTGTCCCTTCCCTTTGCGCGTACTACTCCACTAAAGCTTATCGGAAACATCAGTAAGCATCGACTGTGCACTGTAGCTGTAAGAACGACTAGCATCCTAAGGGCATGTTTAATGGGAGGCGCTTCTTTAGAGCAAGTACAATAGAGTCCAGTCAGCTAACTAATATTAAATAATATATTTTAGATGAGTTGGAGGAGAGAGAAGAGGAGAGAGAAGGAAGATGGGCTACTATGTAATAGCCAGCTCTTGCACGTGCTCCTAGGCACCTTGTGAGAGTGAAAGGTGGACCATATATTAGTAAAGTACTACTCCCTCCGTACCAAGGCTTAGGGCGTATATTTTTGGGCTCGTCGATTAAGGCTAATGGCGCCTGGGAACTTCTGGTCAAATTTGCCCCTGCGAAATCTCTCATAATTTGCATGCTTCCGGGAATAACTGCTCTCACCCCGCATGCTACTGCCTTTCCTTGCTCCCCGCATTAACTATCGCATGAGCTGTTGAAGCATGCAAAGCCAATTAAGTTGCATGCAACGGTTAGGCTATTGGCTGAATTATTTCGTGGGTGCATGCCTAGCTACATCGACCGAAGGCGCAGCGCTTTTTAGGCGGAAGGCGAGGGAAATCAGGAGAGTAAAGGAGATCCGGTTTAATTGCAGCGCAAATAAAGAGGACAAAACCAACGCATCCAAGGGGTATTCTAGGAAGATTATGGCTACTTTCGCACCCGCGCCTTAAGCTGTGATGAAAAATCACAAAAAAATTTACGCCTTAATCTATGGGATGGAGGGAGTACATTCTTATAGCCAACTATTGTACATGTTAGTTATATGATGACTACAAATGATATGACATCTTGTTATTACCAACAGTTGGCTATACTATTGGAATTGCTCTTAGGCGCTTGAGCATTAAAAAGTCCGGCAATTAATTCTACCGTCTACCCAACAGATTAGAGCTCCAATGCATGCCTTAGTTTCAGGCGCTTATTCTTCAACGGACTTGGCCCGATTTTTGTGCTGTATAAGCCTAAAACTAGCCTAAACTAGCGAAGCGTCCGGCGCAAGGTTTGGCATCGACCCCAGTAAATAAGTGTCTGTCAACCGGGATTATACAAGACAACTGCCGATCGGCCGGGGCTAAAATCCTAGCGCCTGTGAATAAGCGTCTGCATTGTAGATGCCCTAAGGCATCTCAACGGGGGACGCAAAATGGACGCTTAAATTATTCGTTTGCGTCCGTTTACGTTGGTCGAAAGAGTCGAAATTGATCGCCTATCTGTTTGCGCCGGGGGCTGTCCCAGCGGCACGGCAAATTTTTTTTTGGTTCGCATTGCCTACTCCTCATCGTCATCGTCGTCGAGCACGACGAAATACAGTATCTGCCATAACCAGTTGGCAATTGGCGGAACATATGCCGCTGTCACCGGGGGTAGAGAAGGTAGAGGTGGAGTAGGAGCAGCCCACGGGTTGAATGCCGGTGGAGGAGGTGGAGCACCCTAGGGGCTAAACGACGGATGTGGAGGCGGTGGCGGGTGCGGGACCGAGTTCTGCAGCGCCTGTTGTAGGGCCTCTTCCTCCGTGAGGCTAGACGGCATGATGTCGGTGGCGTACAGGGGAGCGCCGGCTGCACCGGCCGGTCCACCTCCGAGAGGAGGACACATGGCCTCTCGGTCTCCTCGCCGGTCATCATCGGCGGGAAGTTGAACTTCCGGCCCTTCGCCATGGCCGCCTGCCAGTCATGGAAGACACAGGCGACATAGTCGTCTCAGTCGTCCTTGGCCTCCTTGTTGTGGTAGGCCAGCGCGTCGGGGTCGGCGTCCCGTAGAGGCGCCGGTGGCTACCGTGTTCGACGACCACTAGTAGGAAAACCCTTATAGGCAGAGCTTAGTTCTGTGGGCGGCTGTGGCACACCACTGAAAATGCGCCACAGAATGTTATTTTGTGGCGCACCAGAAATAGCTTAATTTTGTGGCGCACTGCTGAACATTGCGCCACAGAAATTGTATGGGGCACACATCCTGCCACCACTAATTATTAGTGTAGGTATTTCTGTGGAGCACATGGCGTGCTGCGCCACAGAAATAACTCTTTCTGTGGCGCACGTGCTTCGGTGCGCCACAGAAGTAGTTGATTCTGTGGCGCACTTGCTCGGGTGCGCCACAGAATTAAGGTAACTTATATCATCTCGCCCGTGTGCCCTCCCCCGCCTGTTCACCTCTCCCCTCTCCCCTCTCCCCTCCCCTCTCCCCTCTCCCCTCCCCTCTCCCCTCTCCCCTCTCCTCCGATCCGCCGCGCGCCGCCATGGTCATCGCCATCGCCGTCGCCGCCGCCTTCCTCCGCGAGGGCCGCATGCCGCCACGGTCCTCCCATCCCCGCCACCTGCAGCACAAGCTGCCGCTACGGCGAGGAGGGGCCACCGCGAGGAGGGGTTGCCGTCGCGTGAAGGTGGAGGAGCCGCCGCGTCCTCCTCCTCCTCCACCGCTGCCGTCGTCGTCAACCTCCTCCTCCACCCCTGTCGTCGGTGAACTCTCTCCCCTCCCCTCCCTCTTCCTCTCCCGCGCGAGCACAAAGTGCTCGACGAAATGCTCGCGCTTCTAGGTTGTGATGCTGCTGCTCTGGATGCATTGCTGTTGCTCTGGATGCATTGATGTTGTTGCTCTGGATGCATTGCTGCTAGTTTCTTTGATTCAGTGATGCTGCTCATGTGCGATATCTGAATAAATTACTTTGTTGCTCGCATATGGATAGTTTCATTTGGAGTGACATGCTATATTGGCTCTATATATATCTGCTCCAAAGGTTCCATTTGGAGCCTGGATTGCTAGTGGTTAGTATATTGTTATGCTGCTAATCCTTGTTGTTGCTTGTCTTAAGCAATAGAAATTGTCTATGCCTCTCTGTACTTGCTTACCATTAACTGGTGAGCTAGTGATGCTTATTGGAGTGTTCTATATCAGTGACACTTCTATGCTGCTACTACATATTGGTGTTGGTTATTGTCAACTTATATCACTTGCTATGCCTGTGTGGCTTACTGGATCATATGTACCTGTTGTTTGTGGAGGTTTACTTCCACTTTTTATTGATGAACCATGTGATGGTAATGATTCAATTTAATTCAATGATGTTAATTTGATTTCCATCCTTTGTTGGAAATAAATCCATGTCTGAACCTGTACAAGGTAATGAAGACTTGCTCACTTGGTATTGCTTGCTAGTTGGACATTTGGTTGGTTTTGATGCTACTGGTTCATTTAAATGCATGAAATGCTACTATGGTATGCTACTGTGGTATCCTTGTGAAGAAAATGATGGATTCTTGTGAGCTTATGGTATGCTACTATGCTACTCGTGGTATCCTTGTGAAGATTTACTTGATGGATTCTTGTGAGCTTATGGTATGCTACTATGCTTATAATGCTCTGATTAGTGGGGATGCTTACTGGATCATGTGCATATAGTTCCCTAAAAAGAAAGAATGCTCCCTGGCCAGATGCTTGATGTCTTGGCTCAGCCAATGATGCAAAGGCTGAGGCAAAAACTTGGATAAGAACATATACTAAAATGTGTGATTTAAATGGAATGCTTATGATGGTATACTAAAATAGAGATATTCACATTAGGGAATCATGTAAATGAATGCCACTCGTGGTATCCTTTTCTTGTTGGCTTTGATGAAAATAGAGATATCCACGGTAGGGGATCATGTAAATGAATGCCACCGTGGTATCCTTTGAAGAAAAAGGACTCGTTTCGATGGTTTTAAAAGGCTAGGTGGTGCTAGGTGATTCAGTTGGCTACCAAGACTTGTCTCATCCGGTTAGCTGGGATATGCTATGTGTTGTTGCTTGTTTAGGCATATCTATCACTTACTGGATTTACTGGTTCTTGATTGGCCTCTCTTTTGCCAGCATCACTTGGTCTATATACCAAGTGATGAATAATCCCTTTTGGAGCATCTGCTCCATGTATGCTATGTGTGTTTGAGCATCTTGACTTATGTCACCATGGTTGCTGGTTTGTTGGTGTTTTTGTACTTGCCGATGATTAGATGGTTGGTCGATCACTCGTACACTCGGGGGTGGAGCAAGTGAGCCTGGTGTGATGGCACAAATATCAATATTTTATGCATCCTACCTGGCCTCACTTACTCCATCCCTGGATGTTAATATTTGTTTCGACCAACAAAGTATGAGGCATTCCATTTAGTTCATACTAGCTACTTCTTAATTGCATTGGCCTTTCTTCCATTTTAGTGCCGATGATTAAATTCTTTGGTCACTTGTACACTCTGGGGTGGGGCCTGATGCGTGTAGTTGACACGTCCGTTGGGAACCCCAAGAGGAAGGTGTGATGCGCACAGCAGCAAGTTTCCCTCAGTAAGAAACCAAGGTTTAATCGAACCAGTAGGATTCAAGAAGCACGTTGAAGGTTGATGGCGGCGGATGTAGTGCGGCGCAACACCAGGGATTCCGGCGCCAATGTGGAACCTGCACAACACAACCAAAGTACTTTGCCCCAACGAAACAAGTGAGGTTATCAATCTCACCGGCTTGTCGTAACAAAGGATTAGATGTATAGTGTGGATGATGATTGTTTGCAGAAAACAATAGAACAAGTATTGCGATGAGATTGTATTCAATGTAAAAGAATGGACCGGGGTCCACAGTTCACTAGAGGTGTCTCTCCCATAAGATAAATAGCATGTTGGGTGAACAAATTACGGTACGGGCAATTGACAAATAAAGAGAGCATGACAATGCACATACATGATATGATGAATATTGTGAGATTTAATTGGGCATTACGACAAAGTACATAGACCGCTATCCAGCATGCATCTATGCCTAAAAAGTCCACCTTCAGGTTATCTCCGAACCCCTTCCAGTATTAAGTTGTAAAACAACAGACAATTGCATTAAGTATGGTGCGAAATGTAATCAATAACTACATCCTCGGACATAGCATCAATGTTTTATCCCTAGTGGCAACAGCACATCCACAACCTTAGAACTTTCTCGTCACTGTCCCGGATTTAATGGAGGCATGAACCCACTATCGAGCATAAATACTCCCTCTTGGAGTTGAGAGCAAAAACTTGGCCGAGCCTCTACTAATAACGGAGAGCATGCAAGATCATAAACAACACATAGGTAATAGATTGATAATCAACATAACATAGTATTCTCTATCCATCGGATCCCGACAAACACAACATATAGAATTACGGATAGATGATCTTGATCATGTTAGGCAGCTCACAAGATCCGACAATGAAGCACATGAGGAGAAGACAACCATCTAGCTACCTGCTATGGACCCATAGTCCAGGGGTGAACTACTCACTCATCACTCCGGAGGCGACCATGGCGGTGAAGAGTCCTCCGGGAGATGATTCCCCTCTCCGGCAGGGTGCCGGAGGTGATCTCCAGAATCCCCCGAGTGGGATTGGCGGCGGCGGCGTCTCTGGAAGGTTTTCCGTATCGTGGCTCTCGGTACTGGGGGTTTCACGACGAAGACCTTAAGTAGGCGGAAGGGCGGAGTCAGAGGGGTCACGGGAGCCCCACACAGCAGGGCCGCGCGGGCCCCCCTGGGCCGCGCCACCCTAGTGTGGCGGCGCCCCGTGGCCCCACTTCGTCTTCTCTTCGGTCTTCTGGAAGCTTCGTGGCAAAATAGGCCCCTGGGCGTTGATTTCGTCCAATTCCGAGAATATTTCCTTACTAGGATTTCTGAAACCAAAAACAGCAGTAAAACAAAGAATCGGCTCTTCGGCATCTCGTTAATAGGTTAGTGCCGGAAAATGCATAAATACGACATATAATGTGTATAAAACATGTAGATATCATCAATAATGTGGCATGGAACATAAGAAATTATCAATACGTCGGAGACGTATCAGCATCCCCAAGCTTAGTTCCTGCTCGTCCTGAGCATGTAAACGATAACAAAGATAATTTCTGGAGTGACATGCCATCATAACCTTGATCATACTATTGTAAACATATGTAATGAATGCAGCGATCAAAACAATGGTAATGACATGAGTAAACAAATGAATCATAAAGCAAAGACTTTTCATGAATAGTACTTAAAGACAAGCATCAATAAGTCTTGCATAAGAGTTAACTCATAAAGCAATAAATCAAAGTAAAGGTATTGAAGCAATACAAAGGAAGATTAAGTTTCAGCGGTTGCTTTCAACTTATAACATGTGTATCTCATGGATAATTGTCAACATAGAGTAATATAACAAGTGCAATATGCAAGTATGTAGGAATCAATGCACAGTTCACACAAGTGTTTGCTTCTTGAGGTGGAGAGAAAAAGGTGAACTGACTCAACATAAAAGTAAAAGAATGGTCCTTCAAAGAGGAAAGCATCGATTGCTATATTTGTGCTAGAGCTTTTATTTTGAAAACAAGAAACAATTTTGTCAACGGTAGTAATAAAGCATATGTATCATGTAAATTATATCTTACAAGTTGCAAGCCTCATGCATAGTATACTAATAGTGCCCGCACCTTGTCCTAATTAGCTTGGACTACCGAGATCATCGCAATACACATGTTTTAACCAAGTGTCACAAAGGGGTACTTCCATGTCGCCTCGTACAAAGGTCTAAGGAGAAAGCTCGCATTTTGGATTTCTCGCTTTTGATTATTCTCAACTTAGACATCCATACCGGGACAACATGGACAACGAGATAATGGACTCCTCTTTAATGCATAAGCATGTAGCAACAATTAATGTTCTCATATGAGATTGAGGATATATGTCCAAAACTGAAACTTCCACCATGATTCATGGCTTTAGTTAGCGGCCCAATGTTCTTCTCTAACAATATGCATGCTCTAACCAATAAAGTGGTAGATCTCCCTTACTTCGGACAAGACGGACATGCATAGCAACTCACATGATATTCAACAAAGAGTAGTTGATGGCGTCCCAGAAGCATGGTTATCGCACAACAAGCAACTTAATAAGAGATAAAGTGCGTAAGTACATATTCAATACCACAATAGTTTTTAAGCTATTTGTCCCATGAGCTATATATTGCAAAGGTAAAGAATGGAAATTTTAAAGGTAGCACTCAAGCAATTTACTTTGGAATGGCAGAGAAATACCATGTAGTAGGTGAAGGAGATATGCCCTAGAGGCAATAATAAAGTGGTTATTATTTATATCTTTATATTTATGATAAATGTTTATATATCATGCTATAATTGTATTAACCGAAACATTAGTACATGTGTGATATGTAGACAACAAAGAAGTCCCTAGTATGCCTCTTAAACTAGCTTGTTGATTAATGGATGATTAGTTTCATAATCATGAACATTGGATGTTATTAATAACAAGGTTATATCATTATATGAATGATGTAATGGACACACCCAATTAAGCGTAGCATAAGATCTCGTCATTAAGTTATTTGCTATAAGCTTTCGATACATAGTTACCTAGTCCTTATGACCATGAGATCATGTAGATCACTTATACCGGAAAGGTACTTTGATTACATCAAACGCCACTGCGTAAATGGGTGGTTATAAAGGTGGGATTAAGTATCCGGAAAGTATGAGTTGAGGCATATGGATCAACAGTGGGATTTGTCCATCCCGATGACGGATAGATATACTCTGGGCCCTCTCGGTGGAATGTCATCTAATGTCTTGCAAGCATATGAATAAGTTCATAAGAGACGACATACCACGGTACGAGTAAAGAGTACTTGTCAGGAGACGAGGTTGAACGAGGTATAGAGTGATACCGATGATCAAACCTCGGACAAGTAAAAATATCGCGTGACAAAGGGAATTGGTATCGTATGTGAATGGTTCATTCGATCACTGAAGTCATCGTTGAATATGTGGGAGCCATTATGGATCTCCAGATCCCGCTATTGGTTATTGGTCGGAGTGAGTACTCAACCATGTCCGCATAGTTCACGAACCGTAGGGTGACACACTTAAAGTTGGATGTTGAAATGGTAGAACTTGAATATGGAATGGAGTTCGAATATTTGTTCGGAGTCCCGGATGAGATCCCGGACATCACGAGGAGTTCCGGAATGGTCCGGAGAATAAGATTCATATATAGGAAGTCATATTCCAAGTTTGGAAATGATCCGGTGCATTTATGGCAGGTTCTAGAAGGTTCTAGGAAAGTCCGGAAGAAATCACCATGGAAAGTAGAGTCCCGGAAGGACTCCACCTTGCATGGCCAGCCAACCCTAAAGGGGAGGAGTCCAAGGTGGACTCCCCTAGGGTGGCCGGCCAACCCCCTCATGGAAGGGGGAATCCCACCCCAAGTGGGATTCCCACCTTGGGTAGGTTTCCCTACATATGGGAGGTTTCATTGTTGGGGTCTTATTCGAAGACTTGGATACCAACACTTGGGGATTTCCACCTATATAATGAGGAGGAGAGGGAGGGGCTGCCCACTCTTGGCCGCACCACCTAGGGCTGCCCTTGGCCGGAGCCCTAGCCTCCCCTTCTCTCCCCAAACCCTAGCGGTATCTCTCCTCCACCACATCCCGCACGCTTAAGCGAAGCTCCGCCGGATTTCTCCACCACCACCGACACCACGCCGTCGTGCCTGTCGGATTCAAGAGGAGCTACTACTTCCGCTGCCCGCTGGAACGGGGAGGTGGACGTCGTCTTCATCAACAACCGAACGTGTGACCGAGTACGGAGGTGCTGCCCGTTCGTGGCGCCGAAAGCGATCGTGATCAAGATCTTCTACGCGCTTTTGCAAGTGGCAAGTGAATGTCTACCGCAGCAACAAGAGCCTCATCTTGTAGGCTTTGGAATCTCTTCAAGGGTGAGACTCGATATCCCCTCGTTGCTACCGTCTTCTAGATTGCATCTTGGCTTGGATTGGGTGTTCGCGGTAGGAAATTTTTTGTTTTCTATGCAACGTTATCCTACAGGGGTATCAGAGCCGTGTCTATGCATAGATGGTTGCACGAGTAGAACACAATGGTTTTGTGGGCGTTGATGCTCTTGTTGTCTTTAGTTTGAGTACTTTGCATCTTTGTGGCATAGTGGGATGAAGCGGCTCGGGCTAACTTTCACTACAAGAAAAGTTCTGATAGACAACGTCTCAAAATCGTCCGCTAAGGGGTATTTTTCGTCGCCTATGGGCCTAACCCGACGATATGGGTTCTGTTGTGGAAACTGCGTCAGGCAAAGTCCTACGACGATTTTTTCGGTCCGTCGCGCTTGGGCGCCCTTCCGCCACGGAAAATCGGACCGTTGCCCAAGTGTTTCCGGGAGCCCGTTGACTGCCGACGTCATGCAAGCCGACACGTGGCGACGCCGTTACGCGGCGGTTAACGGCGTTAACCGGCTGAAACCCCGTGGTAGATGGTAGGCCCACACGAGGCTCGCCACGTCTTAAGCGGGCCGGCCCATTAAGTTTGCGGGCCGGGCCAGCTGACTTAGTTTGACCGGTCAACTATATAGGTCGGGCTGGTCCATTAGTTACGTGGGCCGGGCCTAACCTCTAAGGTTGACTGGTCAAAACTTTAATGGCCGGCCCACTAAGCATGTGGGCCGGGCCGAATGCACTCGTTTGACCGGTCAACAGGCAAAAGGGCCGGCCCACAAGACATGTGGGACCCACTTTCCTGGTATCGGGCCGGCCCATTTACAAAGTGGGGTCCACATGCTAATTGGGCCGGCCCATTTAGTACGTGGGGTCCACCATATAGCAAGTGGGCCGGCCCAACACGCTAGTGG